>NW_024582481.1:161197-189794 GCF_018398535.1 Haplochromis burtoni
TCTGCCAGCATCTGTCCAATCCGCCACCTTTCACTGTTTACACCGTTACGGGAAAAAAGACCAACAACAAAAAAAACATCGGCCCATTTAAAACGAAACATTACCATTTGCCCGGTGGGCCGATGGCCACTCCAGCTATGCTCACAGGCGGAGAGTGCTTTCGAGCGCTTTCCTTATAAAACGCAGTTTTTACCGTTTCTTCCCGCAGTAAATATAAACAACAATAGTATTCAGGAAGAAAACCAAACATTGCATATATTTTTATCATAACTCTGGTTTTACGTGGCCTATCAACACAATTTAAAAACTGGTATAAAGTCCACACTTTTTCCATCAATTGTTCCGACTGTCCTGCTCACATCTCCAATGGTTGTACACGTTGTCATTAACGTGGCTTCACTCCACATCAGCCACGCCGCTTTGCTAGCTAACACCGGTGTCGGCACATAAGGACGTTGATTAGCTCCATATATACGAATGTGAATCGCATTATTGGCTGGATTGTGGGATAAGATGGGATCGTTCTAATTCCATACGGGAGCAGCCAGTCACTTACTGACTAACACTGCAAAACAGAATTGTTAAAGTTTCAATTTTAATTTCAATTCGGGTTAGATTTTTTTTGTGCGCAACCCAGATTTTCTGTGCGCAGAGACCGTGCCAGCAGTGCGCAGCTTAGAGGGAACATTACAGCAGACTGTACTATGCAAGTGGTAAATGGAGCTTTTTAACATAGCAGATTAGAGCAGGGAGCCAATAAGGCCTTAGCCAGCCTTCCTAATAACTCTGCTCTTGTACTGTGCATAGTTAGCCAAGGTACTTTGCTAACATGACACATGCAACATATTTCTACTTTTGTGCTTTTACTGCTACAATTGGCCCATTATCACAGTTTCAGCCACTGGCTTCGACAGAGGCCCAAAAGAGTCGGGCTTGCAACATGTTTCAAATTCTTTTGTTGTAATTTGGCACAAAAATCTGCAGCATATGAATACTCAGTAGTATGGTTCACGCATTTCACTTTAAAGAAAAAATAATAATTTTGTAAAAGTGGTTGGGAAAAACGAGCTTGGTAAGAATATGATGCATAAATGTAAATGAGTACATCAAAATGTCAAATTTCACAGCGGTTGTGTTATTTTGGTACGTTTTATTTACACAAACGAAATTCGACATGTCACTGATCTGTGACTGGTATTGTACCTACGGACTTGGTTCTCGTACCCCCCCATCCCCACCGCCCTCCAATTGCCCGGGAATACCCACTTGCGACTGCGTCACTTTCCGGCTCCTACGCAGCAGTCGGAGCTGATAGCGCCCACTCACAAAAAAAAAAATAACCAGACGCGCCGCAACGCGTTTCAGAAGCGTACTAGTGTATCTCCGCCTCGTATCGCTTAAAATAGTCCCCCCTCTCTTTTTTTTTAACGGAAGCAGCGTGAAGCTGCACCGAGCAGTGAAGGAAGTCAGACACAGGAGCGGCGCCGAGAATCCGACCACTTTTGTACGTGCAGACGTCTTCTATTACGCCCTCTGTGAAACCGTGCAAGGACGGAACTAAGCGGCGCGACTTTTAACAAACGTAATCATTTTTTTTTTTTGCTGCGAGGTGCTGCACCGCTGTTTTGGATGAATTACAGCCTTTGTGAGATGCACCGTACATGTACTAAATATAAGAGGACACGGAACACACCGCCACACAAACACACAATATGTGACTTATAAGGCCATTATATTGACTTTAACCAATACCAAACAGACCGACTGGATCCAAACCTTGAAAAGGGGACCAGGAAAACAACTGCTTGTCTTTATAACATGTACCACCGCATTGATCACAATTGGACGCATCCTGTGTGAGGTTCTAATGGCTAACTGAACATTTAAATATATTATATCTAAATTATACTATAATATAATCACATTATATCATAAAATAATGTGACACAAATTCTCAGATTCTGATGTGTTTAGTTAATGGGACCTCTCATCTTATTATAGTGACTTCAAAGCTATGTACACTCTCACTCACACGTGTGTGTATATATATATATATATATATATATATATATATATATATATATACACACACACACACAAACATATGTATATATATATATATATATATGTATATATATATGCACATATATATATATATACATATATGTGTGTGTGTATATGTATATATATATGCATGTATGTATATATGTATAAACATATGTATATATATATATATATATATATATATATATATGTGTGTGTGTATATGTGTATAAACATATGTATATATATATATATATATGTATATATATATGCACTTTGCCTTTTTTCTTCATATCTATGTGTATTTACGTCAACGTATGTATTTATGTATTTTTTAAAAATAAGGTGAAAAATAAGGGTACTTGCTATGTGTAATTAATGTAAAGATTTTGCACTTTGCATTTTATGTTTATATCTATGTGTATTTACATCAACATCTGTATGAAAAAAAATTAGAGTGAAAGATGAATAATGTTTATTTATTTATTTCACAGCTAATACACATTTAGGATAATGCTGTACAAATTAACAAATACATTTTGATGGAAACAGACCCAAGAGTTTCACTGAAAGCTCATTCCAGGAAGCAGTGTGCAAACATACATAATATGTATGTAATAATTTCAATCCTGAAACTTGTATGGAGCTTTTATGGAGGTATTTAAGTTGGCAGGCCTACCTCTCAGTGACTTTTACTACAGCACGTCCAAATAAAGAAAAGAAAGCGCTCAACTATTCTCACTATCAAGCTTGGTATAGATGCAAAAGCTCTGTGATAATACTGATAATATAAGCTAACTAGTCACTATTAATGAGAGGACTGGTGTCATCTTTGCTAAATTTTAGCCTCCTTTAAACTGTTTTTTGTATATTAACATTTTTGCTGCCAGTTCTCTCACCAGTACTGCTACAGCTTAAACTCATCTTGATTGTTTCTGGAGAAATCGCCTTTCTTTCTGTCCAGAATAAGATAGATGTGGACACTATGTTGCATATTTCAGTTGAAATTTGTCATAATGTTACTGTGGTTCTCCTCAAGAGGGTGCTGTAAACCTAAGTCAGACACACAAAGATTATACAACAGTCAAGTGATAATGAAAGTCGGAGAGAAGATGCCTGCGTCATTCGATGAGGATAAGCTGTTGATGTGGCTTTAATGCATGGTAGACACTTTCAATATCTTTTTCTGACATATCACTGGAAATTAGTGCTGTATTGATCTGATCTGTAGTTTTGACGGCGAATACAGAACAGTTGCAGTTTGTATACAAGTTATTGCTACACTCCAGTTTGTAATCTTGCATTTCACTTAGGGGTAAGTGTTTAATGGCCCTCTAGATTTCTCAAACATTACCATACATACTTTTTTTTTTTAAATTTTACCTTTAGAAATATAATTGATGCTTAGCTGTGTGTAGGCTATGTAATGATTATAGCTGAGAGGGGCACATTACAGCTACACTCTTGAGAACTTCGCGTCGATGGAGGCAGTTGGATTGTGAGGCGTGGCTCAGATGTGGGAGATATACAGGTAGGTGCTGTTGATGCTCCAGTCAGGGGGGAAGTCTTGCACTGCGTGGCTCTTGATGTGTCTTTGCATGGCGACCAGGCTGCTGCAGAACTCCAGGCACACTGTGCACTGGTATGGCGCGGCCCCGCCGTGAGTCCGCAGGTGCTTGATCATGGCCGAGTAGTCCCGTGAACGTTGACCACAGAGGCGACACTCGAATGGTTTTTCGCCTTGAAGCAGAGAGAAGAAAGAGCAGGGTAGGGGGCACAGGAAGGAAGAGAAAGGAGGTGGAAGAGAGGAGCGCTCACTTGAGAAAGGGTGTTTAAAACATATTTATTTTCAGCGTTTTACAATCTATTTAGCACGGGCCTCTGTGCCAGTAGATGTAGTATGTGGGGTTATGTTTTTTTGGGTTGTCTGTATTTATGTAGGCTACATACGACCTTGAAAGCCTCAAGGGATTTTTTTTCCTTCTTCATAATTTGCACAAACATTCACTTGTTATCAAGAACGCACTGATGAATTTGATTGTCAAAGTCAGTTTCACACGGTGAACTCTCAAAGTACCTATTTTAGCCCTACTTGAAGAATTCATCAGATAAATAAAAGATTTTGTACAAATGTCTGTTAGGGTAAAATTACATTTTATATCTGTAAGGTCAAAGGTCAATTTTACTGTGCCATTATCATTTTCTGTAAAAAAAATTTTCCCCCCCTGATCACTATTAAATGCCATGACCAAGAGACTGTACTATAGATCGTGAGAACACATCTCACAATTTGAATACTGAATTGGTTCTATTCTGGTTGCACATATAAATTTACTGATTGGCATAAATTCTGGTATACATGCAATGTTTAATATTTAGTCAAATCCTAAAACTGTTTATTGGGTCAATTTTTCTTTCGCTCTCAACAGACACACTTCTTAAATGAGTAAACATGAGTAGAGTAAACTGGGGCACTTTTATGCAAATCATCCAGCTTTGCACCACTTGCATCTGCTTTCCACTAAGTCGGTTTTTCTATTTGATTGTAGGTCAAAGCAACACAAAATGAAATAGATAAATATCAGCTTAGTCATTCTGAGAAAAAAAACTTACATTTTCATATTAATAAAATGTGCTGACAAAATCTGTGCTTATAAAAAAAGTCTACTGGTTTAACAGGTAGTGTTAAAAGTCTAAAACAAAATCCTTTCCAAAGAGCTTTTAAACATCTAAGTGTGTGAACGCCTGAAAAAGAAGTGACTTATTTATGAAGTAATATACCCGGGAATTTCTTTTTAGTGTCTTCTTTCAGTCTTTCAGATACTCGTTGATTTGTGAGACATCAAAATTGCTCTTAAAAGATGTTATTATGAAGCAGATCTATCCTAGAACACACTGGCCTATCTGCAAGACCGACTCATGTTCATTACCATTTCTGTAGCTAAACAGACCTCAACTTAAGCAAATTAGCTCATGTCCTTTCCATCAGTGCAAATCATTTTTAAATTCTCTTCTTTTGCTTTAAGCTTCTGAATCCTACACTCCCAAAAACCCAATATGCAGAGCAAATGCTAGACATTCATCATGGTGAATATTTCTAATGTCAGTGTCTCCAAAGTAATCTTAATAATAAAGCTTTAAGGAGTGTTTTGGAAATGTATTTTCTTTACTATTTAGTATTTTCTCAATGTATAGAATTGCTTTGCAGTTAAATACAGACATGATGCCCTTTGTTGACTAGATTCTCTGTTGCGTGCAAGTTTCAAGTCTGCAAGTTTCATATTCTGCAAGGTTAACTTCATAGTATTAGAATGAGTGGAAAACTCTCTACTACCGAAGATGTTCTGCAGTAATGCACATGGGCCCGGTTGTACATTTAAAAAGTGCAGACACTTTTTAAATGTACTGAAAAACACAAAAACTTCTTAGTTATTATAATGAGGATACTTAAAAATGGTATAACTGTGACAGTTATTCATAAATTCCTTAATTTGGCTGTAGCCTGCCATGCCATGTCTCTGATATGATTTTCCAAGTCCCACTGACTAAAACAACGTCAGACCTTTGTTGCTGTTGTTATTTTTAAACATGCTTTTCAAAGTCAGAGTTGGTAAATACATACTGGGCAGATTTATCAGACTTAATTTTGTAACTAGGTTAACACTTGTGACCTATGTTTATAGATTTTATTTAATTTCTTTTTTTTTTCTAAATTATTAGTCATTGCTGTGGGTAATCATTTTCCATCAGTGTCAAGCCAGAGGATTCTTTGCTGCACTATAAGTTGAAAATTCTCACAGCTATCTTTGAAAAAAAAAGTAAATAATCTGATACGCTGATGCACTGCTGTTGAAGAGATGCGCTTACCAGTGTGTACTCGGTGGTGTGTGTCCAGCTGATGTTTCAGACTAAACTTCTTAGGGCAATGTTGGCACTGATAGGGTTTTTCTCCTCTGTGGTCTCCTCTGGTCTCTGATTCATGCGGTGTAACGTCTCCTCGTCCGCAGAACCGACATCCTGTGCAGGTTTTGCCTTTGAAAACAATCAGATTTTAATATAAAAAACAGATCTTGGTGCGAATATTGTGGTGACCTTTTCTGTTGTAAGTTGTATGTTGTCAGATAGAAGCTGCTTGCATTGCTTGCTGGAATGGAACTACACAACAACAAGATATTGCATAAATGTGGCTGAATCTATAGTAGTGCTGCGACGCTGAACAATCAGGTAGTGGATAACCAGGAAATGTATCTGAAAATAATTTTGAAAATAATTTGATTAATGCTGGCATCTTTGTATCTTGCAAAAAAGAGAAGATCTAACGGGTTCACAGCTGGCTCTGCAAAATTGTGTGTTAATCGATTTCTTGATAAATAACTGTCAGATAACTGTTAGTGATAATCCCGCCTTAGCTGATGTTAGTAGTCATGCTCGCAGAGTCTCTTGCTCTGACTTGCTAACTCAACCAGCTGTTTCAAAATAAATAACCACAGTTTTTGCCAGACCTTTAAAAACCGATTTTAGTCGCACAGCATTAGACATACAGCATTTCACTTGCATTTCTAAGGCACGTCTATTTTTGTTAAGCATCCTGTTGCGAGACAATAAATTCAGTTGGTACAAGCTTACCTTCCTGTCACTATGCACGCATATCACCTCTAAAAATTATAAAGGTGTGATTTTTGAGGTTAAGGTAGCACCACTGAAGCTTTACACTACCTTATATTTTTTAGGGTCTATCAAGTAAAAACATGGGCCTCATAGTTTTAGACAGGATGCTGAAAGGAGAAGGGGGTGTACTGTAGTAGGGGAAATTGAAAGAATAAACCACAACAATCGAACACTTACCACTCTAAACACAAGCTACTGAGACCTGTTGTCATTAGTGCATTTCCTGTCCAATATATCACTTCTTGCTAAAAAATACCTAACCTCATATAAGGTTTGAACACGTCTCTCTCTGTTTTGTAAAGATCTAGAAATAATATGGGTGTTTCTCGGTTGACTTTTACAAAATAATAATGCTAATAAAGATTGTTTTACTGTTATCCTTACTCTATGCAGCAGCAAGAAAACTCTGAATTTTATTTAAGACGCAACTGCTGGTAAGACAGTTTTACCATTGCCTAATCTGTTTAAGCATGATTATAATGTTCCATTGAGCAAAGATATTCAACATCTGATAAAATATTTATCAGGCTGATTGTACACTTTCGTGTGCACACACTCACCCACACAAACATGCACACGCACAAATGGTGTAACTCATTTTTGTGTGGATGAAATGAATATTAGAACGACATAATAAATCAATATGTTTGACTTTTTTGGCATGGGACAAACCACTGTTGCGATGCAGTACATACTGTACTGCATGTATCTAGCTGTATCTAGTAACCACACTACTGCTCCTGCTGCACCCTGCTTTCAAAAACCACAACTCTTTTTATCACTTTCCATTGCGTTGCTACACAGCTGGAGTCTGCAGAGGTTAGGGGTCATGAAAAGAACTTTTTACTTTTATCTTGTTAAAATTATCATTTCTACACAGGATGATCACTTTTACAATACTAATGTAGCTTCAGCATGTTTTGATTATTGAAAGTGTGTGTTTTGTGTTTCTCATATCATTACCTAACTGTGTGGAGACTGACTCCCGCAGCACCGGATCATTGCGTAGACTGCAATGTTGGCAGTCTTGACCTCTGTCTTTGCTGGCTTTGGACACTTCGGGGTAACTGAGGACACACAAATTAACAGTTGCAAAAAAACAAATGTACTAATTATACCTTTAATTTAAAATGTAAACCTTCATTTGTCTCCCAAAGTCACAAACCGCAAATATATATATATAAAAAAAGGTTTCTGTGTGCCGACTTCTAAGGCACACCTTCAAAATGGCACATGGAAAAAAGTCAGTCTGCATACGTTTTACTGCTTTACGTGTTATCACAAATTATGTCCCTTAGACACTTAAAACTTCCTTCCTCTCAAATTTCAACCACAATATACTTATATGTTTAGTACATGCTCAATGCTAAAGAAAAGACTGAAAAGAGGTAGAACAGATTAAACAGTAAAGGAAGATTTCAGTGTGTGGAAACTCTCGAATTTGCAAAGGAGGGGAGAAATTTAGGGGGCTCCCCGTTATGTTCTATTTGGTTTTGCTGTGAGGAACAGTGCGCAATGTGTATACGCTAAATTATCACATAAAAACAAAACAAGGTGAAGTGGGTTATTACTTTGATGATAAATGAAACTTACATATCATATATATAATATATTATATATATATATATAATTATGAATTATATGATATATATATATATAATACTATATTATAATATGTTTTATATATATATATATATATAATTATTTATATATATTATATAATTAATATATTAATATATATAATATATATATATATATATATATATTATATATTATACATACATATATATATAAACATTTATAAATATATCTCTTTTTTAGCCCTTTTGCGCAGTGGAAGCTAGGATGATAACTTCTCAAAAATGAATTTCACAGACCTGGACTGGCAAGGAAGGGTTAACAGGTGAAACTGATGTAGCTGGAAAATGCAGGAGGCTTGTTAACACATATCTACCCAAAAAGCAGTGAGTCAGGTGTGGTAGCTGTCACAAAGGAAAAGTTGAGCAAATCGGGGGATTCTAAATTACTCTATTAGAGGAAAAATTTGGAGATAATGACTAGAAAAAAAAAAAAAAAAAAAAGTTTCCAAAATCATGTCCGAACTGTGTCTTACCTTGGTTCACCAGGTTGAACAGTCCCAGGAAATGCTTTCTGGCTAGATCTTTTTCTTTTTAAAAGGCTCTGTTTGATTATGTTTCCCATTCGAGTCGGACCAGTGTAAATGTTTTGTGCATAGCGGGGGTGGAAGCCTGAGTAGCCCATTATGGGGTTCTGACCTGGGGTTTGAAAATGAGAACTTAGTAGGGGGAACATTTGGGGACTGGAGAGAGAGTATGGGTAGGGTATAGAGGACTGGTTGGGTGACTGAAGAGGGTGAGCTGCAAGTAAGCTTGGATAGTTTTCTGCTATTCGCCGCAAGGTGCTCACAGAGTCCCACATGTTTGTAGAGAAAGTCCATGGATAAGAGAAAGAGGAATTGCTACTAGCAGGCTTGGCAACAGCACTGTTTCTGCTGTGAATTGGTTCTGAAATAGGGGACAGTTTGGCCTTCTTTCTTGGGGGTGATGGACTGCTGTGGGTCTTAGTAGGAGTAGAGGGTGAAAGGTTTTCCATGGCAGTGCCTGCCTCATTCCCAGGGAAGGACCTCTTAAGCAGTTTATCCTCATTAAATGGACTTGCGTTTGAATGTTGATCTTGTCCCTCTGGAGTCTCCTTTTCTACTTTGACATCAGTGGTTTTGTCTCTTTTTTCCTGCTTTTCTGCTCTGCAGTCAAGAATGTCCAGCTGCTTCCTGCACTGATCCTCCAGTGGCTGCATCTCCAGCAGTTGTGCAGCTTTCAATAGTAGTTGCAGATCATCCACAGAGACCTCAAGAGCTTGCGTGTAGGTGAAATCCAGAACTTGCTGGAAGGTGTGAGGTGAAAAATACTCTAGAGTGCAGCATACAGGGCTGTCTATGTCTCCGCGGGCTAGCTGCTGTGCTAAAGTTCTGCTAGCACAGGCTAGTACTAGACGATGAGCCCTGAAAGTTTGACTCTTTACCGAAATTATAGCATCACAGAGTGACCCTGAGCGGCGTAAGGCATCTGCCTGCTCCAGGAAGTGGAAGTATTGGGTGTTGTTGATTCTGATCATGTCTGAAGGTGTAGATGTATAATCAAAAGTCTGAGAAGAGAAAACCAAAACCAAAAGAGATATCCCATCAGATTATGCCCACTCTATCTGAAAGTTTGTTCCATCTATTTGCCACATTGCTATGTGACATTTCCAGAAATGCTAAATTGTATGTTGGAAAATCAGGTTGAAAAACAGCAGCACAGATTGGCTTGTGATTAACAGATATACTTCTCTGTGGTTTGCACTGTTTTTTTCCACCCTTTCCAAAGAGCATTACCTATAGTGAAAGCTGAGGGGGCAGAATGTACCCAACATGATTATTACAAAGATATTTATTATTTGTGTAATTACAAAGAACCGGTGTAACTCAATTTCATTTTCAGCGACTTTTCAAAACAGTTTTTTAAAAGTATTCTTTAAAAAAATCCTGTATCTTTTTGTAGAGTCATATTTGCAAGAAAACTTTCCTCAATCACTACTGTGTCTGTTATCATGTTTGAATGCCTGGCTGCTGTGTGGAAATGTACTCTTATGTGAAAGCTTTGATATTCAGAGTTCACATACACACTCTAAAGCCACAAAGCCCTAACAGTATATGAAACCATGACTAATGACTGTACACGCGTAAACATGAGTGAAAAGTTTGAACATCAACAACAATAAGACCATATTTGAGTACAATAAACATCAGATGCAAGATATTGCAGGGGTGGAATATGTAAATATGTAAGTATTTTTTTGGAATTTAACATTAATATTGAGAATACATGGATGAAGAGGCTGTGGCTGTACGCTAAAACTACCGGATGCCTGAGAGTTTGTCATCTTCACACCGTCTGAAGTCTATAATGAACCTTTATGATTATACAGTGTGCGGTCGGTTTCTGAAGCAGAGGTCACAAGTACTGTGAGCTATTTCAGAAGGTTTTTTTGTTGTCTTTTTTTGCGCAATTGCAAACCCATACCCGTACCTCGATGGTGACTGTAAATGAAAAGTAAATGTGAAACAAAATGACATTTAGTTGTCTCATTACTGGAATTTAAAAAAAATATGTGCATAAATGATGCACCAATCAAAATCTTTTGTCTTGCGTAAAAATTCACGAAAATAGTTTACATGAGCGATTTAATCCTTTAAAGCCTTTTAAAAGCGTTTTAGCTTGCTTTAATTACTTTCAAATTATTTTTAGTTTTTATATTTGTCAATTATTTGGCTGTGTCTCATATGTAGGTGTAAGTGGTACAGCATGGAGCAGTGAGAGTGAAAGTGACAGTGGCGCAAGGCCATTATCGAAAGTACAAAGTTACTTAGTGCTTCTGTGTACTTGGGTTTGAAGACAAGCTTGAGTTTTCATTTGATCATGCATTTATCGGTTTTGGGTTTTTTTTTTAAAGTCAAGACAATTATTAAATGTTTAATTCTAAATAAACAGTGTCGAAAGCACGTAGGGAATTCAGTGTGCAAATCAAGCTTATGTCAGTTTAGTGACGGGTATCGTCCGCATAGATGAATATAAAGTGCGTTGACCCGTATTTCCCAGTATGGCATTTACGGCTTCAAATATAAAGATATATTAAGTACACGCGCATATAATGCTTTGATTTTGCAAAGCTACATATAAAGTAACTTTCTAATCAGAACAATTAAAATTTCTGGAGTACAATTTTCGTCATTTTCCACATAGTCATTTTAAGTGACCTGCATTTACGTTAAAACAGCGGCAATAATGATAATAAAATACCAATGTCATTATTAAAACATTATCGTATTAGTTGTCACAGTCGTGACGACAATATAATTAAGGATGTGGATACACACTAACATTACATAATGTATTTATAATCATTAAAAAAAAATTTTTAATTAACATTATTTTAAATCCAAGGAGATTTTGGTGAGATGTGAAAAGAAATGTGTCATAAACAAATCTTTGATCTGTATATTGATGCTCTTGTCTTACTTGCAAAGGCCTTTCAGGATTATTGATGTCTTTCAGAGTGCATTATGTGCCAATTCATGCACTTTCATTTTAACTGTGATTAGAATGTGTTTTCAAATACTGTGCTGACTTTCTGGTGACATTATGTAATTCCAATAGTACTGTATAATTTATGATTGTTCACTGTAGTGCATATAGAGGTGCTCTCCTGGAAGCTGCTGGCCTATAAATGTTATTTTATGCTGTGCCCAAAGTTCACGCTTACCTGGTTTAAATCTATTTGTCTTAATCTAACTGTTTATTTGTCATAAACTGCCTGGTATAATATATTGTTCCCACTGCAGCTGCTCGGATCAATGTAGACCTGAGTTGTGCCATAGTTAGCAGGTGTTTGATCTCCTTTTAGTAAAAGTATAATCAATGTCAATGTAAAGCCTTACACATTTGACAAGAGAAGTAGTTAAAGTAAACCCTTCCACAGCTCACACGTAAAGCACTAGAGTTGAAACCCAATTGATAAAACCCTCAACGGGCAACATATCAGTAGCACAGTGCTAAGTTGTGTTTACAGTAGATCTAAGATTAGACAGTTAAAAAGAGCAAAGATGAGAAATGTTGAGGTGCATCTTCTTGTGGTTTCAAGTGTTGGAAACCTAAGAAGCAACAAGCTGCATGAATGAGGCACTTACCAGATGTTTAGTGAATATTCTCCAAGGCGAACGATGAGCTACCTCGCATCATGACTGTGAAGCGACTTCTAAAGTGACATGTCTGTCAGGGCACAGGTTATACTGTGGGGCAGGGTGGTTTCCTCTTTTGTCTCTTCAGTCCCTCCTCTTCATGTTAACTCTCTCTGATTGGTGCTCTGATTACAGTGCTAAAAGGCTTGCCTTTTGTGATTAAAGATGGGGACTTTCTGTTAACTAAACCAGTACTTTGTTAAATTTTGCTTTGCTCAAACCACGGAGGAAGTTTTGATAAGGAATAATTTCTACTTCTTGTCTAAGTGTCATACAGCTATTGTTGTCGAATACAAAACACAAACCAAACCAAATTAACAATGAAAACTTTTTTGAAAATGAGAGAGAAAAGTGAGGACAGTGGTTGAATGGTAATGTTGCACACCTGTACATGTTGTACATGATTTCCTCTCCTCCTACTTCATTTGCTGGTCACTACATTAATAGACTGTTCTCTGCTGAGACAAAAACCACTTCAAAGACAGTCATCTGTGACAGGAAACATACAGACCAAAGCCCAGTGGTACTGATATGTAGCGCCGAGCTTTACTAAAAGCTGCGCTCTGAAAATAGAAATATCTGCTTTGGCCTTTCGATATGTCAGATGTTGGCGTGACAACCTGTAAAAATAGGCCAACTGTAGCGAGCTGGTCAGTTTGTCAGCCCGTGATGGTGGAGTATACTCTGTGCCTTTGCTTGCATTTAATGGTTTGTTTTGCCATATTCCTAAATTAGCTTTAATTTTTAAGCTAGTTATTTTTTTCTGCTACATTTTTAAAACTTAAAGGTTGTTTCTTTACATTTTTTTGTTCAGCTCAGGGGGAGACATCGTGTGATAGGAAAAAGATGCAGATGTGCCATCTTTTTAAAGAATTCTTGTTATACAGTATAATTTGGGCTCTTCATACAAGTGTAAAGAAAATCAGCAGTTTGTCAACACAGATGAGCATTTTCCACCTAAAAATGATTAGAGACCACCGAGTGAACCACACGTCATTAGAAATATTTGCATTTACAAATTTAATTGCAGTTACAAATGCCTGACAGATTATTGAGAACGTGGGCGTGTGTCTGTCTGTGAATGTGGGTGGACCACATTTTGCCATTATTACACAAACAAAGATACGTGCACACACAGAGGCAAGGCTCACAAAGTGAAAACAGTAACTGCCGAGCTGTTAGGAGGGCAGAACGATCAAAAACGACATTAAAGCTTGTTCTCGAATATTTGTGTTAGAGTCCTGCTGTTCAAAGAGCTGTGACCCACTCGGGTATGATGTGCATTCTGGGTGCTCATTTGGTCAAAATCTGGGGAGATTCAAGGCTGATTCAAGATCTTTGGCTCTTTTTGTAACTTCCTTAAACTGTTCAACTGAAGGAAGGTGTGATGTTTAGACAGGCAGATGCTTTTCAGGAGTGCAGTTGTCATGAGGGGGTTACCTTGGTCTGCCGCAATATTTACTTAGGTGGTTGGTATTACCATTATATCCACATAAATTTAATGATCCTTGGTTTACCAATATAGTATGCTAGTGTAATATGATGACCAGTGTTATTTACTTCACAAAGTGGTTTTACCACCTTCAAGATAGTTCCGGCTATAATGGAACCTTTCTTTGTGTACACGCAGGTGTGGACACACATACACACACCAGGTACACACACAGTGACAGTGACAAGGTGACAAAACAACATGAGCTATGCTGTCATGGTTGGCACAGAAGAAACACAGTAGACTATTTAGCACAATTGAACATGCTGCAAGTGTAAAAACCAAACAATCATGGTTACAAATTGAAACAAAACATATGTACAAGACAGAGCTAGGACTTTATGCAGTGTTCATTTCAGCAGCACGGTAGCACATAAACTACAACTGGAAAGCAAGTATCAATATTTCTGAGGCTGTCAATAGTATTACTTGTAAGCCAGTGTTGTCTAAACTTGTTTATTGTAGAAGCTCTATAAAGTAGCTTTTAGTTTGAGTCAACATGCAAAAACTGTTAAAAGAGAACATGGTAAAATACTATTGTGTATGGTCAAAAGCCTGAAAACACCTTTTTGCATGAATTATATTAATTTTAGCTTTGCTTAGTGACATTATTTCTTTGCTTTTACTGATGACTGCCATATTCACTTTTACTGAAACTACAAGCACAGTGAAATGTAATGTTAATAACATATCTAATACTCCATTGCACACAGAATAATGATTCTCTTTGGCTAACTTGCTAGCTAGCATTACATAGCATTACATCGGTTCCAGTAACAAGCCATTTGTGGATGACTAAAGTTTAAACAGTTTCATGTAAGTATTTCAGTTCTTAATTGAGTAATGCTTACTAAAATGTAGTGTATATACCTGATGTTTACAAAGTGCAAGAACATTTGCAAAGACATTTTTAAAGCATTATACAGTCATGAAAAAAGAAAGTAGTACAACTTTCATTGCTACGGTTTTACATTTCAGAATGCAATTTAAAATCATCTGTTCCTTACCTGATTCTAAAATAATTTAAATAGAAGCTCATTTTTACAACAGCATAGTTAATACAGAAGCCACAATACAGAAACTATGTGGAAAGTTCATACTAAACTCGTGCTACATCCATGGAAATTAAGAGGGAAAGTAGCAACCAGTTGGTGTTAATCAAATGCAGCCAGTTAGCTGATCATCAGTGAGTTAGAGCATCTCTACAAAAACAAGACTTTTGGCAGTTATGGAGCATTCAGACGTACATTAACACAATGCCAAGAAGGAAAGATCAGGTATGTTCTAACACAAGCAACTGTTGTTGTCTGTCAGTCTGGGAAGATTTATGAGACAGTTTCCAAACAATCTGAAGTCTACAGTAAGAATGATTATTCATAAGTGGAAAACATTCAAGACATGATATATGGACGCCCGGCAAATTCACTCAAAAATCAGAGCGTCTATTTCTCTGAGAAACTGCAAAAACCCAAGAGCTACATCTGAGACTCTACTTGCCTCAATTAGCATGTTGAATTTTAAAGTTATTAACAGGAACTGGTAAAAATCTTCTTCTCTCTAAAAGAACATGGCAGCATAGCCTAAGCTCTGCAAACCGCCATCTGTGCTCCTCTGTATACCAATATATTCTAGAGACAAATGAGGTTGTATGTCCAACAGCTAAAACTTGGCTGAAATGGGGTCATGCAACAGGACAAAGATCCCAAGCACAGCAGCAAAACTAAAACAGGATGCCAGAAAAAGAAAAGAATCAAGGTGTTGCAATAGCCCAGTTAAAAACCCGGCCTCAACCCAACTGAAATGCTGCGGTGGGACCTTAAGGTAGTTGTGCACAAACAATTTCCCCCAAACCACAATAAATTGAAGCAAAGTTGTAAAAAAAGAGTGGTCAGAATTTCTCCACTATGATGCAAGAGATAAAATCATAGAAAAAACAGTTACTTCAGGTTATACTAGCTAAAGATGGTTCTGCACGCTAGTGAATCACACAATCAGTTTTTGATTCACTGATTCTGATTTTTTCTTTTTTAAATAAATGATGGCACAGTGCTTTATTTCATGTGTTCTTGTCTTGTTCATCTGAGGTTGTAGGCTTTTTTAATTATGTCCTTGCATGTAAAACTATAGAACTTAGAGTGCACTTTCTTTTTCAAATCAAATTGTTAATGCTCTGTTCACTAGAAAACAGATTTAGCACATTTCTGCACATGTCAGTATGTTTCTACCACCTGTTTTTCAGTGAAATATTAGAAAAGGCATCGGTGGGGACTTGCAAGGCCTCACTGGCCTTTATGTACTAATACACACACCCAAAACAGGCAAGGGAAGTGCCCATTTGTTGAAAAACAGCTCCATAGCACCACTTGAGGTAAAAACCTCAGCAGGAAACTTTTTTTTCTGCATTTTCTTTACATTCAGGAAGTTGCTCTTGGAAATGCAGAAAAAAACAACAACACTTTGTTCGACCTACTGTTTAAAGTAAATCTAACACGTTATATTACACAGTAAAAACGCCATTACTTTTATTTGACTATCAGCTTATTATAACTACATGCATTTCGTATTTACATCAACACCTTCAGAACTAATCTTTGATTAAATGCTGACTGGATTACTGACCTTGTCAATTACATTTATTTAGAAACACATGGATCAGATTTTTACCATTGTGCACTGTATTGTTAAAACCTGCCAAAGAATCCCAATTGTCTCATATGAGCTGTATAAATCAAGCTGTTTTGATATTGATTTTTTAACTCAAGTCTCGTAGAGGAATCATAGTGCGATTGCTATCATTTGCTATTTCTGTTTTATTAATACATTGTTGTGCATGGCTTTTAAGTTACTATAAAGAACACTGTTCCTGCCCTTATTGTTCTTGCAATGTCCAGTTGTCATGAGGGATATAAATTGACACGATTACTTCTTCTTATATATTACAATAAACACCACCTAATGTGTTGTATCGTATGCTATATTTTGGTTTGTGGTGAGTAGTTTGTTTTAAGCAGAGATAAGATCTTGCTCAAGAATTTTTTCTCTGCAAGGTTTCTGTTTGCATATTAAGACAAAAAAGAAATGAATAGCGTATTAAAAAACCCCCCACTTGACTCTGTTCAGAGTTGCAGAATTAAAAAGGTGACACATAAAAAGTGATTTTGTTTCTCCACATGCACGATCATGCATGATCTTAGAGAATTTTAAGTTAACTTTGGGGGGGTTTTTTTGCTTTTTTTTCCATTTTGACTTTGGCAGCATGTTTTGGATATGTGAACATTTCCTATGTGGTGAATACAGTGCGCAAACTGCTTTTCCCAATAATTTTCAAGAGTTCATCATTTACATAGAACTTAATTCCAAATATAAAGCACTTAAGATTAAGTAGTATTCGTCATAAATGCTTCTCACCTATATGATAAAGGGACATGCATAAAGTGTGAACCACAAGGTGGTTTCCTGTAATGGCTGTGATCACAGGTTTGACAGGTTGTTGCATTAAGAAGGGAAAAAACTAGAAACTGTCATTTTGTGTGGGTTTGTTTTTTTTCAGCTTACTTTTTTTATTTAACAGGTTTTCTCGCAGTTATTAGTGCATTACTGCCATACGTTACAATTCCGCGATGTAATATACGATATCTGACCATTCGTGGTAGCTTAATCACGTATAGGTATCGTGCTGTGTGCATGCTTACAAGAAAGTCGGTGACATTTGGGGGCTATTCTTCACACCCTTGTTTGTGCAGTTATTGTCAAATGTTGCTCAAACCACTGGACAGTCTGATCTCATCGATTCCTCTCAGTGAAATTAGCAATATACCAATGCTTAAATGTCACCTTGCACTATATAGGAAGAAAAAGCCAGAACTGATGCAAAGGGCTTCACCTACCAGTAATCTCAAGACTCTCAGGCCCCCCTAACACCCCACTCCTCAACACCTGCTGTCCCACCCGCCGTCAGTTGACAATCACCATCAGACACTTTACCCATCATCAGTGCTGACTCACCGAGGTGTCTAACCGTGTGGGGTACTTGCGCTCATCTGCACATTCCACATTAGTGCGTCCACCGCCCACGTGTCATATGATAAAAATGACATTTATCTTTTATTTGGTCAAATGCGCATTTCATGCAGTAACATCTTTGATCCACCTACGGAGGCTTTTAATCTCTGCATTTTAAGGAGTTTCATGTTGTTGTTTTGTTGAATGAATCAAAGCGTTACTGAACTAAACAAAAAGCACACTCAGAATGCAACTTGATTAAAGTCTGGTTTAATATGAGTTGTCGTACATTACCACAGTAGCGGTATGTGAGCAGTTGACTTCAGAGGAACCACTACCAAGATGAGTTATGTGTGTTGGAAGCATCAATGGCAAACTGTCACTGTACAGCCACACAGAGTTTTCACAGTAATCTGGGTAAGCAGGACTACCCGTCAGTGTTGTGGTTTGGAAGAAGTGAACCTGTGTAAAGACAGGGGCTGGGGCTTGACACTTCTTTGTAATTTGTGGGTGAAGGAAATGTGAGACCTGCCCACGCTGGTGACTCTCAGGTGAATAGCTACTTGAGAACTGTGTCAAGGCAACTTTAAAATTAAATTTAAAAAAAAAAAAAAAAAGCAGGCATAAAAAAAAAAGAAAAACACACACAGCGCATTTACAGTATAGCATTACTCATTGCATGACATTCATTTCAAAGGAAAATACCAGTAAGCTACTAACGTACTAAATACCCATTAGAATGAATGGGTAATTAGAACTGTATGTACTGTATATGTCTAGAACTGCAATGCAAGGTAAAAGTTTTCCACTCTGACACCCCATACAGAAGTCATCTAAAGCTGAGCTCAAGTGTATTTGTTGAAACAGTTTTGTTTTTAGAGGTTAAAGAAATGATGGTATCATCGTAGCTTTTCCTGACAAAGGAAGTGAACTGCAATTTTGGCTTCACAGAAGTGACAGTGTGGCTTTAGGAGTCACTGAAACTCCATACTGAAAGCTGAGAGAAAACCTTATCTTAACCTTGGTTAAGATTTTTATCATGCAGAAAGTCTTACTACCAAATATTACATCAATGCGTGGCACACAAGTGAGCAGGACGTTGAAAACTTGCACCTTTAAGTTAAGAAAACCAGGCAATTCACTAATGAAACTAACATACTGTTAATTAGCAAAAGAAACAGTGTGTAAACCGATTTTACGTTAGGTTTCTCTTTCCCAAGAAAAACGAGCCTGTAGTAGAAAAAAAGAAAAGAAGCTAATTTTCCAGTGTGAGTAAGCCAGATTTCCCCCCTTTGACTGTGGCTTTTACATCATAGGTTGTATTGCACAAGTTACAAGGTGATCAAAATTCAATATTCATTTTGCCTTCGTGAGGAGCATGACAGTGAATTTCCTTTCATGCGATTGTGGTAAAGAGGAGTGCTGTCTATGTCTAACTCACTACTGTTGTGCTTTTGCGCTGGACCAGCACAAGCACTGCATACAAGCACTGCATATAAAATATATAGTATTATAATATACTAATATATATATAATATAATATATCACTATATATATATATATATATATATATATAATATAATATAAATGATATATAATATTACATATAGTATAGTATAGTATCATATAATATATATATATGTACTCTCTCTTTTAGTGTGAGTAACATCTTTGATGATGAAGACCCAGATTACAAAGAAATGTTAATGTAGTTAACCAAAGAAATGCATCATCACTGATCTTAGCTCAGTGTGGTAGGCTATGCGATAAGTAATGTCTTTGGACAGCTCTCATGGTGTGCTTTGTCATTAAAGTCATGCTTTACAATGCTTCCTGGTTCAAAACAAAATGAAAAATCCACCATTTTTTTCAGAGCCATCAACCCTGTAGGCCATCTGTTTGACCCTGGTACATTGTATAGACAGAGAAACACGCATGTAAGTACATTTAAAAAGCAGAGACAATATTTTATGGGTCACTCATTTTTATTAGACTGTTAATTAGCTTCACCAGTTTCAGTTTGTCAGATTGCTTGCAGTACAGTTACACAGGAAAACATTTTGCCAAATTTGATGATCTGTCTCATTATTTATGGATCATGTCTTTGGTTAAAACTCTTAATGAAAATGAAGACCAACATTACTATCAACACCCCTAAAATCCTGCAGTGTAATTGAAACCAGACAGACGGGATCGGCATCTAACATTTAGCAATCTGTACACAATTGGATCAATTTGGCTCATCTTGTGCTTAGTGCCACCCCTTGTCAATTAGGCAGAGGCAATGTGTCTGTCTGTAGTTCACATTTACTTGTCAGTGTTTCTTGTCCAAGCTTCTAAAATTACACGTGAAAAGCATGACCCTTGATCCAAATGATTATTACATACAAATAAAAAATACAGAATCATTACATCCAAAACACAGCATTGTAAAAGGCAATAATGCAGCAATTAAAATTTCAATAACATTGTTTATAGTTCATTGGGAAGTAAGGGGGACAGACCAACAAAGAAGTCTAGAATTCGACAGAGGACAGAAGTACAAATGTGATTTGAGTAACTACAGTATACACCGTTCTAAGTCTGCTAAATGCTGGTAGGAAACCTTCAGTGGTTTGGGAAACACAGGCAAGCTTATTCTCATCTATGGTTTCAGTAGTATCATTACAAGATCAACTGACTTAAACTGCGAACGTACAATGTTTTCATTCACTAACGTAGCTGTACAAATTATACAGGAGCTATGACTTCTCTTTACCTGTCATAACACGACCGCAACCTGCAATGAACGCACCTAACAAGAAGGAACAGAAGACTGGATAGTCCAATAGTCAAAATCTCTCGCTTATTTCAAAACAAGCTTCACACAAAAACAACTCTAACGTTCGTTACAGTGAACAAAAGCCGCTTTTCTTTCTTGCTGTCTTTGTTTTTTGTTTTTACAGTAAATGTCACCCAGAAATAAACAAATAAACTCTAACCTGATTTTGGTACTGATTATCTGTACTATGTCGCACATAGTTAAAGACTGATGAATCAAAAGCAACATCCCACAACGTGACCTTTTTAACCTAGACGATCTGACACGATGTTGCTAAATGAAATCAAATCGATACACTAAGCACTTAACAATTAATCAGAAAAAAAAGGGGGGCAGTCCCTTTTCGTAGTACCTATATGGTGTACTATGTTGTTCATAAATATGACAAACTACCATGAATCATTTAGTGAAAAAGCTTCTTGATGATGATAGGAACTTTAGTACAGCGTCTATACTAGATTACTAATGCTCAAATGTTGTAGTGTTCAAAGGTGTTAAACAGTACGACTATCATGCCAGAGTGTGGTCAGTTTTTTGGGAGTTACTGCACACGCTGACACTTCACATTACTATAGCTGTGCCCTCTTTCCACTCACTGCTCTGTGCGGTACGATACGTCTAACTGTTAAGCCGCTCCGCTCTAATTCAAACCTGCCAAAAGATGTGACGATGAACAGGCTGCTACACAAGGTGATGAGAAAGGGCATCAGGCATGTAGTCTGTTGGAGGTGCTGAAGTTAACTACTCCTACTAAGGTTTTCTAAGGGAATGATGCAGTACCGAAAAGAAGATGGAGCCTCAACATCTACCTTAAATACATTCAGAAAGTAGTTGCTGTGTCGTTGTCTTGTGCTGGTTTTTACAACAGTCCGTTTTCAATCAGCCATGTTAGGAAAGTGTTTCTCCTTCTCATAACAGCACAATGTACTATTTTTATGTATTATTCCATTACATCAATGCAAATTAATCATAGAAATGTCTACATCTAGCAGTATGTACTTCTTACGTTATTTACAGTGTCCATTTTGAACTGTGACATTTCCGACTTTTCAAAAGCAATGACAGGAACAACACAAATAAATACTGCAGCATCATACACCAAGTTGTCATGCTTTCATCAAAATAACGGACTTCTGATTATTCTGTTTTACAGTTCTTTAGATAGCAGAACAAATAAAACAAACTCATTCACTGACTAAATAAGCTAAATTAAATATTTGGTGTTTTTTTTGTTGTTTTTTTAAAAAAAAAAACATTTTTCTTTTGTACCACCAGCACATAGCTCTGTATCGATTAGTGTGGCCTATTTCTGTGTTTCAAATCAAAGCCTGATGTCTCACACATTCAAAGTTAACACCTCGCCATTCTTGCCTAATGTAGTCGTACTTTGCACTGTGCGATGAAACAGTAGCTCATGGAGGTAAGTTTGAGAATACGCTGGATATTTTTTTGTTTTTATCACTAACTCTTACTTAAATCGGGATTTATGCCATGTTTAAACTCAGCTGTCACTCACACTCATCTACACAGATACATCACATCTAACTGTGGTACAATCTGAACAGAGACACTACTACTGAAAATAAATACTATAAAGCATTATGCACCGTTCAAATTCAGCTTCTCACGAGGAGCAGTAGGTCAAGTCATGCCACTGGGAGGAGGTGAATGGTTTTAGGATTATGAAATGTTGTGACACTGCTAATGCAAAGAAACATCCTCAGACTCTAAGCCGAAGGAGTATTATAGGTGATGAATCGGATGATTGGTTGTTGTCGGGTCATTTACAATGGGTTTGGGATGTAACCCCGTACTTATTCAGTTACTTTACATTTGCGACATATCATAAATCCAACATAGGGAGTGTAGCTGGGACATCACTGTTGGGAAGAGTCGAGGGACACAACGTGTGGTCAGGCATGACTTGCTGGCTGCCCCGATGCTTCAGT
Organism: Haplochromis burtoni; assembly: GCF_018398535.1. Classification (NCBI taxonomy): domain Eukaryota; kingdom Metazoa; phylum Chordata; class Actinopteri; order Cichliformes; family Cichlidae; genus Haplochromis; species Haplochromis burtoni. Next base: position 183,970 of record NW_024582481.1, read on the forward strand.
TCATCTGTTCAAAGAATTTGTAGGTGGGGTTTTCGTAGCCATGGTTTTGCATTTTGTTGAGCTGTCGTTCTTCTGGCGTGAGCATCGGGTCAACCTGCTGAGAGACACACAAGACCCTGAGTCATAACACACTAAAGACAAAGTCAGAAGCAATGATCACACCATGACCTGAGATATAACTAAACTTTGGGCTAGATGTGACAGAATGACAGAATGAGAGGATGAGGTCCACTATAATTTAATGTTTTTATGATGGATTCAACACAGTTTTTATACTTGGAAACTCACAAGAGCTACTTGGATAATACTGATGATACAGCACGGTCTTTAAGAAAAGTTGGTAAACCTGGGATGCTTTGAACAGCATGATTTTATGATAACATGATAGATGGCATCTTAGATTGCAGTTACAGTCAGTAAAAAAAAAAAGTTTGGAAACTTTTCACATTGTTTGCAGCTTAAATTTGCAAATGAATCAGCAATGCTGAGGTTACATGCTTTAGAAACATTGAATACACAGGCAAGAAGGACAGGAAGACATTTAGTGACGCACTGTATGACAGGAAGGATACTGTTTGAGGTCTAGCCCAGATTCGGAACTTTGAAAAACATTTCAAAACTTGATAATAATCATTATATGGATCTTAAAGTAACAGTACTGTTATTGATCTTAGTGCGAGCTCAATAGAAAGACTTGTTGTACATGTAGCTGGAGCTAGCTGCCCATCACCAGTTAGAACAGGGGTGTCAAACTCAAATACACAGTGGGCCAAAATTCAAAACTGGAACAAGGTCGCGGGCTAACTTTAATATTTATTGAAAAAAAAATCTTCCTCCAGATTTAAGAATGAATCTCTTCTTATGAACTCAAACAAGTTTTGCTGAAAAACTGAATATGGAACAAGCAAAGCTTAATACTAAACAATATATATATTAATAATAATGGATTGGATTTATATAGCGCTTTTCAAGGCACCCAAAGCGCTTTACAATTCATCCACTCTCACATTCACACACTGGTGGAGGCAAGCTACGGTTGTAGCCACAGCTGCCCTGGGGCAGACTGACAGAAGCGAGGCTGCCATATCGCGCCATCGGCCCTTCTGGCCAACACCAGTAGGCAGTAGGTGAAGTGTCTTGCCCAAGGACACAACGACCAGGACAGAGAGCCCGGGGATCGAAACGGCGACCTTCCGGTTACAGATGCGCTTCCCAACCCCCTGAGCCACGGTATATTAGCTGTATAACACCAGTAAGCCAGCTCTAATAATAATTTGGTATGGCTTCGCGGGCCAAATTTGGCCCGCAGGCCAGAGTTTGACACCTATGAGTTAGAATCTCTAATTCTCAGTGTGCTTAATCTATGCAGTGTTGTTACATTGTTCAATGTGCTGAATATACATTTTATGTTAACAAGAACCTTTTAATATGAATAATAATAGCAACCGCTTGCATATTTTAGCACACAGGAAGTTACCATACTTTACATTTTGGCAAGAATAATGCTTTCCTGAAATGTTTGGATTGACATCCATGCTTCCAGTGAGTTGCTATGATCTTCACAGCTAAATATCAGAATGTAAAATTTAAAAAGAGTCTTTAAAAAGAGTTTAAACACCTTTAATATGTAGAAGTAAAGTGTTTTAAGGTCAAGTATGAATTGCATGTTCATAGGAACTTCACTTAAATGAATGGTCTAGCTGGGGTCGTACCTCAACAATGCCATGGCTGATAGTGCCGTATGGCTTCCTGCGCACGAGCAGCAGGCTTATTACCATCACCATGGCGATAGCCACAGCTACGACCAGCAGGCCCACCATGGCACCACGGTTGAATGTCTCCAAAGCATCAGGCTGCTGCGGAAAGACAGAAATATGTGCCAATAAACACAAGACACACATCAAGGCAAGAAATTGGTTTTCTGGCTTAAAGGAAATTATAATGCATATACTCTTACCAGTTCATCTCTAGCAATCTCATTAGGTCTGATCGCCTGCTTGAGCTCTGCAGAGGTGTTGATCTAAGAGCAGCAAGGGTAAGCAAAATTTTGGGTCACAGAAAACAGAACCTTTACACACACATAAGTCTATCAAAGATATGAAAAGCCTTTTAGACTGGCTACAATCTTACCTTTACCTCATATTCATAAGTAGGCCCTCTCTCAGATGTAGTGTAATCATATTCCTCATCTGCAGACAAAAGTGCAGCAACATGTTTAGCTATGAGAAGTGTAACTCAAAACATACTACAATTCATACAAAAGAGGAAAATTCAGTATTAAAACAATAGGAAACCCTATCTTACCGTTCTTGCTGTTAGGCTGCAGCTCTATGGAGAAAATCAGGGGGGAAAAAAGCATCATTAACGAGAGCAACCTGGATGTCAAATTTTGCTAAAGTGCATATGATTAACAGGGACTGTGTACCAATGCGAGGGGGATAGGGCCTGTTCTGGAAGGCTCTCTCCTCTTCTTCTTCATCATCCTTCTCCTCCTCGCTGTCAGCAGGCAGAAGCTCCTCAGTCGTGCGGGTCTCAGAGAAGGAGGTGGTCATCAGCTCACTGATGTCACCTCGCTCTGCTCTGACCAGCTCCTCTGTGAATGAGACAAAGTCATCAACACAGATTTTAAAAGCATTAAAACAACAACAACAACAACACAGAACAGAAGCCATAGATGCGAAAATCTCTGTCAGGGCAGTATAACTTACGAATGTCACTGTGCAGTTCCTCAGCCAGTGTAGGATCCTTGTAAAGCAGGGCAAGACTCTGGTTCATTCTCTCCTCAATCACATGAAGGTGTGTGTACACCTGCAGGAAATACAAATTGATTCTGCTCATGCTTCTGACCAAAAGAGCTTAAAATGTGAGTTACAAAGGGGCGATATTAGCCTAAAATATTACATTTGTAATCCAAATTATTACTGATATCGTCCCTGTTTTTGTGTATTTTAGCAGGTTACTGTATAGCCTCCAAAATATTAATATGCTACTGGTATGCTTTAGTGTATTTTCTCTTTATTAGGATATGTTTCTGATCCCCTAGCACCCTACAGCAAAAATATGAGTCTTACCTTTAACCAAATACACCCACTGTTAACAGTGTGCAATAACATAAATATTACCTGTTCATTTTTAAATGTTATTACTGAATTAAAATGAAAAGTGCTGCCAGATTGTAAATATTTTGGTGTCAGATAAGACTGGCTTTGCTTTTAGTTGAATGAAAAGAGGATTTGTAGCTGCCTCACATCGTTGAGTTCTCTGTTTTCTGTGTGTTTCAGGGTCAGCAGACAAGAGACTCACGTGTGCAGAGCACAGGTGTGTGCTCACCTCATCCAAATACCTCACACGCTCTCACACACACACCTGGAATTTCATCTGCTCAGCCTTCTGGGGGTCAACCGCCACAATATGCTGGTAATGTCTCAATGTGTGTCTGCGGTCCTTCTGCTCTGCAGCCATGTAGCGCTTCAGCGCCTGCAGCACACGCTCTGGCTGGAAGACACAGTTCAGCAGCAGATAAGAGTGATAAGTAAAATACCAGAAAATGAGACAAAGGCTCTTCTAATTTGCTGCCGGGTATAAATATAGACAGATCGACAAGATATCTGCAATTGTTTATCTCTGTCTTCTCTCCTCCTCTGTACTCCAGGGTAGTTTTACCTGAGGGGGATCAGACTGTACAGCTGTCAAATAGTTCTCCAGGGCCAGGCGGCGGTTGTTGTTGAGAATGGCCTCAACCCGGGCAAGATGAGTCTCCACAAGTCTCTGTCTCTCTCCAGCAACTTGCTCCTCCAGCGTCTGCAGCACAGACTGGAAATGCTGGTAGAGAAAAGACCATAATTATTCATTTTATCTGGGATAGTGCAACTGTAAGTCAGTAAAGCGGGTTTGATAAATGCCTGCTTACCTCATTCAGGTCCTGTCTCTCTGACCTTGGCAGATTTTTTGACTGGTTGTCTGCCTCTGCCCATTCCTTCATGATCTGAGGGATTCAAACACACAGAATGTGTCCAGAGTGTGTGACGGAGACAGTCTTCTCATGAAACTCGGAGAACAAAAGACACCATCTTTTGTCACTTCAAAACTGATAGGACTTGTAGATACAGCTATCGTATTTGCTAACTAGGTTTTCTTTTTGGGGTTTAGGCATCAGTTCAACAACATGGTCTGACTGCATTTATAACAAAGAAAACACTGCAGTGGTGCTATGCAATACCACAAAGAAAACCCAAATCAAAAAAAACAATCTTGAAGTTGTGTGACAGCTTTCTTGTCATCATGACCAAAGATGCCGGTCAAATATCCGAAGAATATCCGATTAAAGAAGAAAATAACTTCAGTTATTTTCTTCTTTAATCTTTGTTTTGTGAAGAAATGTAAGAAAACAACTTGAAAATCTTGTTGTCACAGGATCGTCAGAGTAACATCTTCTAATTTTGTCATTCACACATTTTGTCATTTCCACATCGCACGATAAAAATCTTAAACCCAGCCCTAATGGACATTTTTTTGGAAGCTATTTAAGAAATGTCTTTCAGTATCAGCTCCCCTGTATGGAGGTTGAACATGGACAGGCCTACTGTACTGTCATTTTCAGAATTAGATTAGAAGACAAGAGCAACGGATGAGCAAATCTCATTCCAGATTAATGAATCACCTGTCAAAAGTGTGACCTGCCAGCCAAGATGCCATTAGCCTGCTCTTAGCCCTGTGAAATTTACCTCATTGATGCGCTTCATTCTGCGTTCCTCCAGGTCTGTTTTGGCACGAAGGAAGTTGGCATGCTCAGTGTCGTCTACTGGCTTCTCAAAATAAACATCGACACCATCTGTCGGCCTAGCTGTAGTCACTAGATGGGAAAGACAGGAAACAGGTTGTTACTGTCACGTAGGCTGCAAGAACCAAAGCGAAATTATCTTGCAATTAAAAAGGACAGTACAGGTCACAGAGCAACACCATCAAGAAAGAAGCAATGTTTAAAAAACTTGAAGTAAATATGTTTGAGTTCAAGCTATTTCATAATTTGTTTGTGATAACATTTTTTTTTAAGCTCGGAGGCCCAGATTGAGTATTTGACCTCAGCTTGGTTGGACTGGAAGTTACACCACGTCTTTTAATGAAATTAATATATATTCAGTATATCTAACACAATGTTAGGATTAATACTTCTAGTGGTAACAAGTAATACTAAGCCACTGGATTTAACTTCATTTTTTTATAGCTTCCTTTACTTGAAATGAGCAGAAAGTAAAAGAAAAGACTGTAAAAAAAAAAAAAAGTGTAAATATACAGTCACAGAGTTTAAACAGTTTAATCCCTAACCACCTAATTATGCTAGTTTGTTGTACCTGACAAGTTTTTTTCTTATTTAAAACCTATTTGTCAAATTTAATTAATTTGATTTAAATACAATAAAATAATAATTACAATTCATTTACATTTTTTTAAATTATATATTTTCTTTATGTGCTATAATTTATTTCTTTTAATTTTTTAAATCTTGTATAAAACCTGCCTTTGCAGTTTACATTTTAACGTTTCCTGCAGTTGTTTACTCCCAGAGACCACAGTTTGTAGTACTCATAGTCCAGTATAAGATAAACATACTGATGGGGTGAAGGTTAAAAATATTTTGAGTAAAAATAAACCACTGACAACACCATAACATCACCCAACACAAATATGACTAAAAATGATCAACCAGTTTTGGTTTTTCATTGTTTACTGTGTTTCCCACACATAATGAGTACAATCAATATTTACTGCTCTGAAATTTAGAGTGAAGTGGTCAATTGCTCCATTTATTGCACGCCCCATAGTGA
>NW_024582481.1:189910-222470 GCF_018398535.1 Haplochromis burtoni
ACACACACTCATTTCATGAACTGAGCTGAGCTACAGAAAAGTAGAGCATGAAACCGACATGTGTGCATGTCTGTGGTGTAGATTTCCTACATCCAAGCATGAGGCGCACTGGTGAGTCCGTATGTGTCTGGAAATGGCAGAGAACCTAGTTGACATTTTTGGTAACAACAGTTACTAAACCATGAGCGGGGCATGATTTTTTTTTTCTCTCTCTCAGCAATAGAAAGATGAACAGAAACAGTGAGGCAGACTTACAGCTGTCTCCCTTCATCAGAGGAGAAGAGGTGGTGGGTTTTTGGCTTTTCTCATAGTAGAAGGTGTCCAAGTAGTCCGATGTTTGGTAGGGACCCGAGTCGATAGGGTATTCATACTCTGTATCCTTCGTGGCCATTTCCTCTTCTTCCTCCTCTCCTTCTGCCTCATCCTCATCAACTTCTTCCTCCTCCTCTTCCTCCTGCTCCTCGTCCTCGTCTTCGTCTTCTACCACTTCATTATCTTCAAATTCCAAATCATCATCAAGATCTATTTCAGGAAAGGGGCTCGGAGTGGGTGCTGTCACTTTGGTTCTGTGTGGAAAAATGGGTGACTATAAATATTTCACACAAACCACAGCCTCATCCTACAACATGTCTGCATGGTCAAGCTGAATCATCTTACACAGAGCTGAGTTTTCCACTCGTCTGGAATGCAAGTGTCTTAGGACCAGCAGGGACGTCTCTTTCTTCTGCCTCTCCTTTATCACCAGAACTTCCGCGCCCCGGGCAGCACACGTATTCAACACCCCGGTAATGGTCCCCGCATGGCAACAGCAACCCGTAGCTGTGGAGCTCCAGATTGTCTGAAGTGCACTCCTAACACAGTCAAATTTCGAGTGTATTCAGAAGCAAATACATAGTGTCACAGTGTTTCAACACAGTGTCAAAAATACGTCGTTCATGACAGAAATGAAGGAGTGTGGCACCTCTCTCTGCCAGAAAATCGTCTCTAGCGGGAGTTCTGACGAAGTATGACATCAAGAACAATACACCACAAAGACCACTAATAGCCAGCTAGCTCTGACTGTAATACAGTCAGAGCTAGCTGGCTGTATTAGTGTTTTTAATTGTGTGCCGGCTGAATGATTACAGAATGTGTCAGTCACATAAAGATTTCTCATCTTCTTTAAAATGATTGACCTCTCATGTCTTCATTGTGCAATTTTTAAATTGGTCTACAGTAGTCTGTTCCACACCTCCTTAGCAATGTGGTGCCAGTACACGAAACTCTCGCAGACATCCATCTGCTCCTTGTGGAGAAAACGGCATCGGTCGGGCACGAGCAAGGCCTCGCTTACGTACTCGCCCTCTGCAGCAGGAGAGAAAAAAAGGTATGTCAAGCAGTAGGACTATGATAACAGTTGAGATTCTTATTTGAATAGATTTATCAATACATATCAAACACGGACAGGCTATAGCAGACACTAAATGCAAGAGTGTACACAAAGTTTAGGGACTCCACCTAATAAAAAAAATGTTTTTTTAAAAACCCCCAAAACATAATGTATGTAAGTATGAGCAGTTACTCATACTTATGTACGCCATCACTGTTGATGAGAGCATGGTTTTGGTCTACGATCAAGAGACGAAACAACAGTTTTCAGTTGAAAAGTCTCTAAGTTTCTAAGCCCAAAGGTGGTGCATTATGTCAAAAGCTCAAAAGCCCAATCAGGACCATCGTCTCACACCATTTTTTTTCATGGTGGGGTGTACAAATCTACAAAACAAGGAGTTGCGTGTGGTGGTCCAGAGGTGCAAGAGTAGATGACCACAAGGCTGTGATCAGCTATATTTAAATCAGGTATTTTCTTTTCTTTTGTATCAAGTCCGATGAACCTTATCATGATGCCTTGTGTGCGTGAACACCAGATGTGCATTGCATAGATTACACAGATCAGAGGAAGGACAGTGAATTGGAAGTCTTAAATGAAGACCGGTGCACCAGTAACAACCGAAAGAGCATAAATGTATAATGAGCGAGCACGTTAGACAGATAAAATGCAGTTACAGTAGCAAATCAAGGACACAGAAAAAATGTACTTTGCTTAAAATGAATGTAAAATATTTATTTCAGAGATCATAAATGCAGAATATTAACTGCCTTTCTTAATAAACCGAGCAGAAATGAACAGTTTACACAGTCTACACACCTGTTTCCTTTTAATCTCTTACTGTTATCATTACTCTTCATTTAAGCTCATGCATGAGGAAAAACCCATATGAAAGGCACTGCCGTAGATATCAAAAAAGCTATAGCAGGTTTCACAGTAAGATGCATGAACATGTAAGTTTTTAATTAATCCAGACTGACTTACTGTTCATTACATTTCATTTAGTCACTCATCCATCGTTAGCCTATTTGGCCACCTAGTGGCCAATAGCATGCTTAACCTGTTTATCTTCAAGTCTTGTCTGTCTCACAGTCCAGTTTTTAAGTGCTGCCTAACTACACTTCTAATAGTAATGCATTTACAAACGTGAAGTGATGGGAGACATGAAAATGCTGGTATTTGAACTATAAATTAAACATGCTGTGTTTATCTTGTTGTCTTGTGTATTAGTTACATATGTGTGGACACATTCGCTTATTTTTTTTTTTTTTTACCCAGAATAAAACAAAACAAAACAAATCAGGATCACAGCCTTCACAGTTTAATTTAGACAATTAGCTTTTAAATTGCACATTAAAAGCTAATTAGAAAAAAAAAAACAACACAACCAAACATGAAGCACAATCATCATAGGAATATGTGAAATATACTCTATTGTTTAAAAAATATATCAATTGGTTATTTTTGTTATTGTGTTAGAGTGATTTGTGTTGTTCTTACCCAGGCAGCGGTAGGGCAGGACTATGAACAGGTGTGTCTGGCAGTGCCCCCAACCTTTCTTACACCAGGCAGGGATGGTGACTGGTCTTTTGGACTCCTCTATATGGGATATTGAAAGCCCTGGGTACATCTGAGTGTATAGGTACATGCAGAGATAACGGAGACACAGAAACAAATAGGTAGATGGACAAAACAGAGGGAATTAAGACAAAAGGAAGAGCAGATAGGGGGAAAATTGGTAAATTTGGGGCAGAGCAGAAGCAACAGGATCAGGGAAGAAGAGGAGGGAGAGCAGTATCAGTGGGGAGAAGACTAACAAGGGTGTGTATATATATATGTATATATATATATATATATATATATATTTATATATATATATATATATATATATTATATAATATATGTATATATATATATATATATATGTGTGTATATATATATATATACGTGTGTATATATATGTGTATATATATATATACGTGTGTATATATATGTGTATATATATATATACGTGTGTGTGTTTATATATATATATTTTTTTTTTTTTTATTTTTTTTTACTTCATGGAGCCGTGTAGGGGCATTAGTCTAAAGCCACATTAGATATAATAATTTCAATGGCCATTCTTGTCTTTTAATATTTCTAATTTGACACTGGACTATTTCCATTTTCAATTTAGGCCAATGATTTGAAGCACAAGCACATAATGAGATTTAATAAGCAAAAGAAATATGGCTGTAGCCTGCAGTCTGAATACACACTAAAATGCTTTCCTCACAAATATCAAGGAAAACGAGGGCTTTGTGTAAAAGCCATTTCAAATGCATAATATGTCAGCTAATCGGATTACTGTCCATTCAAGCTCATGGCTGCTGCTGTCTGTAGCTGCTGCATCTGCTTTGGCCTCCAGATGGTGCCTGGCTGCCTTTTCTATCATAATGTCAGCCTAAGGAGTGTGTGGAGAGCATGTGTACCACTAATAACTTTACAGCAGATGCTAAAGAGTACGCATACAGTAGCAGGTAACAAGAGGACAGAAAGGTAGATGGTTGGCCAGGTGAAATATTGTAATATTCCAACAGACCGCCATCACTCCACTATATATTTGTGAATATATAGGTTTGATAGGACATGTGTTAGACAAATCAAATTAGAGAAAAAGAATGTGAAATTTTACTTGACTCCCTTTGTTTTATACAGTTTGTTTTTTATTTATTTATTCATTTTTGCTGAGATCATGAAATAGTATTCCTAAACCAGCAATTTCATAATGCTGCTGTTCTAGTCTGGTCTTCATCAGAGCTGTTTAGTTTCCATTCGCTGAATTTCAATCCCCCTGCAAAGTTTTGCTTCCTACCTCCTGACAGTAGGACTGGATTTGGCTGGGCTCTTTGAAGCAGCTCTGGCGGCCCTGAGGATCCGGTTCCCACTGGCCAGTCTGTGTGTTCATGTGCAGGAGCTGACGGCCACAGAACATGGCAATCTGCGGCTCGGCCACCTGGGGGACTGGCCCGTTCACCTCAGCCATGGCCAAAGCCTAGAAAGCAAAAGGGGAGGGGCGGGGGCAAGACAGATGAGGAGTTAATATAAACACAGAAGCTGAGAATATTCTGTCTGAAGCCGATCCATGGTGGAGAGACCACAGATAATTCCTAAATGCACTCTAGCACTCTCCGACATTATAGACCAAGAGTGTAAGCCTGAGTGCAAGACAGAGTGAGCGAGAGATCGAAAGAGAAAGGGGAAAATGTGGAGGAAGTGAGAAGAGACTAATGTAGAAGTCTGCACACCGCTCGCTTTACGAGAAAACCTAAAATTCAGAAAAGATAGAACCATAGAACCGTCACTCTTGAAATGCCCCAAAATAAATGAAGGAACAAATTAAATGCCCAACTGTGAAATGGTGGGCCAGTGCTCCCTGTCTGCTGACACCACTGACATCTGAGGAAACAAGGAACGGCTGGTAGAAGAAGGTGGGGGGTCTGTTGCAAAAAAAAACAACAAAAAACCCATACAAGAGCACGTAAAAGACTGCTTCCCCTCTCTCTTCTCCTTCCCCTCATCCGTGGCCTTCTAGGATGTTGCTATTGATTGTGGGATATGTTGCCTCTGCCTGTGGGGAGGGCCCATGGGACCCCAGTAGAGGAACAAACAGCAGCTAGGGCTGGGAGTCAGGTGTTAATACAAGCTCATTGACCGATGCACCACTTCACTACATTAACACACAGGACAGACACAGAGAGAGTCCAGGGAGGAATAAAGAAGAGGAGGGTTTAGGGAGAGAGGAAAAGGGTCTAAAAAATGAACAAACACAGACTTCTTTTTAAGAAAACATAAGTGAAGGGAGCCTTAAAGTAAAAGTGAAGAAATACAGTGTATGCTTCATGTTCAGCTGGATCCCTGAATCATGTCTGCTGGAGAAAACGACACATTTACAGAACATATTCAAAGACTCCTGCAGGCCATGTAAAGTAAAAGGATGCAGGTTTCTTAGTAACAATTGAACATTCACAGAGACAACATGCAATGTTATTTATTGTCTAACCACGAAACTCCACAAAAAAGGGATCCCACACCCCAGAGTCTGTATACAGCTCATATGCTTTCATCTGTGCTGACAGAGAGAGAGACAGGCCCACTGACGACAGACAAGATGAGCGACGCTGAGCCAATTAGAAGGAAGTTGCCCAAAGGGAAGAAATAGAGGAGAAAAAATATGGGAGAGTGACGCCTGATCAAAGGAAAGCCCTGCTTTGGCCAAATGGAGCTAAAGTGTTTGAAGTCCTAATTAAAATTCATACTGGGTAAAATAAATATATAAACCTCTCTGAGTAAATGTACAATAAATATAATAAGCCCTGAGCAGTCTGTGCATTATAATTATGCTGGGCAGGGTTTGTGTTTCTGCATGTCTTAGCAGATTTCTAACAAATTACGCATCTACTTTTCATTACCGCTCCCCATTTCCCAGAGCAGTTTTTTTTTAAGATTTGTGAATGACTTTATAGACCTCTTTAGAAATTGATTTATGTTTATTCATTTACATTATATGAATATCTCTTAGAGAGATATGCCTGAGATGACACAATCAGCACAAGTATCTCTTTCTAAAATCTAAACTACTTCCAGGGTCATAGGCTGTTAACATAATGCTCATAAGTGGCAGTTGTGATTTAAAGTCTGTAATTTTCTATAGTCATTTCATAAAAGTACTTTCTCCCTGATTAGCTTCTTTTTTTTTTTTCAATGCTGCAAAACTGACTCTCTGAAAGAATGACGTTCTAGCGTTTTTAGCTGTCAGCACTTGCTGACATATTCATTGGGATAATTTACCCATCAAACAAGTTTCGGGTACCTGCAAGTCACAACCAGTTAATAACGGTAGCGAAGATAAACAAATGGAAACAATGGCTGCTTAAAAGGCAGGGGTTCCAAATTTCGAAACGTCTTGATTTACACAACCCCAAAAGAGATGTGATGCTGTGGAAAACTGTCATTTAACGACTGTCTTAAACTGCACTGGAAACGGAGGTGATTTTCTGGTGAAAGTCACTGCGTAACGCAAAGGATTGTGTCAAAACAAAAAACTCCAGAGCACAGTTTTTGTGGTGATATTAATGCAAGAGGTGGTTTGTTTAACTCTGCAGTTATTGAGCCAGCAGAGTATTGATGAGTTTGATGACCATATAGTGCATGTTGCTTGATGGCAACACAACAACACTAAACTAGTTGGCCTGCCGGAAGTCCAGAGCTGCTATCAACCAAAAGCTATGAAACAAATAATAAACTAAAGAAGGCCTTGAATTGTTTAGCATATTAAATTCAATGTCACACAAGAGAAAAGATATAACTCCTCTTAAAAGAAGAGATGATTGAACGCAGGAGCTTTTTGGAATTTAAAATATGTGCAAAATTTAAAAAGAAAGGCAACACGATTCCACACAGTTTAAACACATGAGAACTGGTACTATCTGCATCCAAATATGGGTTTAAACCATCAACTAACAGCAACAGGGCTCTGTGTTTACATCTGATGGTCAGCTAGGACTAAGCATGAAAGTCATGAGTGGTTTGTCTCTGGGTGATTTACTCCCACATGTCAAAGACTTTCTTGTTAGGGTAACTGATTATTCTAAATTTGCTGTAATTGTGGATGGGAATGGTCTGTCCCACCAATGTATGAGCAATATCTGCGATGGACTGACAGCCTCTCTGGAGTCTATCAAAGCTCTCCCCTGATAGCAGCTTGGATAGGCTCCAACCCCCTGCAATTCTAGCTGGATAGTTGGTTATGTGAACAGAATTATATTCAGTAGTATAACATGTTTAGGTTAAAACTCTTTTATTGCAGCTCAACATTATTAAATATTATACCTGCTTAAAAACCAACTGTTGCTTGTTACTGACAGAGCTGAATTGGATCGTTTAATTGGTTAAGTGTACTGTAAGATAAGCAGAGGGGAAGACTGCTGAAGTTGCTGAAACAATCTGTCTAGAGGAGCTGCTGAGCTAATGTCTAAATAGATATATCTCTTTGAGTCAGGGAAGGTCAGTGCCACAACGAAAAAGAAAGAAAGAAAGAAAAAAACTTCCGGATATTTGAGAAGATAACCTGGCAGCTCCCTCTGGTCCAGCTCTCTCATTCTGTCTGCTCTCCACTACTGCACTTGCAGAAAATCAATGCTCAGCGACTGCAACTGTATCGCCACGTTCCCCCAATCAATAGCAGTCCATCAGGAGCCTGAGGCCCTGACCTCGAGCCTCACAAGTCTGCACTTCCAATCTCTAGTCAGATGCAGGACTAGATTAGACATTCCCTTATAACCAATACAACTGTACGATCTACAGTGTGTACACTTCTGGTCTGCTGCTCCACAAAGACGCAGAAGCCTTAATTGTTGAACGCGACAAGTAGAAGCATTCTTCTTCTCCACATTCTTTTCACCACTATAATCATCAACAACATCACATAAACATCAATCAGCGGCTGAAATCACATAAGCTACGAGGCCCATTTTACCCTGCTGCGTGAATACCACGTAATGTCTTTGTTTCACTGTTTTGTGCCATTGTATTATTACAGCAATAACAGGAACTGTCATCAACATGCATCACATCTATTTATTCTTACCAAAATGGTAAAAATGCTTTTAAGAAGCATTAGTTGGGGGGCATAAATATATTTTATGGTATTCCACTTTTTTTTTTTTAAAGAAATGGAAATGGAAAATCACTTAATTCAATACTTAACAATCTCAGAAATACATTTGCCGAGGCTGTCTATGAATCTGATCGTGGCAGCTCTTATGTGTCATACCCCAGTTCAACACAGTCTTTAACTGCAGTGAATATTGCTGCTGAGTGTCCATATTTGGAAAACATGGGACGTTCATTTGCTTTATTTATGTGCTCATAATGCAACTTTATTGCTATGGCAGAAACGAATCCTGACATATATACTACCATGCAGCCATACTTGAGCGCACATGTTGTTCACTTGTTCACGTAAATAGCATTCTGACTCGAGACTAGAATGGGCAGTTCATAGAGAAACTGACTGCTGAAAGCTGATGTGGCTTGCTTGAACCTGTTGAAGCTTGCAGCAGCCTGTAGTTTCACCTGCCGAGTGTCAGGCGTCGCTGTGTGGATGTGAGGAAGAGAGGACCCAAATGCAACACTCACGGGTTGGTTAAGGCTGGTGTTTATTGTGATGTACGGATGAACACAACATGAGAAGTATAGCTGATTGACCGGAAAGACTGGTTGAATTACTGAACTGGAACACACATGTGGGATCGACGATGACAAGACAATGAACTGGAGGAAACTAAGGATTTAAATACACAGGCTAATGACCGGTCAGTACACAGCTGAACATAATCTGACTAATAAGACATAGGAGGTAGAACTAGACATGATGCGCACAGACAGAAAGCTGGCGTGGTGAAACAGGAAACATAGACATGTGGAAAATAAACAGAACAAGAAGAAATTGAAAACACTGGGTCAAAGGCCCAGGAACCATGACACCAAGCATGTGAGATATGGAAGAAAGTTTATATTTGAGTGTGAGAACAGCTGCAGTGGCTGGCCATTTGATAGTGAAAGGTTTTCAATTTGTTTGGAACTTCATTGTGGGCCAAATTCAGTAAGCTGTAAAGTTTTAAAGGAAATTATTTTTATGCCATCAACATCCATCCATAGCACATTCATCCATCCATTAACCACATATTTATACTTGGCCTAATTATGCTTAATATTTAAGAACAGAACTATGTTTCTAGTGTTTAATATGTAGTATTCTTACTATAGGGTCATCTGGTGGAAAAATTGAGTGAAATTCAGCAGCACTTGAAGCACTTTGAATTGATTTGACCTTACCAAAAAATGAAATTGGTAACTTAAGCAAGTGCAAAATCTGCCTTGTGAATTTCAGTTGCACAACACTTTCTTGACAGGTTGCGGGAAAAGATGCATGCTAACATTCATCCATTTTGTTAGCCACGTAATCCAGGGTCATGGGCATACCAACGCACACGCAACAGAGCTTCTGCTGAGAGCACCGTTCTCTAGATTAAAGAGGCTTTGATGATCACGTGACTCTTCTTCTGCTGACATGTTCGGGCTAAACGTTAAACATGTCCAGAACTCACACATACCCATTGTCAAAGTTGTGAGTCGAGTTCACCACTAAGCACTGCTGTGTTTCTGTAGAAGCTTACAGAGCTGGTAGACTTCAGCCATGTCTTAGTATTAAAAGGCATTATTTTAAAAAATTCAAATTAGCTTTAAAGAGTTTTTAACTGTAATTTAACTGAAGTAGGTAAGTAATGTTTTCAAATATTCAAACACTAAGTGTTTTCATCAAAATGCTGTACTCACTGGCTATATCACTTAAATAGACAATGTGAAGGATCAGGCTTTCATTCAGTTAAAAATAGCTTTTGCTACAATTAATTAATCACACTCTTGTGCTTTGATTAAGCATTTCCATCAATGTTTTATGCCTACAAATTATTGCTATAATTCCCAACATGCAGTACAAGATTTTTTAGTGCGTTCCTGGTATGTTATTCCCCTTTTAAAGCCAATTAGACTTCAGAGTGCTACCCCTGTTGTATTGTGACCATGAACACTCTGAACGCAGCGATCCAGCTGGCTTCCCAATAATGCATCACAATCTGTCAACAGTGACACTTCTCCAGTAACAGACAGGTTGCAGAGCCGCCCGCCATGTCTCGGGGAGAAAATGCCGTGGTGTACTGAAGCATCTCCGTACAGTACAGTCTGCAAGCATGCGGGGGAGAGTGAGGGGTTCACAAGTTGTCGAGGAAGTGCTGTTCAAACATCCTGAGCTCCACATATCATGTCCTTGTGCTGATGAGGCTGAACAGGCCGACAGCCCAGAAACCTGACAGCTCCCCACTGCAGGGGATGCTGCATCATTAATAACAACCTGGTGATATAAAGCCAGGAAACGTCGATTGGCTTTCTGCCTTTTCCCCGTATTCTTTGCCTATGTTAGCTCTCTTGGTATTTTATTATTATTCCTCTGCTCTCCTTCTCCATATGCACTGCATACTGACTGTGCCACTTTGTAATCACGGGTGTACCTCCACAGCAAAAAAAAGCATCACAAGAAAAACTAAAAGCTCCCAGAGAGACGAGTGCACAGTCCACTTGGACCAGACGCAGTGGAAAATTTTGCTCGGATATAATAATGTGTGATTACACTTTAGCAGATGCCTTTCCAGTAGAGGAAATTATGTTATGAGCACAAAATAACAGATATGATCTGGTGTATGCTGAACATAAACATAAACTGAGTTGTCTGTCGGGGGCGAGTTTGGGCAGTGTATTTACATGTTCCACCAGCATCTCCCATCCTTCTCTAATTAAATTTTCAGCACCTGTTCCACCCTTATGTTGCAGGATGACTTCATCCTCTGTAATGATGCAATTCCCTGGCCTTTGCAGGCAAGCCAGAGCAGAAGAGACAGAGGGGAGAAGCCCACCCATCATTTATTACTTTCTACAAGCCGCTGTTAGACTGTAGTTTGAAGAACCAACCCAACTGGTCGTAGTAATTCGAATGCTGAAGAGCTGGGAAGAACTTTGCTTTGATATCAAAACTCACTTTTACATTTATCACTGCTTTCATGTCACCATGTTTTGTGTGACTGTAGTTTATTTATTCAATAACTCCTCTCAGTTATTAGAGGTACACAATGTGCATGTACATGTGTGGTTATCATGCGTTGTTGTGTATGTATAAATCAACTCTCTCTGGGATATACTGAGAGTTTAGTTAACTACTGATAATTAACTACAGACATCAGAGCCCTGAGGAGCTCGTCCTTACTAATTCTCTTCTACTATGCAGCAATCTCTATTATAGTATCTTGTGACGACACCTTGATAATGACATCAGTGGGATATTGGACAATCTATTTAAACGTCACAAATGGCAAAATGTAAATAATAAAAAGAAACATGTAACACTTAATAAAGAAATGTAAGCGCTAAATATGTGCCATAAAAATGATTTAACAGGTAGTTAGTAAATGATTATGGACCTATATTAGCAGTTCTGGCATCATCTTAGCTTTTGTAAAAGTTCCAGGCAGCAAAACTTGCACAATACATATTTGATGTCAATACAACTTTAAGTCATTGAAGATTTGATTATGTCAGGATACATAAAAGGTACCAAACTTTAGGCAAACTATGTGAAAAGCCTGATTAGCTAGGATCGCTCTTGATTAGTGTAACACCATCCAACAACCAATAACTCGTGTGGAGGACTCGCCCACACCCCGTGTGAATAAGCCTTACATGAGTAACCCATACATTTATGAAATACACACACACACACACAAGCACAGGCCCTTGTCTTTGTGCTTTTCTGCAGCACAGATGGCTTAATAGTGGGTGTCTTCCTGCTTCTGAGCCCCTCCTTCACTCACTCTTTCTCCATTTTCCTTTTTTTCCCCCTCTCTTCCTCTGCCTCCTCTACAGGCTGCTCCACCTCCCTCTTCCTGATGTCCCTTTTGTCTCCCCTCTCCCTCCCTAACAGCTTTCACACAATGCGTGACACTCTGCTGTTTGGCCTCCCTCCCTAGACTAGTGCTAAATGGCCAGATAGATTTAGGGGCATTCATCATTGTAATCATGTTGCTTAATTATTCATAGGCTCCATCAGGCCTCTTCCTGGTGTTGCATGTAGTTATAAGAGGGTAAGCCAGACTCTCATGATGCAAAAGGGACAACGGGGGATAAAGCAGGTTAGCTCTGCATATTGACTCATTATTATACATCTCTAGCTAATGGCTAATTGAAGCCATTAATTTTCAATTCAGAGGAGACTGATGGGCAGAGCGGAACATATTGCATTGTGTTTTTTTCCTTTAGCTTCCTACTGTAAACCACACATTGCTGCAATGTTACTTACGGGATAATAAACTGAATGCTTTATTTCGATATAAGAAAAAAAATTATGAGAGAGGCTTTTGGTTTTAGAGATGTGCAAACATCACAGGCTACATCAGTTCAGATTACAGTGGTCCAGCCTCCAGCTGGGCACACTGGGAGCAGATGGCCCTATAATCACCAGGGTTCATCTAGGTCTGGAACAGCAGCCAAAGTCAGCTCCCAATATTTGATTTAATTTCAAGTATAGCTTAAAAATACAGGACATGTCAGCTGGCATCACTGCAAGACACTCCACAGAGCTCGAGGCTGGCAGCGCATGTCATTTTATGACTGAGGTTATTTAGAAGCAAAGATGTTTACTAAAAGACGATAGCCTATATCCAACCAGCACTCAAGGATCTTCCCTGCCATTGTTAGTTTCCAAAGCGTATGTGTTTCACGGAGTGCCTTACACAAAATTAATTAGGTTACCAGCAGAGGCAGTCCATAGGATTATGCACATACATAAAAACTGAACTGATGCCCTGTATTATCTAAGCCTATATACATAAGCCATGCAAATGCATAAGAGCATCCTTTTTTCATATACCAAGAGTTTATGTTACATAACAGGCTACACCAATGCCAGCTAGAAATTCTTAGCATCCATCCAATTTTACTTCTCAGATTAATATAGCTTTAATTGCTCAACTGGCGTGGATTTCAACATCTTTTTAATATTAAATCTCAAGCATGTTAGTCAGTGAAATAAATTGAATATTGTTTGTAAGTACAAGACATATTGCAAGCTTTAGCTCAAAAACATGGCACAAATCGAAGTCAGAAACAACACAAAAAAAAGTGTTGGTAAGTTAAAATTTTCCTCCATAAAATTCCAACCACCAACCCCTGACCCAGACATCACCTAAGCCCTCTGAAAAGCCCTGGGAAAACCCCACATGCTTCAGACTTCTGCAACTGGGCCATAGGAAAGATTTTGAATTTTGTCTTCTGTAAAAAGCCACATTGTCATCCTTTATGCCCACGTATTTAACTGGATACAGACCTCCCACATATACTATAGCAGCACGAGACCCAGCCAGAAAAACAAGGACTCACTTTACTTTTTCAAGATGAATATCCCATCTAAATGTCCTACAATATCCTTAACCTCCTTAAAGCAGCACCTTTATTGTCCTTCCATTATGCATTTATGCATAATCTCGCAGCTATATTTTCAGCAAGCGTTTTGCTTGTTTTCCTACATAGCCTTCTTATCGGCTGTAAAACTTGGTGAAAAGAAATGTCGACTATATAACACAAAACGAAACTCCCGCAGAGGTAAAATAAATTTGGGGTGGTGTCCCCACTTCAATGGAAAGGCAGTATTTAGCTATATTCAGACTGAGACGAGTGATTGCGATACTCGCGTTGCATAGAGCAGCTATACAAATGTGCCTCTCAGTTCCACCCACGTTTCAACAAATGCCTTATCTGAGTCACGCACCATAATGACGCCACACTGTGCATGTTTTTTTTTTCTTCAGAAAAGACAAAAAAACCACAAAAAACACAAAGCATCGCTGGTCATTTTCACAAGCCTTTCTATGCAACCACCTCCTGCAGATATGTGGGAGGGAAACAACTGCGTAATAACGTTTCACAAATCCAGCCAAAAACAAGAGAGAGTCCGGAAACATTATGTGCCTGCAAGATTCTGTTCCTCTAGCACAGCCAAGCTGAAATGGTTTTGTCTTAGCGGTGATGAATTTCTGATGTTATGTAACACAGCTGAACCTCCTTCACAGTCAAGCAAAAACAACAGGGGAATGCCAGGATTTTAATGCCAAACACTGTGCGCCTGCAGATGCAATTTCAAGCTGAAGAAGTACCTCGGGGGATTGAAGGAATCAGCAGCTTAGTAGAGATTTGAGCGCTGCAGGTCTGTCTGAATCATCCTAATGTCAACACAATTGACACTGAATAGTGGATTTTCCTTAGGCAGATTGAGATTGACACAATGCAACGCAGCTTTCCAAATCTGTATTTATGCTGTAAACACATTCAAAAGGCTTGAGTAATGTCTGGGACTCAGTGATTCAAATTCCTATTAGTAAACACTTTCGTGCCTTAAAGAATATTGTTTATTGGGACTGCTAAAATGTATTGTACACCAGACTTATTAAGACAACTGTTTTCTATTACAACAAGCTATTGTTACATCTTTTTCCATTGTAGTTAAATACTGCATTTTAGTTCTAATAGCACATAAGCAAGACTGATAAGCTGGGATCAAAACACAGCGATGGGCATGCTTTAAACTGTCTTTCTAAAACTGGCAATCCACCCTGAAACCAAATTGTCAATTGAGCATGGATATTATGGGGTAGGACGGTTTTCAGTTTAAGACACATGACATACATGTAGACGATAGCTGAGTTTTACAGCCGAGTGAGGTATCAGATAAGAGTGTATTTGTGCAGGCGAGACAAGGCTGGAAGTCTTAAAGCAACATCATCGTGCCCTTGAGCATCTTTTAAGTAGATTAGGGCAATCTCGAAGCCTAAATGAGGGCATGTTTAGGTTAAAAGACTGCAATAATTGATCCACTTAAGGACAGGATGTCTTTCCATAGTGCCATCCAAAGCAGCAGGCGGCTGGGATCAGTAAGATCTGAGTCTTCCTCTTGCCTGCTTCTTATCTTTTACTTGCACTTTTTGCTTATTCCTCTGTGTCTTTCACTCTGTTGTCTTTTCAGCAGATCTGGATTCTTTCTTCCTCTGCATTCTCCATTGGATCTGCATGTCATCTGTCCTTGTTGTGAGTGCTGCACATAACTGTTTTTTACTTATTGCAAAAAATTTGGGCAAACAGATTTTCTGATGCTTGCATGGCAAAAAATGAATAAAACTGCATGAAAAGCATTAAACAGTGGCAGAAAACACAATTCGTGTTTCGAGATGAATGTTTTTAGAAGCCATTAGGAAATTGTGAATTGAAGCAGTTCGCCTATATGTAGTGTGCTGAGTGTAGCTGTATAATGGTAAAGCAATAATAATATCCTGCACTGAGAGATAGGCGGCATAAAGGAGAAGGAGAAAGAGGCGCAGGGTTAGAAAATGAGAGGTTAAAACATTCATACATCTTTTTTGCCTCTGTCTCTTTATTTATGCACATGCACAATTCTCATCACTGTGCCAGCTCCCCTGAGAGCCTGTCTAGCAGATGCACCTCATGCAAATGAGGCTTTGAGGTTATGTGCTATAGGTTACGCGAGCCCAAAGTGTGGAAGAGTAGTATGTGCTGCATGTATATATCAATATCATTATTATTACTATATATGTATATATAGTATATATGTATATTAAGTTAGAGATGTGACCAATGACGGAAAGCAAAAGTGTATATTTTTTTAAAAGTGGACACCCCAACACAAAAGATAATATACTGTATGCCACAATAATTGTAACAGTATGTATAAAACAGCCTACTTCACACCATGTTGATTCTGTGCTTTCATTCAGAGACATGTGGTATCACCACAGTGAGGACAAACTGGTCTTTTAACTCCCAGTAAGAGGTCAGAATGCTCACGAGTGCCGATAAAACAGCCCAGCACGGCTAGCTTGACCCCCGCAGCTGCAAAAGCATATTGAGGGAATAGCCTCCTCTTCCCAGGTCTCTCATACAGCACGGTTGGCCTGCTGTTCAAAGTGTTCAGGTGCTCTGTTAATGAACAGCAGGACAAGCAGCTAAGGCTGGGTCAGCTCGTGCTGACTCGTCAGGCCGCTTACACAAAGAAAGCAAACCAAGGGAAGTGGATGAAAGCCTGCAGCAGCGTGGAAGGTGTCGCTCTCCCACATTTTACATCAGCTTCCGCTCACTTGACGTCCCCTTCATCTGTCTCATCAAACACGTAAACACTTTTTTTTTAGGCTTCTTCTCCACATTCTCTCTCTCAGCATCACTTGGCCACTGAGGGTGGTTGTCATGGTAACACCACCTACAGGAGCCAGTTACCTTCCCTGTTACCGTAGCAACTGGTTCCCTACTGAATTTCAAGCATCTCTAGCACGCTCTCTCTCTCTTCTCTTCATTAAGAATCTGCCTCTATCTCACGTTCCTTCTCACATAAAAGAGTCAGCATATGTTAGCTTCAACTTTCTGTCTTCCTCAGGTCGATGATTGTTGGCTTAATCGTTAGTTAGCTTTCTCTCGTCACTGCCTGTTGATTGATTCCACTACATACTGCAGCAATAAACTGAAGGTCTCCCTTGTATTGTACTTTTTTTGGCACCCAAATGAAACATGTCAAAAGAGTATATAATAATTACTCGTTAATGACTATCGATTATTGTAAATACAGACAACACAATAATAGAATAAACAATAAAACATGTTAACTGTTAACTGTGTGGACTAGTATTCTTTTGCTGTTTTCACCTTTTTTATGATCCTTCACTGTTGGTGAATCAGTAGCTGAATATGTAATTTTCTCTTCTTCTGGGTCACGCCTGATGAGCTTTCCATTTTACTTTAATCAAGATCAGCAGCTGTCTGTCTTTACATGACTTCCTTCAGTTGTACTCACCCAGAGTATTTCAAAGGAAATGATGAGTTATGAATCTGACTCATCCGATTGTCATACCGTCACCTGTAGGCTGGTTTAATTAGTTCAGGATTGCTGCTATGCAATCCTGAACTATAAAGCACAGTTTCATAAATCAAATGACAACATATTAATGATAAGTGAGATCTTGTCAGGCTGGCATGTCCTGTCTTGCTTTGACTCTGGTGTTTTTAAACTGGCCCACTCTGGTAAGATAATGTGTGCTGGCTGTGTAGTCTGCAGTAGATTAAATATTAGTGTTATCTCATTTCCTCTGGATATAAAGTCTCCACAACCTCCCCAATTGAAGAGAAAATGATTTAATCATTGAGACAATCTGTACAAATAGATCCCTCACATTATGTTTTTTTTCCCCCCAAGCCAGAATCAGACGCGTGTGAAGTATCCAATTTGACAGCCTAAACTTGTAAAAGTATTGGCTGTTAACTGGCACAGCTTGGCCATGGCAACTGAATGACCCTGAGCTCAGAAAAGAATGACATAATGTGGCTGAATCTTACAATTAACTGCAGCCAAAGAAGCGCCTGATTTTCTTTATCCTCTTTGGTTGTCTGAAAAACCAGCACAATCTGTGTACACGGTGCAAAACAGGCACAGGGAAATGCAGTGGGAACATTATGAGCTAGATTTACTTGGTGAAAAAGAAAAAAGAAGTATCTACAAAGAGAGCACAGAGACAAGAGGAGATTTTTGTGACTCACTGCACACAATATGTATTTCTGGGACTTTCTTGCTTAGGCATAAAAATAGGGGGGGGGGGGGGTAACTATTTAAATCAAGCAAGCAAACTGATTACTGGTATTCGCGCTAATACTTAATGCATCTCATCTCCACTTACTTTGATGTGGACATGAACTGACTGCAAAAACAGCCGGAAAACTAACCGCACCTATGGATGCTACTTGGGGATCATGCTCACACAGATTGTAGGTGCTTCCTGTTTCCTGAAATTGTATCCTCACATTTATATCCTATGAATCACAACATGAATTTAAGGTAAACAAAGGCCTGCTGATCCTCATTTTGGGGGCTAAGTATCTATTTTGAGTCTCTCTTTTCATCATCAGTGTAACATTTTCGCACAAACTAGCCCTTGATATTTTCCAGGTATCTTACTACTAAGGGTAAGTACAATAGACACTCATGATGAAAAGAGAGACTCAAAATACTCTCTTAGCCTCCAGACTTGTTTATATGATATCAGAGATGAACCCAGTGTGAAATATTGGGCATATATCAATGTTTAAAATAACAGTTTGGCTGACAGGCTGTTTGTGTTGTAATTTATTCCTCTTTTAGTGTCATGGAAACATTATTAAAACATAACTGAGCTGTTTTAATCTTTCAGCTCTGCATGCCACTCTCTTTGATCATTTAGCCTGTGCAAAATGCATTAAAATCTGATGTAAAAAGTGAAGTAAAGGGGGTAAAAGATGTCAATGCAAATTCATGAAGAAGACAAATAACCCTTTGTGTCTTGCTGCAATTCTAAAGCTCCAAAACATTTGACACTGAAGGCGTTAGAAGAATCAGACTTTGATGGTATCAATTTCAAAGCATGAAAAACACATCATTGTGTAGATCCCCTCACCCCCAGCCGGTCGTGGCAGATGGCTCCACCTGTGCTGGAGGTTTCTTCCTGTTAAAAGGGAGTTTTTCCTTCCCACTGTCACAAAGTTCTTGCTCATAGGGGGTTATCTGATGGGATTTTTTTTAGGGTCTTTACCTTATAATATAAAGCATGTTGGGGCAGCTGTTGTGTTTTGTTGTTATAAATTAAACTGATTTAAATTGAAGTGATTTTGAGTATTGCAACTACCATTTGCAGTTGGTCTGTTAATGTACCACAGACGGCAGTGAAAGCAGCAAATTTGTCCATGTACTTTCTACCCTTACACCTTTTGTTTGGAGATATCAGATACAAGAGACTTCTGCTGGGCAGACCAATTACTATACTGTGCATCTGTATTCAGTGGAGAGCTGCTGACATCACGCCACATGGGACACAAGTAATCATTTTTGATTGGCTATTCGCCATCTATTGACAACGGTTGAAATTTGACCTCACTTTTAAAGGGGATGAATTCTGACATTATAAGTTATATGTGTCCACCGGGAATGGAAGTCACATTGCCTCAGTAGTTTTTAATTTAGTTCTCAGTGTCGACAGATGAGGCGTTCAGTGGGAAAAGGAATGCGGCGTCAGATCTTGGAAAAAATTCTCCAAAATCATGGAGGTGCAGGGGAAAGGGAAAATAAAGCTAGGGGTGAGGAGCAGCATGAATTATTCAGGAACAATCAAAATACACACATGAAAAGTGAAAAGATGTCACTGGCTACTGAGAGCTGCCGAGGCAGATGGAGAGGCAGTGTCTCAGTAGGGGAGGGGTAAGGAGTGCCCTTGGGATGTGGCGGCGGAGAACAGAGGAGGCAGGGACAGAGAGAGAAAGGAAGGACGAGGGGGGCAGAGCCAAGGAGGAGACAGGCGTGGGGATTTTCCTTTGTATTATGTAGAGGTGGATGGGGAGCTGGATGGAGGGGAAGTAGCAGGGTACACAAAAACCAGGTAGCATGAAGCGAGAGGGGGTGGGGTCTGCCTTCTGACTGCTAAGAAGCGGCGTGACAACTGCCAAAGCCGTGTCGACAAGCGAGAGCCCAGACCTTTTCATGGCCTTCAATAATTGATGCAGCTTGTGCAGTGTGCCATCTTTAGTGTGTACGTCCACGTTTGTGCCTCTCAGCCTCCCGTCAGTACAACTGTGTGACCTATTTGTTAGCAAGTGATTTCTACCCATCTTTGTTCAACTTGGAGGAAAGTGTCTGAAATTAGCTTTTTGTCCTTCTAAGAGAGATGACAGAGCAACAAAAGTTCATCGAATGTCCTCCAGAACTGTTTCTGTTCCTCTTTTTTTTGTAACTATTATTACTGTTTCGATGGGTCATAGTGGACCCAACAACGCTGCACACTCTCACACCGCACATCCAGCCTCGTTATTAAATTAGACTTTGCAGTCATGTTTTCATACAACTTATAGCTTCACTCCTGACATAGTTTTCTTCTACCAGCTGCTGAGGCTGAGCAGGAACAAGGATTGTTTCCTCCACAGCACAGCATGCACTCCACCCTGCAACCCACACAACACTCTACATGCTCCACATCACTTCCACTCTCGCCATGCCAGGGCAATCCCCTGTCTCTCTCACTCTCTCTCACTTCACCAGCCCTCAGTCTCTTTCACTGTGCCCCCCCCCTCTCTCTCTCTCTGTTTTTCCTCCCGAACATGGAGGACAAGTGTTATCTCTACACTGCAGATGTTTTTCAGGGGGGCTCCGCCGAAGCCTCCCACTGGCTGCGGCAAGGCTAAACGGCACGCTTTGCCCCGGCGTTAAACTTTTCCACAGAAATACAACCCCATTAGGCTTACTGAGGCAGTTATGAAGGATGTGAAAACCTCGGGCAGCAGCGATATCTCTGTCCTGCAAGACTCCAGAGAGGAGGCAGAGCTGGATGTCATCATCTAGTCTCTCAATCCCTGTAGGTGACACTGGACAAACTTATGATGTGCAAACACAAATCTTCCACTGCACACATCAAAAATGCACAGTCCCATCTGGGCTTCAGCTGGTACAGACACAGGTGCAGAAAGTCATAAGTGAAGTGCTTCAAGCTTGAAATTGCCCCATGAATCTCTCTCTCACATATACATGTATATGTGTGTGTGTGTGTGTGTGTTGTTGTGTGTGTGTTTGTGTGTGTGTGTGTGTGTGGGTGTGTGTGTGTGTGTGTGTATGTGGAGTCAGTAGGTGGATGATGAAAAGTAAAGTAATCTTGAGGAAACTGGGAGCAGCTTTAATCTACATTCTTTTTAAATCTTATCCTTTGATTACACATAGCCTAAAAAAGGGGCTGCACAGTCTGAGAATCCAGAGAAATTAACTCATCAAATGCAGCACATCATGACAGGCTATAAGGGATGGCACTAAATGACAAGCCTCCTGAGCAAATTATTAATAAACTTTAATTTGGGAATGACTCCATTTTCTAACCGAGACCTATAATTTGAACGTTTTCAGAGAAGCCAGAAAACAAGATGAATCATCTTGAGTGGGATTTGGCAGAGGTTCCCCAAACCTATTGGGGAGGGTGTTTTGCAAATGTGCAATTAATGTGAATTTATTTTCTGCACGAAATCTGGATGAACTCTACGCCCTGGGCATACACAAATGTACACTTTTTTAATTTCTACCCAGGCACTCAAAACAACTGGCAGCAAGAACGAGAATAAAACCTCCCAACAGTATTAAACATACGGCACTGTTCCGCTGAGATGGGTTGCAACAATTGCCCAAAGGGTGCATTAATGTCATGCATTCGTTTATCAACTCTGGTAAGGACTCTACTGCTGAGGCACTTTTACAGCGGTCCCTTTCCCCCGGTACAGTACAGCTTTTGTTTCGCAATGACTCTGCAAGATCTAATCCTGGAACTGTGTGTGTATGTGTGTGTGCGCGCGTGTCTGTGTGTGTGTGCGCGCAAGTGTGTGTGGTGCACCTCAAAAACTTGGAAAGGAAGCGAGATACGGAGAACAGGGAAAAAACATGTGATACAACAAAATGGTACGTTTTAATGCCCACTGGCACACGGATATAGCAGAGAAAAGCAAGCACACAGGAATCCATTAGTGAAATACGATTATCTCTTGGCTCTAAAATTAATTAAGTGAGTGTAGTAGGGCTGTGTGTGTGTGTGTGTGTGTGTTGGTGTGTGTGTGTGTGTGTGTGTGTGTGTGTGTGTGTGTGTGTGTGTGTGTGTGTGGATGAGAGAGAGAAAGAGAGAGAGAAATCTGGTTGTCCTTATCTTTCTTTTTCTGTTTTTTTTTGTTTGTTGTTTTAAACAAATCCTCTTGTGTTACTACACTGAAAGGCAGATGGGAGTGGGAGGTCGTTGCATCTGTATGGCCTGAAACTGCTATTCCTGATGTGGTGGTGGTGGCAGCGTGGAGTGGGCAGGTTGCACAGCAACTTTTTGAATTACTTTGACTGAATTAATTTGACATTCAGGCTCACTAAAATGTATTTTTTTAATCTTCCTGCTTTTTATCTTCTCCACATAATTTCCTGTCACGGTCCGGGGTCGGTGACCGAGCGGTTTCAGTCTCTCTGTTTTTTGTCATTTTGTGTAATGTTAAGTCTTCCTTGTTATTTCTAAGCATTATTCTGTAAGGGCCTGGGTTGTTCTGTTTAGTTTTGTTAGTTGAATCTCCCCTCGTGTCTTTGCCCTCTGTGTCTCCCTCTGTGTTTGTGTTTATGTGTGTTCTTGTGTCTTCTTTCCCCTTCTTGTGGTTTATTCCATGTTTATCCAAGTTTCCCCAGCCCATCACTTCTGCTCTCTCTCGTGTTCCCTCGCTCCCTCTCGTCAGCCTCTCCTCCACTCCTGCATCATGTTTCCTGTTTTATTGTGAAAGTCCAGTGTTTTCATGTTCATTCTGTTCAGTCTTGCTTGCCCTGTCTCATTATTCGTGCCAGCTGTGTTTCTCATGTGTCCTCACTTCCCTTGTTATCCCTTTTGTATTTAGCGTCTGTTTCTTCCTGTGCTTGTTGTGGCGATCTCCTCATTCATGGCTGCATTTCCCTGTGTGCCTCTCTGTATGTTTAGTTATGATTTCAAGTGTAGTTCTTTGTAACGTTTTCCCTTCCAGCAATAAAGCTGTTTTTTGACTTTGAATTTTCGCCTCTGTGAGATCTGCTTTTGGGTCCCTTTCCTGCCTGCACGCAGCTGCATCATGATATTTCCCTACTCTCTCCTTGTTTTCCCTCTTTATGCTTAAAGCTTTCCTACACAATCTTTCCAAACAGCACATTTGTTTCTGGGTCTGTCCTCGAGACTCTCTGTGCTGGAGAGCTCAGGCAGAGGTTTGCACTGTAGTTATTTATCTAAAACTGAGCATACCTGTAGATCCTACAGTGGTCTTTAGAAAAGAAATATGGCTACAGAAGAGCACAATCACTGTATGAGCGCTTTGTGTAACAACAAACTGCAAATGGATAGAAATTTGTCCACTGTGCAGGTTTTGTGCAGCCATTTCTACAGGGCGGTTGTTTCATTAACATCTCTGGTCCTCTTAAAGCATTATGGGTAATGCTGCAAATCATCAAACAAAATCTTCTTGTTTTTTAATTGACAAGATTAGATTATGGAAATTAATGCAGTAACCAAGAATTATTCTCAATGGGAAATTTTAGCCATGAAATGTTTCTATTCTCAGGAATAAAAATCACCCATCCATCCTCTTCCACCTATCCAATTAAGGGCCGTAGGTGGGCTGGAGCGTATCCCACCCCTATCCTAGTTATCGTCAAATCCAAAGAAAAAATATTGTGTAATCCGAAGATGTATCAGTTCCAGCTTTTCATATAGGTATGTTTTTTGGTTCTCTCACACTTGTATTCATGTAGAATACCTTCAGGTGTTGAAGTGCTGGTTTGGACAGGATAAGCAGTCTGAACATGAAATCACAACTTTCTTCCTGATATATTTTGAAGGCCAAATAAATAGTCCATTAAGAAAACATCCATTTAAAATAATGGATAATAAAAGGAATGTTAGAAAAAGTATAATAAAATAACTGGAAAATGATGTGAGAAATTAATAAAAGATCTACATATTTGTGCAAAATCTCACTCAAATTCAATATAGGTGCCAAGCAGAAATCACTACAGTTCTAATGACATTTGAGCAAAAGTGATGTAAGTTATCTATATTTCCCAGTCTTATTAAAATGGGAAATGCTCGTAACAAACCAAAAAATCTTCTGCATTTCATTAAGGTCAGACAGCATTGCACAAGTTCACAGGGTGCAACAAAGGGGTTGTTTCTCTGACCTTTTGCGTCATGGGGAAAACTGCTTTGTATGTCAATTTGCTAATGTGTTCAGTGCTTCTACAGGTGAGTGCTATTAAAGCTGAGAAAGCAGGGAAGCTCTCATTGGACATACGATACATGTGACTGTCTGGCATAAAAATGTCTGTGCACTCACAGCAAGAACACAGGATAATGCTGAATATGTGTTTGAGTTCCAGTTAAAGGCCATATGAATACACAGTAGAGTCTGAAATTTCCATTTTCAAGTTAACATGCTCTGTTTAAATGGCATGCAATAACAGAGAGATCAAAACAATTTTGCACTATTCATGTTTGAACTGTATTCATGTTAAGTGAATTAAGGGAGGCTGACAGTTTTATTAGGACTAATACCACAGTGTAATCCAGCCAGTCAACCCTCTCAATGTGTAATCTTCCCTGTAAACCTTCACGAGCAGGTCTCCTTGTATGAAGCTAAAGCCTGTTCCTCGGTATAGCAGTAATCCCACTAAGGCTCTTACAGAAGTGAAATCATTTCAGAATGAAAGGAGAGGCTTTATGACTGCTACTGATTCACTGAGGATGATGATTAATGAATAAACATTTCACAAACTACCTCAAGATCTGTCTCAACCTGCATTCAGGGTCCTCCATGTATCACCTCAGATGTTAGAGGTGAATGCAATCACTCTTTATTAGAAGAGGAGTGTTTCACCTAAACCACAGCTCGAGCTGGGATGTCATGACTCATCCATCCCCCTTTCTCCTCCCCCCTCTTCCTCCTCATATCCCTCCCATACTCACACACCTCCAACAATAACCTAGAGCACATCCTCCAACTTGAATTCATGCCTCGTGATGGGTGGCTGAGGAGTTATTGAGAAATAAAGGTCAAGTCCATTAAGCTGAGGGTCGGCTGTAAGTCACGATCAGCCGGAGAGGGGGTTGGAGTACCTGGTGGCCCATTGATCTTTCATTCTGTACAAGAGACTTTCCGTGTTCACCCCCTAACTATGGGCAGGTACATATGCCAATAGAATGACCCCATATATGTCATTAAGATGGATTTCTCAGTATCACACTCCCAAAGACGCCTCAGTGCAAATCTGACAGCAAATCTAATTCCTGACTCTTCAGCAGGGAGTTTTTAATCAATTCAGTATTCTTCCATGAAGACCAAATGTACAACAGAACACCAATTGAATATGCATGATGGCTCCATCCTGCTCAAGAGCTGCACCACTTCTCTAAAGGACGGATGCGAGCTGATTTGCTTCTCTGACAGCGCCAGATGGGGTGAAATGAGATGGGATTTAATCTCCATCCTTCCACAGAAGCAAAAAAAAAAAAAAAAAAAAAAAAAAAGAAAAAAAAAAAAAAAAGAAAGAAGAAGAAGAAGAAAAAAAGGGCCTGTAACATTCATCATGTCAGTGCAGGCCCAGGCTTGACGCAGCGAGCCAAATATACTGTAAACCATGTTCACGGACACTGTCCTGAGTGTGGGCTTTCATTTACATCATATATCAGTATCTGCATCTCAAACGTTTTCACTATCACTGCATTTTCGTGGGCGATGCGTGTCATTACTCTTGTTGACATAGGACGGTGCATTTACAAATTAAACCTGCCCCAGATGATTATGAGCAATCCCGGAGAGAACAGCAGCTGAATGAGAGCGAATGATAATAATATTAAAAATACATTTTGTCCTCTTCGCCATTCAGTGAACGAAACAAACAAACAAAAATTCAGCTGGCAGAGATAAAAGACTCAGACTGTTTTGCTCTTACCTCGACGTTTTTCCGCACGCATAATGACAATACAGCCATCAATATAGGTATTGCAGTATGTCCCATTTTCTCGCCTTCCTCTGCCTCTTTTTTATGACGAAGTTGCTGCTATATAATAACTGAGTCCAGCATAAGCTGTCTGGTTACATCGGCTGAAGTGATGGACACTGCCTTTTCCTATATATCTCCTGCGTCTTCCTCCTGTTCGCTCGTCTTGCCGACGGGTTCTCCAATGGCAGCCTGGGCTTTTATGTGGATGAAGTCTGACAGAACCAAGCCCTGTTTCTGCGGGTATTTATCACACAGGCTACTCCTGGCGTCCTCGCTGTGGCTTAGTGCAGAGAGACATCTGGTGGGGATGAGCTGAAAATGCAACCGCTCACTTTCTGTGTCACATTTAAAGTATGTGTGAGTTGGGGGGGGGGGGGGAATTCACGTAGTTCATGTCTTAACCTGTGGTCCTACTGCTGTTTCAGCTGAAGACAAAGCAAGCTGACTTGTCATGTAGAGAGTAATCTTGCAGGTGATTCACTGAATAACTCTTAAGGCGCCTAGTTAACTGATTCAACTGCATGCAAATTTATTTACAATGATTTTTAAAAATGTATTTATTAGTTATTGCATTCATATGTTACCAGTAATTTACAAGCAAATATACATTCACTGATCTTGAGCTAACTGTCACTTTTCTTTAAATCACATTCCTTCAATGGAAACATACTTTTGGAGGACATTTAAGTGGATATGAGCACTCTTAATAATACATTTGCAGCTATTGTTCCACTGCTATAAGTCTGCCTCAGCAACACATTGTTGCTAAGCAGCACTGTGACAGTGGGAAATGTCAATTTCAGAAGTCATATTGTTAGCCTGAGTAAAGAAGGTCTTTCTCGCCATCACACCATGACAGGAAGCATCCATCCCTCAAACCATCCATCCATCCATCCATCCATCCATCCATCCAGGCAACCACTGACACTCACATTCACATCTAGGGGCACATTACAATCACCACTTAATCTAATGTGTATGTCTTAAGAGAAAACTGGAGTACCTTAAGAAAATCCAGGCAGGCACATACAAAGCCCACACAGAAAGGCCCCAGCTGGTGGATTCAAACCCAGGACTTTCTTGCTGCAATACCCATAAAGGTGTAAACACCCTGGTTTGTGAAAAGCAAACAGTAGTATCCAAAGGTTGACCAAGAGTGAGAGCACCATCAGAAGATCAGTCCACTGAGAAACAAAGAAGCAACCTCACGCTCAAGAGTTAAAGCAGCAAAGGTCTTATCAAAAGATCATCACCTAATACGTATTTGTATTTTCTTCCTCAGGAAGGAAGTACAAATCTAAAAACCACGTGTATGTACCAGCAATTAACAACACAATATCATTAGCAGGCCAGTGAGAAAAAAAGTTGTTTTGGGTTTTTTTAAGATGGCTGGATTACAATAAATTGTCTGAGACAAATTAATTTGTCAAATAATGCCAAATTTATTTGCCAAATAATGATGTGGCACACCAAAAGGTGGTGGTGGGATTTAATTATTATAAAATCTGGTAGGGGTTTACACGCTCTCCTCCATTCAGAGAAATGCCTCGTGCAGGATAGTGAGCTCAAGCTACCTTAAGACCAAAGAAGAGTAAGCAGTGCTGGCTCCCGTGGTCTTTCCTAATCATTTACCTGACCTGAACCTCACTGATCATTTATGTAAGCAAAGCATTCCTGACAACACTAAAGGATCTTTGGAGGATTGCCAGACCTATTCAGTCAGTGCCATTCATGTCCATGTTGTTACTGCAAAGGTCGTAGTAAAGGTCTTGAATTTTTGTACTTGCTATTATTATTATTATTGTTGTTGTTGTTGTTGTTGTTGTTGTTGTTGTTGTTGTTGTTGTTGTTGTTGCTGCTGCTGCTGTTTTTGTTGCAACAGGAGTGGGGCTAAGTACTAAAATAATTTAATCAGTAAACAAATAGAGTTATTAAACATCAAAGTATTGCTGTCAAAATGATAAAACATCACAAAAATAAAAACCTCAGTTCATTCATTCTAAATGAAAGCCTGTATGCTGAGTGTAGTACAAAAACTAACATACTATATTTTGAAATAATGCAACAGAGTTAATACTCTGTAAACAGTCCACATGAATGCATAATGGTACAAGCTTTTTATGAAAAATCTTTAGATTTTTTTAATACTTGGCAGCAACCTCCCTAAATGGTCAGCAGGGGGAACACATGTCTTGAAAATAAAGAAATAAAAGCTTCCTCTTACAGTAAGTCCCCAAACAGAAAAGCAGCTGGTTTAACAAAATGTTAGTTTGTACTCCCGGACAGCATATAGGGGCAGTTATAAGTTAAATCGCTCTACATCAGGTGGGCTTTCTTTTTTGGGTGGGGACAGGACCTACAGGTGTTTGGGGGCGTGGCTTGTGTTATGGGCGTGTGAGGAAAAAAAAGTCGGTTTCAGGTGTTTCAGCATTCCCAGACGACTCAGGAAGTGAGTGCTGAAGCTTTGATTCGTTGTCAAGAAGCTACAAGATTTACTTATTTACTTTTTACTGAACACTACAGCTTCAAGGTCCGAACCTCTGCTGAATTTTTGTGAAGGAGAACAAACTAACAAGCTACAGAAAACAAAAAGGGTTGTCTCGATCCCGTGGGACTTCTCTTGGATCCTTCTTTGAAGATGCATTCCGCCAGATATGGGAAAGATGTAAGTTTTGTACAACTTGATATGCGAGTCTTTATTTGTTTATTTATTTATTTATTAAGTCTTGGGTATCAGCATTACCTCGGTGTTTCCTGTTTGGACACGCTCACAGTCGCACAGATCTTCTGAAGTTAGATCTGCTGCTGACAGGCTCTTTGTGGGCCGTGTCCACGACAAGAAGAGGCACTAATACATCTCTGCAAAATGTAACCCTTGATCCTCGTATATTTAGCACCTGACAGCGATTCTGCTAAATCTAGTCTTAAATGACTCTTGTTTCTAGGCCTCGCCCACCTTGCGACGTGATGTCCCCTCATCATAATGAATGGATAAACTGAGACTTCTTGAGTAGAAAATGGGTCCTTCTCCGTTTTTTATTTTGGACAAAGTGTCCAAAAGTTTGAAGTGTTTGACATGTTATTAAGGCAAACAAACAGCTTTTCAGCTTTTTACAAATAAAATTTGCATCTTTTAGGCAGGTTTAGTGTAATATCAGATCAACTATTAATGATTAATTATAAAGCCTGTGAGCTGTTTCCGGTTACCACCTGAGAAGAGTTGTTTTCTGTTCCTGCAGTAAGAGGAAGTGAAACTGAGATGGTCTCAGACAGTCTGTTACTAGAAGTTTGACTGAATGTCATTTACATCTTTGAATCAAAAAAATCTAAACTGTAGATTGCCCCCAATCCAGAAACCTGGGTAGCCTGTGCTGGCAGAGAGGCCCTGAGATTTTCTCTTAGAAGCACACACATTTCTAAGAAACTATTCTAATATCCAGAGCAGCGTCACATTTCCAGTGATTTCTCAGCAAAAAGGTGTGGTGTGGCTTTTGGAGAATGGAGGCTGGTGGATGAGCAGGACTTTTTTGACAATAAAGTTATTATTGTTGGCATTAAAAGCTTTTTACTGAACAATATTTACTCAGGCTTGCATGTTCAGTGCTAATAGGATGAGAAAACTGCCGAGAGCGTTCTTTGCCCAACCTACAGGTCAAATTTTCCAGGAACATGCATACATTATTTAAATGTCCATACCATTCTACTTATTTCATACGGTAATTCAGTCTTGTTTAAGACTCTGTGCATTAGCAGTGCATCATGTGGGTGGAAAGAAAAGTGACAGACAGCCAAAGGTCAATTTCTCTTAGCAAAGGGATTCATTAATGGTTTCAAGGCTTTGGTCAGTGCTGCTTAAAACTACTAGCACTTCAACTTCTCAGCTTAGTGAGAAACGTTCAAACTTCCAAGCAAGTTCACTGTGTGGTGTAGTGTGAATAAATAACAGGAACTATATATTGAAAGACATTAAGAAAGAGCTAACTAATAATGGGTTGAAATATCTCCAGTACCATCGTGTAGGTTGAGGATGCTCTCAATACATAGCATTTGACCCAAGTAAGTGGAAGAGTGTTTTGTGACTCAATCTCTGACTTCTACTAAGACACAGAAAAATACTACCTTTTATATGAATTCTGAAATGTTACGCATATCTACAAGACTCAAAAGCAAATGCTATAGCACAAGAAGTTGTTGTAGATAGTAAACCTGCGCACATCTGTATGAACACGTTCAGTAGTTGTCCAGCCTTGATCATAAAGATGGTAAAAAATGCATCCAGTCCTTTAGGGTTTCTTAAAGTTGTGGCAAAATTTGAAATCTACAAAAGCTTTTAATGTTTCTAAATTTAAAAGTGTGCATATTGAAATGTGATAAATCAAAATCAGTTATTGTAAATGTGTACTTGTAGTTCATTTGCAACTGCAGAATTACTACATTGTCACATGTGGCCTCTTATCGTTACTATATTTACCACCACCTCACTGCCTGACCTATTTCCTTTTCCGATGTGGTGTAAAAACATACTCAAGTAACTCAGAACCTCTCTGACATGTATACATGCTCAGTTGGGGATAGATAGATAGATAGATAGATGGATGGATGGATGCATTAAACCCAAGAAGAAATCTTTTAAATGCAGAGCCACAGAGCTGACTGCCACACCTTACCTTTTTAATCTTAAAGCTATGACAGACTGTTGCTTGAACGAAACTGTTGTTGCATAGTTTCCCCAAGTTCTTTTTTCTTTTTTTTAAAGATTTGATTACTCACAATGAAGTCGATCTTAGATACTGGATCAAATGGGAATACTGTGATTAATGCACTCTGCCTGCTGTTTGTGTGGTGACTCAGCAGAGTTGGTAAATAATTCTTCAAGCAAGGCCGTGCTGCCTTTTCCTCTGTTTCGGCCTACATTTCAAATCCGCCATGTTAAAACTTAGCAACAAACGTGACGGGAACGCGGTGATGATGTCAAATCTTATGTTGACTTCACCGAGTGGTACATCACTGTTAACGCTGACAAAACTGGAGACGGCTTAAATCTTACACTGTCTTAAATGCGGTCAGTAATGTTCAGCCTGACAGACTTTATTGCATAATTCAGCTTTAGCCAGCGTCTGCATCTTTGGGTACAGAATGTGCCAGTGGGCACGACCTGATATATTGTTCTTCCTTCAGCACTGGGCAAGATGCAGTAAGGGATGATTTGTTGAATTATCTGTTCCCAACCTTCTGCCTGGTTCAACATTTTTCCCACTGTATGCTTGGAGCTATTGTCAGGTGAGAAATGTGTGTAGGCGTCTGCTCACTAAAACTTAATGACATCGCTGCAGTCTGTATTGTGCTGATTGGCTCTAGTGGTTGCCATACCAAAGGCATATAAGGTAAAGCCATCATTTTTAGACAGAAGCGTGTTTATGGATTTTAAGGTTAACTACTGCATATGTTTAACAAGCTGCATAAAGCCTGCTGTGGCTCCAGAGGGAGCTCGGAAAAAAATCTGCATTAATTGATGTCACTTAGGTCACCATCTAGTGAGACTACACACTAGTTTTACAGAGAAAAGTCTGGGTGTCTGGAGTTAAAAACAAGTGGCCAGCCTGTCCTCGTCTCTGCCCGAGGCGATCAGCTAGAGGCTGTATTAGCTGCTGCTATCATAACGCAATGGATCTGCATTGTGCGTGTAATGTAGCCTCTAGGGCTGTGCAAGGGAAAAATACAGAAGAAAAATTTTTGGATTTTAGTCTATTGATTTTGATATATAAATTGTCCCTCAGTAGTCTAACAATGGTATGGCAGTACAATACTTGGCCTCTTGTGAGCTTTGTATCATTGTGGAGCTGTGACTCTGCAGCCCCCAAAAAACTTCAGAAAGTCCACGTCTAAGAAATGCACAGGGCTACACTTGAGTTAAAAGAACAGAACAAGGGCATCGCTGTCCTTGTTTTGTTTTTTTTCTTTTAAATATCTGATAGGATTGCACAGAATACCAGGTGGCACCTATGTGAGCAAACACTGGTGTAGAAACATGGCAGCTTGCATGTTGCTCAAATTTTGTTCACACCCGTCTAAGAGTCTTAAAGGATCAGTGGGTGTGTATAAGTGTGTATCTGGAAACGTGTAGTACTTTAAAAAATGTTTTTAATGTCAGATGTTTAGATTTGTTATGGTACCACAAGTTTTATTTTTATTTTTATTTTTTATTTTTATTTATATTTTTTATTTTTATTTATATTTTTTATTTATATTTATATTTATGTATATGTGTGTGTGTGTGTGTGTGTATATATATATGGCTTTGCATGTCATCATTTAAACGACACCATCTGTAACCACTTAGCAGTTCCCTTTGGCTGTGGCTTAAATGTCAACTGTGTCAGTTCTGTGTTCCTCCTTCACTAGTGGTGGTTGACTACCGCAAATTGCGTAACATTTGTCTTTGTCTTTCTTAGCAATTTATTATTATAGTCGTTAGATAAACGATTTTGTCAAAAATGAAGATGTATAGAGTCCTTTAAAAAAAACAATCAAGTGAAATGGTAGTATCTCAAAGTATAAGAAACTGCTTTTGAATATACTAAAAAAAACACAGTTAAAAGCTCACAAGTAAGCTTTGAGGCCACACCTCATGGTTGAACTTTCCTGCTTGTAAGACTGGTTAGACGACAAAGACGCGCTCAGTGACTACTGCACCCATGTGGTGAACCAGATTGATTTCTTGTTAACCATTAACAACTTTTTAAGTTTGAAGCCAGTGGTGTAATGGAGTTTGGTGTAGGTGTAGACAACCTGTCCTTGAGCAACACACCATATGCAGCTCCAAAGTCATGAAACTTGAAACACTGGGGGCAATGGTTTAGATCTTCATTAGATGACTGCACTGCTTTAAAGTTAATTTGGGGCTAAAGAAAAAAAAAAGACTGCGCTTTGTTAAAAGGTGTTTGCTTCTT
>NW_024582481.1:222490-256041 GCF_018398535.1 Haplochromis burtoni
CTTCTTTTGAACTGCGACAAGATGATGCATCTGTCTGATAACCCCTCTTCTTCTTCTTATTCATACTGTAGTGTTTTTGTGTGTGTGTGTGTGTGGTAATGTGTGTGTGTGTGTGTGTGTGTGTGTGTGTGTGTGTGTGTGTGTGTGTGTGTGTGTTTTGTGCTCCTCCTTCTTTGGTTGTAAAGATGGGGCAATTGGTGCATACCACTCAAATCTCCCCCTAAATCTCTCTCTTCTCTTCCTTCTCTACCTTTATTGCCATTGCATATAGCACATACAATGAAATTTGTTGTCTCTTTTTAATAAAAGAAAGTTGTTTTCTTGTTAACCATTAACAGCTTTTTAAGTTTGAAGCCAGTAGTGTAATGGAGTTTGTCCAATAAATAAAAACTTCTATGTAATGATATAAAAAAGCCAATGTATAAAGATTTCAATGTGCTTGAGAGGTTAAAATTGTGCAAGAGTTTAAAGTACTTTAAAACCATACATGCCACAAAAACCCACTTAAATGCCTTAAAAATGAAAAATAAAACATTGTAGAGGGGCTCTTACTGTGCCTTGGAGCAGCTGGAATGATGCTGGAAAACTGAGAATTGACTTTAGTTATGGCTGCTGGATTAAAAACCGTTTG
This sequence comes from Haplochromis burtoni, assembly GCF_018398535.1. NCBI lineage: Eukaryota > Metazoa > Chordata > Actinopteri > Cichliformes > Cichlidae > Haplochromis > Haplochromis burtoni. The sequence goes on from NW_024582481.1 coordinate 223,122, forward strand.
TAAAACTGGAAGTACGTGTCTCTAAAGCCCTGCTACATGTTCCAGATGGCAACATTTGAGAACCATTGAGCTAAGCTAGCTAGCTAAAGATCCATTTCGTTACTATGAGTCATCTCCTGTTGCTGTGGAAACAGGTAACTTCCTTCAATACTTCTACACTTGCATCTGTCCTATTTTGTTTTTTTGTTTTGTTTTTTTTCTTTTCTGTTTATATCCACAGCCTTGAGGTGTTGCCGTAGTTGGTTACCACCAGATGCCAACAATAACGAGCCCTGTAACGGTTGCGCTCTCACTCTTGTGTGGTATCCTCACACAGAAGCTTCAGTGCTTGTGTCTTTGAAGGTTGAAGTTCTATTGCAACGCTGTGTTGTTAAGTATGCTTGTGCATTTTTAAGTAGGCATATTTAAATGCCAGAGCTTTCTTAGCAGGTATACGCTGTAAACCTGCACATCAACTAGGCTACATTAGTTTCTGCCAACATCTTCATAGTTCAGTGTTGACTGATGGCCTACAGTCATTTAGGGTGGCATAGCTCACTGAGTTGGTATTTAAAAAAAAAAATGCTGCATATTCAGAATGAGAGAGTATTTCCTTCTTCTAGCGAAGAATAGAATATGGTGAAAAGTATGTAATAGTTATATTGGGCTATGATCAGGGTGACTAATAAGGAGAGACCCTGGAGCACTTGCTGACCCCATATCTAATGATTCCCCTCATTTTAGCCCATGATTGCTGTTCCAGATTCCAATTAGAAAGCATGTGTGGAAGCCCTAGCTGGGCAAGAATAGGCCTTAATTGCCATGAGTTATCATCTAGACTCATGTAATTGAGCCCCCATCTTAAGGGGCAGCACATCTGACAAATTGATTTAATACCAAAGTGATTCTCCATCCCTAATGGCACTCTGGCTTCTTCACTCAGGGGCTACTGGCACTGAATTCATTGTGTGTTGATTACTAACAGGCCTAAAACCTTTCTCTCTGTCCACCCACTTGAGCGAGATTGGTAACAGACTTTCATACAGTATCGGCGCACACACACACCCTGAAGCACATGTCCATATTATGATTTCTTTATCTTGGTTATCATGCTGAATTTCTGAATGTAAGCGTGTGTGCTGCTGCGTGAATAAAAAAGGCACAGTTACTAAACTGGTTTTGTCAGTCTTGTGTAAAAACAAGTCACCTGTCTGAATTTGTCACTCCTGGAAAGTAGTCCAAAGTGTTTCACAACACATGTAACTGCTGCATTGCAGCAACATATTACTTGGAATAAAACAGTTTTTTCTACCTTGTATACAGGGAGCTCATTTCTTCATGACAGCCAATGAAACATATGAAGTTTAAAAAGTAAAGCTTGAAGAACTCACAGATGTGCTTTTCACTTCTGTTGTGGGATTAATGAGTTTGCAAAGTTGTTTCTGTAATTAAAAGTATAAAAATCACTTTGAATCTACATTTCAAAATTTCATAGAAATGGTAGGTTTGAACCATAGATGGAGAAGATAATAGCGAGAGGCAAAAATAATTTATACCCATAACAAACCCACAGCAGACCTGGGTGCACCTTCATGCTTTGCAGCATCGTTTATTTGCTGTATACACACAGTTGGCTGCAGCTCTCTCTCGCTGCCAGCCGCACACACGGACGACAACAACAATACTGCAGGACCCAGTTCCGTGCAGGTGCGTCTGCCTTCCCTGCACGGCACTGCAGGCCATGCCCCACCACAATACCACTCCACGCAAAAGTCAAAAACATGTATTGATCATGGTAGTCTGTACATTACATACTGAGATTTGACTTGTGCAGACAAAAATCTACCATTAAACACTATAGGCACTACACACAGTGCCACACCCTAAATGACATCATCCTCTAAATGGCACCATTATTTATAATGTCAACAAGTAGTTTTTATGAAACTAACTAACAATAAAGACCATAAGCTAATTAGGAAAACCTTTATTAAAGTATCAATCAAATGAGCAGTACACTAATTCTCTAATAGATTTCTATACTGCTGACCAGAGAGAACTAGCTGGCCATTAGGATACATTGGCTTCATTTTTCAGACCCAGAGGCTATGCCCATCTTCTCTACTGTCTGTTTTAAAGACCCACTTCTTACCGAATTTTGGTCACTATTTAGGAAGGTTTAGGAAAAACTAAATATTTCTCTGTAGCTCGCGGTGTAAATGTTGTCTGCACTGACAATGTGGCTTCCTTTCTGTTTGCTCACTGTGTTTTTTGTTCTCTTTCTGCATCAGGGTCACAGCAAACATGAGCGGATCGACTTTTTAACCCAAAAAGAGAAGGCACCACCAAAGAGCAAGACTGGCATCGTGATTGGTGTTGTTGTGGCACTTCTCATCCTTTCAGCCGTCGCAGCTTTCCTCATTTGGTTTTTTGTCTGTGAGTATTAAAAGCTTTCTTTGAATATGCTGTCCAGGGTGGGTGCTTGGCGTGCGTGCTTTGAAATGCTTGATAAATTCAAGATGAAGACAATTGCTGGACATTGTGTGCAGACGATCTGTCCGAAAATCAGAGTTGTCTTTGACAGAATGTAAATGGATAGTTGCGTTGTTAACATTGCTTACTGCCAAACCTTTTAGAGCATGATAAACAGAGAAGTAGATCATTTACACTTGCTGTGAAAGCACAGCTCTTTGAATGTGAGTGCAAGAGTGGCTTGTTTGGGTTTTGTAATTTCCCATTAGTGTTAGCCTGTTTGACAGCTCTGACGTTCTTTTTAATAACGCAAAGGAGAAAAATGTCACAGAGACCATGGCGCAGCTTTCTTGTCATTTACACATACGGAGCCTGATAAAAAGGCTTCTGAAGTCTTGATAAACACAGTCTTGATTTAACTGACTGTTTTAATTGCCCTGAGAAGCAAACTGTCGTCACAGCATAAGATTGCACTGTACAGTCTCAGCTTGTGCTTGAAGGCCTGTTGAAAACTTTCCCCTTTCATCAGAAGCAACCATCTCATCCCATTTTGTTGATCAAACACTTAACTCTCATCTGCTTCTCTTCCAAGTTAAAGATGCTGATTCAGATGCCGCCCTCAGTAAGCAGCTCCGTCAATCAGTACCGGTTTTTAGCGGGCGTATGACGCTGGTTAATCAACCTTATGACCAAAACCTGGAGGACACCAACAGCCCAGAATTCCAGGCTCTGGCAGAAAAATTGGAGACAGTTGTAAGTCTGACACCCTGTTTTGTTCCCTTTCTGTCATGTGCATTGTTATTGTTAACTATTTAGAGCAGAGTTTTGAGTGCTCTTGTTAAGGATTAGCACTGAATGTTGTTTGCCATTGAGGAAATGCTTTTTTAAATATGTCCATCCCAGTGCACAGAAAGCGCTAAAGGGCACATTTGTGTGGGTGGAATAAAACTCCGTGCATTCCCTGAGTAATTCCCTCAACAGCATCTCCTATTATTGGAGGCAGTGGAGATGTTTGTAGCACCACTTAGGAGAATGTTGATAACAAAAAGCCCTCCCTCAAACCCATCAAGCGCACACTTGCTCACTGAAAGCTACATAAGTGAGGGTGTTAGATGAGAATTAGAGTGGAAGTGCTGGACAAGAATATTAGATGACTAGACAATTGGATGAAAGCTTTGCGATGCGCACCCCTGCTTCCAAAAAAAGTTGGAAAGGATGCCGAGTAAAATCTAGACAATATATAATGCACTCATTTCCATATCACTGAACCCTTATATTTAATCTAAAAACAAGAACAAAGACAGCATTGCATGCTGTAAGTAAGAATATTTAAGAAAATCTACACACATTTTGAATTTGATGCAAGCAACATGTTTTGTTTTTGTTTTTTAAAGATACCCAATCACATTTACCACTGTATTGCATCATCTCTCTTTTTACCAGCACACCGAGTGTCCTGAGGATGCTGTAGTTTAGAAAGCAAGTGTTTGCTAATTCTTGCTTGATATTGGATTCCAGCTGTTCAGAGCCTCCCTTTGTTTTAGTTTCAGTCTACTGAAAAATATTACATGATGTTGTGTACAGGTACCTCAAGAAAAATTCCCCAATTTTGATTTGTCTGTGCAATCCCACTTCCCTTCAGTCCATCTTAAATGAGCTCTGACTTGGAGAATGCAGCGTTTTTCTGACCCAAGTCATTTTCGCTACTTAATCAAGTCTGGTTTTTGGTTTTGTTGAACTAATTTTTCTCCCCATTCTTGCTTCTAAAAGACTCCAGTCTGCTGTTAAAATAGATAAATAAATAATGATTAAGCTCTAATAGATGTGAAATCCTCCACTAGACATTTTTTCAGCCTAACTTTCTAGCATGTTTTTTTTTCAGTATCTGATTCAAAACGGTAAATGGACCTATACTTATATAGCACTTTTCTACTCTACCTGAGCACTCAAAGCGCTTTATACAACTTGCCTCATTCAGCCATTCACACCAATTCATACAAGCACTTTTTTCTATGCTTTTTCCTGAGTAAGTGCTTTCTGTCTAACATCGCATACATTCATACGCCGATGGGTGGATCGGAGAGAAACTTGGGAAAAGTATCTCACCCTAGGTTATTTGGCACACAGACTGGGCGCAGCCAGGGATTGAACCAAAAACCTTCTGATTCGTTTTTAAAAAAATGACTATGTAGTTTTCAGAAAGACCAAAATATTTCTGGTCTGTCTTTGTGCTGCTTTCAGTCACATATAATTTATAAAAAGAAGGCAAATTAAGCTTTTGTTTGAGCTCTTATTACTAACTATTATACTAACTACTATGCTATTTATATGTTGAGTATGAACACATGCAGAGATCTTATGAATATTAAGTGGAATACATTGTCTCTCCACAGCTGGGGAACTATTTAAAGAGAGATCCAATCCTTGAAAAATACTACACCAAATCTGTAGTCACTGCATTCAGGTACTGTTGTGATCCTGAGTTCTTCTATTTATTTATTTTTTTAGTAGTGAACAGTCCGCTACAGTGCTTGTTTAGGTTTGATGTCCAAAAAAGAAAAGAAGATGCACTAAATCTTGAAGGAAGAAAATGATTGTTTTGCACAGAGGTTTTTGTTTTTGCTAGCATTACAGGATTCAATGTGGTCTAATTGGTTAATACCGCCTGGAGCTATGCTTGTAGTATTCCACAGTAGTAATATATGAATCAGTGGCTAGTAGCAGTAACTAATAATATTAGCTATTTTAGCTTTTGGTATTTAGCTGTGTAGGTTTTTGTGACCTCTTGAATGCTCAAGTCTGTTTCTTTGATTCCATTTCCATTTGTCTGCTTACACCAGCGAGGGCGTGAAAGCCTACTACTGGTCTCAGTTCAACATTCCACACAGCGACCTGGAGATGATACCGGACGTTTCAGAGGAGCGGATCTTGGATGCACTGGAGAGTGGCATTAGGCAAAGCCGCTCGGCAAGTGCCCCTGATGTCAAGATCAGTCAAGTCACTGCCTCACGTATGTAACACCAGGGTCTGGTGGGGGGGGTCACAAGACGTATTGCCCTAGTTGGTTTTAGTATTTGATTTTTAAAAATCAAGAAAGATAAAGCTTTGTGAATACAGATCAGAATAGCGTTATTGTTGTATGCTTTCCAAATTGGTATTCTGTGTGCTTTGTATTTATATTACAGGGGCTTGCTTTGAGTTGTGCTGATAAGATGATAACTGATAAGCCAGACCTCTCAGCTTGTGCTGCATCTGAGATTGCACATTTTATGCTGTTTGGATCCTCTAATGATATTAGCTGGGGCCTGGCCTCACTCGAGACAGCCATTTTTCTTCCTTCTGTCTTCTCAGCATTCACATTGCATTTGTCCACATCCTGGCCACCAGCCAAGTGTTGGCCCTGTGACTCAGTGGTTTCGGTCCTCCTTTTAAAATGATTTCTGTGGGTATGATTTGATGTTGCTGTCCCAGATAGTTAGACAGAGATGTATGAGTTGCTGCTGTAGGGCAAGGTGAGATGGAGCAGAAAGAGCTACACACCATCACCGGTTCCCTTAACCGCAGGGAAATGGAACAGAAAATGTGCAACCCAAATATTTTAGGCTCATGCATCAAATTCTATCAGCCTCCCAACTTTAGTGACCCATTCTTACCTTTCCTTCTGTTTCTCTGTCACCCACCCCCTCTCTCTGTCTCTAGTCACGGATTCTCGTATGGCCAGGGACCCAAGAGCCAGTGAGTACTGCATGTCCCATTTCAATCACTCGCAGTTGTAATTTTCCAGCTGGCTTGATGCTCACACTCCTGCCAGTCTGTAACGAATGACTGGTCTATCCTGTACTGTACATGTGCTGCTGCTATAGTCAGAGATTGAGAACTGAGTATCAGGCAAGAGTGAGACACTTTTCTTTGACTCCGTCTGATGGGTTCTAACGTAAAAGTCTATTCATTTATTTACAATATTTGTGTAAATATTTTTTACAAAGTCACTACAGGCCATGATGATGATGATTATGTTTTCTTTTGGCTGTTTCCTAGTGCCACATGTCCCTGCACACTCTGATTTAACCAGTGTTCTCATTCACAGATGATTGTTTCTACCGTCTGGAAGCTGACACAAATCCCCAGAATTTTTCATCTCCAGGGTACCCCACGGGCTACCCCCCCAAGTCACGGTGTCAGTGGCAAATCCGAGCCTCGGAGGAAAACGTTATAGTTGTAAATTTCCTTTATTTCTACATTGAGGATGACTGCTCAGACGACTTTGTCTACATCTATGACTCTTTGAGTCCAGACGATTCTCAGGCCATTACAAAGTAAGTAGTGGTGTAAATATCCAGAAGGTTTGTGGTAGGAGTATGAATAATGATTCTTTATTAAAGGAAATTAAAGGATAATACCACTATGCCATTTACTAGCTAAATGTCTTTTTGTTGTTACTGCCGTATTCCCTGTGAAAGAAATTCCATTATTTAAAAAAATACAAAAAATGTGATCAAATATCGAGTATGATATCAAATAAGCCATAACACCTATCAACATGTTGGCTTTTCAGCCCATTAGTATAAAAGGTGGTCAATTGTGCACTTTTCATAGAGGTCTGCTGTGCATTTTTCCACAGACACACCTGTGTATTTGCCTGCTAAACTACCAAAAACTGCGTTTGTAGTAGTTCCCACTATGCTGTGTATCTTCAGGACCACATTATGTCATGACTAATACAGATAAGGTGACAAAAAGTAAACCAGTTAATTGAGCTTTTGTTTCTACAGTACATCAGGTAAACTGTAGTATTGCTGTAAACCTTGGTAGGAGGATTTCTACCAACATTTGTCTTTTTAGTCCCGATGATCAAAGAGATTCACAGAAGAGAACTGGTTACTTTATGTTTGACTTAAAGGTTGCAAAAGGATATCTGAACAAATATTTTCTTGATGTAGGTGGAACATGTTCCACTCCAATCCTTTCACTGGATTTTTGATTACATTTTTTGGGGGCTCTGAAAGCCTTTAGTGCTATATGTCCCGTTTATTGTCAACTTCTGAGACCTTGGTGAGATTGAGTTGGCTCAAAAGGGACCTCTCCTTTCAAACGTGTGAAAGGTGCCACCCTGAATCCTGCTACAGCACTGTCTGTAATTGCACTTTGTGATCAGTGGGATGGATATGATTCTGAAACTACAAGCTCCTGAATGCAACATCAGTTGTAGCTGCAGGCAATTTCAAACCCAGAAACCACTGCCAAACAAATGCGTGTTACCAAGTGATGCATACAATTTTTATAATACTATTGAGTGATCAGCTTTATCCAAGGTGACATGAGGTTTATGAGAGCCATAATATAATACTCTGTAATGACATTATTCTACTGAGGGTAGATGTATTGCTGCTCTTGCAGCGTCATTCACACCTCCGTGGCTCTGCTGCCAGCAGAGCCACGCTAAAACTTTTTTGCTAATGTTCCCATTGTTTGACTTTGAAAGTCGGCCTAAGCAATTTCTGTCCATCTCTCTGCTTCATTTTCTCTTTCTCCACTTCCCTCTGCTTATCTATTGATTTCTTCTCAAATTATTATTATTATTTTTTCTATGAAGCATTTTAAATCTGTTTGCTGTATCGGTGTTTTAGTGCTTCTGGCTAAAAATGCATACAGTTACGTTTGCCCTCTCTTAGTTGGAGCACGTAATCTCCAGTCAGTAAATGCATCAGACACATGACTTGGCTTCATGGTTGTCTTTCCTGTTTTCAGACTGTTTTTTGGATTCCATACTCATAATCAATTTTGTTTACTTTGCTGCTTTACCGCTTCTCCTTGGTTCACAGGAAGTGTGGTCAGAGGCCTCCTTCTAACCCTCTGGAAGTTGTGTCATCTAACAACATCATGCTGATTAACTTTATAGCTGAGACTCATGCTCAGAAGCCTGGCTTCCAAGCCGCGTACAGTGTGATCCCCAAGGCTGATGGTAAAAAAGCAGACATGCATCTAGATGTGCCAAGATGTTACCTTTACATGTAAATCCATGACAAACTCTAGTATGTTCTGTAAGAATCTAAATGTATGACATGTTCATTTCAGTTACGTGTGGTGGCAGCCTTTCTCAAAAACAGGGAAACTTCACTTCCCCACTTTACCCAAGCTTTTATCCTCCTGCTAAAGACTGCAAGTGGACCATCACGGTATGTACCACTCTGCCTTTCCCCAGCCCCTCCTCTGCTTGAACCTTTACCCCCACACACCCCCTGCTCCTCCTCCTCCTTCACCATGCTTAGCCTGCCATGAGAGAGATGCTGAGGCAGCACTACTGCTCAGTACCTCTTCTATCTTCATCTGTCAGACTGCTGTTTCTACTGCAGTTCTAGCTGGGCTGCAGTGTTTTGTGTGTTCGGTTGAGTTTGTTGGTGTGCATGTAGTGTGTGCGTGTGCGCGCGCTCAGTTCCATGATAGCTGTGGCTTGGTGTGTATCTTAGTTCTGTGTGTGAAGGGAGGAAAAAAAAAAGACAATCAGCTATTCTTTTGTATTACAGGTCGCTCCTGGGAGCAAAGTACGGCTGAGGTTCACCATGTTTCGCATGAAAGAGCCTGGGGTGGACACGCGTTTATGTCACAAAGACTATGTGGAAATTATGGGAAACAAGTAAGATATTCAGTTCCTCATATTGATGTCCAAAATAACACAAAGTTGATTCTGATACCTTTTTGTTTCTTTCTTTTCCTCATTGTGCCAAGGCCACAGCGAAATATTAGAATGTGAAAACTAAAATGTGGTATTAACAGGTTCACATTTGGTGTGTATCCTGTCAACCTGTGACATCATGATGCACCAATAGCATAATTACCTCTGACCAGTTAGAATCATGTGGTTTTTATAGCTTTATCACGTGAGGAGAGATAAGAACCTAATAAAGATGAGGTTGTATTGGAGGATGGGATCCAGCATGCGACTTTCATCCACAACAGTTGGTTTTACGTCCCATATGAAATGTGGTATTTTTCATTTTTAGTTGCAGGAGTTGTAATTATTGGCAGTATTTTCATCTAAAAATATCAGCTAAATATGTTTTTCTCAAAAAAGCCTTTCTGGGATTCCTTCATGGCATATAGAAGGTGAATTTGTCCATGTGCTGTTTTGTTCCTATAATTTCAAACCTATGAGATTTTGTGATCAGTGAGTAACAGTGATGGTTGTGGAGAAGTAATTTTATTTGCTAATAGGCCAATACCAGTCAGGTTAATACTAATGTTGGCTGATATATGTACTATATCTACGCATATGTATATATCTGTTAACAAAGCTGTTTCCTTACTTCCTGGTCTGCTTTGACTGCCTTGTGTATTTTCCTTGTTTATTTACAGTAAACTGGTTTGTTTACAACTTTTCTGTCTTGTGCTGCCTCTTCAGAATCTGAGCAATTACTTTTTCACCAAAGCTGCCATAACCCTATCCAAAACTTAAACTGAATTTTGCTTTTGTGTTCCAGGTATTGTGGAGAAGTCGCATCGCTGTCTTTGACCTCTGACACCAACGTTCTAGTGGTTAATTTCCACTCTGATAGGTCTCACACTGACAAAGGCTTCAGTGCAGAGTACAGTTCCTATGATCCTTCAAACCGTAAGCCTTGTCTCTCAACTAAATTTACACAACATGTTGTGTTATGAGTGAAATGTCTGTCACAATGTGACGGTGACGGCTGTGAGACTGCACAGTAACCATGTTGTTAGATGGTAACTGACTGGTAGTCAAACGGAGCTGTTCATTGTTGATGCTTTCTCATCTGTGGCAGGGAAACTCAAGAGCGAGTCTAATCACTGAAGAGCTTATTTACTGACTCCCTTTTATTTGTCACTGTCAGTCAGGAGCACGTCACTTTCAATACTCTCCACTCTTTGTTGTCTCCAAGTTTGACTAAAATGAATTTATAATTGCTCTGATCAACAGGGGCAAGCATTGGCAGCATGACTCGTCTTGTGAAAATGCATAACTCTGTTTTGCTCAATTTGTCACTATACCCCCACCCACCCATGTTTTCTATGTGTTATGGGATAAGCTTGCCCTGACCGGTTTGCCTGCACCAATGGCCTGTGCATCGACCAGAAATTGAAGTGTGATGGCTGGAACGACTGTGGTGACATGAGCGATGAGAGGCAGTGCAGTAAGTTCGCCTTTATCCCTGCCCCGCTTTTCCTACCTTTATTCCTCAGAACTACTTTTTGGCATCCTTATTTGTGAATTTCCCAATCATTCATATATACATCTTCTTAAGATGAATTGTTGAAATTTCTGTTGTTTCAGATTGCGATAAGGACCAGTTCGCTTGCAGTAATGGCATGTGTAAACCGAAACTCTGGGTGTGTGATCATGTCAACGACTGTGGGGATGGAAGTGATGAGAAAATATGCGGTAAGTATTCCCACCTCTTAGAGGACTCTTCAGGAAATGCAAAAACCCTATTTAGCCTATTTGCTGTGCTAATTGTGTTAACATTAAAAGTCCATCACCCCTACTACTACGGCCAGTGACGACTTGGCTGTGTACGCTCATTATTCTATCTAGAATAGAGTTTGTTTGAAGCCTTGCCCAGTCTGCTCAGCGTCCTGTCAGATGCTTAATCATATACAATGCATGCAAGAACTCTGGAGGCAGATTTTAATGGCTCCTGTGGCTGCACCACTAATGTCCTTCTAGAACTCATTGGATTGTCTTTTGTTCAAGTTTTTATTTATTTATTTATTTTAAAATTTTATTGCAATTTCTTCACCTTGTGTTCTATTGCCTCAAGGTTGTGCCCAAAATGAGTTCCAGTGTGGGAACGGGGTTTGTCTGCCACAGAGTGTTCAGTGTGATGATAAGCAAGACTGCAAAGATGGGAGCGATGAGGTTGGTTGTAAAACTGGTGAGTGTCTTCTGTTATTCTCTTCCCTTAAAAATCCCGCCAACATTAATGATTTATTTGGGTTGTTTGTTTTTAAGCATCTTACACAAACCATTAAATAATGAACCTTCATCCACAGCTCAGCAGTTATAGCAGTTTAACAAAGACGTTTCTCTGAAGACCTGATTCTTAACCCGAAACATTTTATGTTAGCTTTGTGTTTCTTTTTGTTTCATTCCCTCCTACTCTGTACTTCGCTCTTTATCAGCTTCCCTTTCGCTCACTCAGACACACACAGGGGGCACCCTTGCGTTTCCTTTTGATTCTCACTTCTGTGAATAAAGAGGGATATTAGACCTGAACCCCAATCAATATGTCCAATCAATGCAATCAGCTCCTCAATCACTCTGCATTGTGTATTCAAGCGTCACTTTGAAGCCTCTCTGATTGCATACTGTTTTACTGGTTAAAGCGTGTTTTTGATTTTGGGACGTGTCTCCACCCCACTACAGATACGAGTATATGCACTGACTATAGCTTCAAGTGTAAGAGCGGAGTTTGTATCAACAAGGTGAATGCCGAATGTGACCGCGTCCAGGACTGCTCTGATAACTCGGATGAGACCATTTGTGGTAAGACGTGCTTTAATTGCTTCACCCCTTGCGAGATTTGGGTTTTTAAAAATTGCTGCAAGTGGTCCTAATCTCTTCACTGCCATTCAGGTTAGATTGGAGAGGCTGGGCTGAGCTGCATGTTGGCTGTCTGTTAGAAAAGAGCCCCAGGCCTCGACTGCTTTTATTTCATTCTTTGAAAGCAGCTCTTGTTATCTCTGAACTTTTTTGGGGTTTTTTTTACCTACATTTCAGCCTCAGGCTTTGTCTGTATTTATTAATTTAATTTAATTTCTTTTCTTTTTTGTTTTGTTTTTTGGATCGGCTAATACGCATGTATGCCTTTATTAAGATTCCAAAAAGAGTCATTATTACATTTGAAGCCAGGTTTGGCATCATGATGGCTTTAACTTAATCTCAGTTTCTGATTTTTCTCTCTTGCTTCCTCTCTGCCTCTGTTATATTTTCTGTCAAATTACAGATTGTGGCACCAGGCCTTACAAGCTGAATCGCATCGTAGGAGGGCAGAATGCTGAGCTAGGGGAGTGGCCTTGGCAGGTTAGCCTTCACTTCTCAACCTACGGGCCGACTTGTGGTGCCTCAATCATCTCTAACACGTGGCTTCTTTCGGCCGCTCACTGTTTTGTCACCAGCAACTCAGAGTAAGTCACAGATCCGTAGCACTCATACACAACTGTAGTTCTCTCTGTGTAACATACAAAGTGTGCAGAAAAAAAAAAAACCAGAGTTCGGCAAAAAATTGCAGAAGGAATCTTGGTGGTGGTATCCTGGGAATGTTTTCATCAGAGTGCCCTATAGGTGGTGCACTAAGCATACTGTTCAGACTGAGACAATTGAATTATGACTGAGCTTGAGATGGGTTTATTTTCACATATTTGCCATACAAAGCATTTAGTATTCCTAACAGTTCTACACATTTTATTTTTTGAATAATTTCTAAATCCAATCTAAAAGTTAAATGCAAAACTAAGCATGAGTGTAGCAGGAGCTGCATTTGTGAAGTTTTAAATAAAAAGTTTTTGTTTAGCGTGTAAGACAGGTCTGGTCATTTTTGTGTGACACCAAAAAATGTGAGATGTTTTTTGCTTTCAGTTCAAAACTTTTTTGTTTTTTAATATATTTTGGTTGAGCTGACGGAACCAACAGCAGTGATTAAAGTCTTAAATGTTGTTGCAGGGCTGTTGTAATGGATTACGTTAGATTATGCCATGCTTACTCATATTTCTTCCCTATTTTATACCTAAATATATAAAAATGTCAAACTTTCCTCCATGATACTGTACTACCGCAGGAACAACAATCCATCCCGCTGGCTGTCCTACAGTGGCATGCAGAACCAATACAGCCATGACAACGTGCAGTCCCGCAAATTGAAGAGAATCATCCCCCACCCGCTCTACAATCAAATGACATCTGACTATGACATTGCTCTGCTGGAGCTCAGTGAACCTCTGCAATTTGCCAATACCATACAACCCATCTGCCTACCCGATTCCTCCCATGTTTTCCCAGCAGGCATGTCCTGCTGGGTCACAGGCTGGGGCGCTCTCCGAGAAGGAGGTATTATAAGTGTAATGGTGATTCTCTGAACAACTGTAGTCATTTTAAATTTAATTTAAAAAAAAAAATCATTTATGTATTTATTTTTTGGTGACCCACTCTGTTCTTTACATTCCATTCACTGTCCATACCGTTTCCTAATCTCTCCAATCACGACATACTCCTCTTGCACTTCTTCCTGTATCCCTTTCTCTAATCTACTTTATTCCCTATACATATATTAACACAGACATCGGCTCTCCTGTGTCACCTCTTAAACCTTCATTAGCTAACATTAATCTACCCCGTTAACCAGTGACTGTAGAAAACAGTCATTGGTTTATACCTTTTTTATGACAGCACTGGAAGGCGAGGTCATGTAACACAGTACTGATCCCTTTGTCGTACTCTAGCAGGTCAAGCTGCACAGATTTTACAGAAAGCATTAGTGAAAATCATCAACGACTCCGTGTGTGACGTGGTCACAGAAGGCCAAGTCACCTCCAGGATGCTCTGCAGTGGATACTTGTCTGGAGGCGTTGACGCATGCCAGGTGAGATTGTGTGCACATTTCCTAAAAGCATGAAAAAAAAACAATTTGTTGATGTGGGCAGATCGCATCCAAACGCAGTCTAACAACCATTCTACTCCAACCGTGATCACCAGGGTGACTCTGGAGGCCCCCTGGTGTGCTTCGAAGAGAGCGGGAAGTGGTTCCAGGCGGGCATTGTGAGCTGGGGAGAGGGCTGCGCTCGTCGGAACAAGCCTGGCGTCTACACGCGCGTCACCAAGCTCAGAGAATGGATTAAACAGGAGACAAATATTTGATGTTTGTGTGGGGAACAGGCTGGGTTGCAGAGTTAACCCATCCTGTTGCTCAAGGTCATCAGTGCTTTAAAAAAAACCCATCAGAATGAACATGTTATTCTGATCAGAACAAAGCTACTCGCATCAGCTACTTGACTTCAGGCATGGTATTTTATGTAATTTTTAAAGACGATCTTTAGCACAATGAGCATAGTTACCCCCATCAATTCTTGACCTCTTTAAGCGGTAAATACACAGAGAAATATGAAATATATAGTTTGTGAATTATTTTTTTCACTCTTTTTGTCCAGTGTGACTATTTTAAGGGATTCAGAGTGTTTCTGAGTACATTATCATACTCTGGAAAGTGGTTGTATTTTAAAGTTTTTAATGTGATTTTTTTTTTTTTTTTTTCCCCCTCTTTTGTGAGATGCTTTCATCCTCTTGCGGCAGTAAATATTGCCAGTAAGCTCATGCGGTAAGTAGCTATAAATTTATGGTTTTATGTAATGACAGAAGTTTCTTTAAAAACAAAAAAACAATAGCTACAATAAAAACAAATAACACAAGAACAAAAATCCAGGTAGGGGAATTTTCATATCCTACTAAAATGAATGAAAACCAAAAACTGCCTTGAAGGTAGAAAATGCAGTAATCAATCTAAAAGCCCACAGTTTGCTTTGGAAAATGGCCAGCAATAAAGTACACCGGTTTGTAGTCAGCAGTCTGAAAATAGGAAAAACACTAGCATGAGCATTGAAGAGTTAGACTGGAGTGATTCATAAAAAGTTGTAGCAACCCAGATCAGTTTATTTGTTATTTATAGAGGGCCCTGCCGGTGAATGATTAGGCAAAATCTCATACTCAAGAGAAGGGCAGAGGGTGGTGTTTAGGTCTTGCTGGCTTTTGCACATGTCTGCAGTTAAGCTCAGGGCGACTGGGGTCTTCAATCACACAGCCTGAGTGTAAATCAGTGCGGTTTTCACTAGTTGCAAGAGCAATGCAAGCCATTCTTCACCGTGAGAGCTTCCTCTGTTTGATCACGACCCAACTTCACCTTAAGCAACATATCTGACCCGATGGTTTATTCTAACGCAACTGTTACACTCAGGATAAGAACTAGAATTTTCCAAGGATTATTTATTGAAGGGGAGGAAATATTAGAATAAACAATTGGCAGAGTTATATACATATGTAAATGTGTATTATTTTTTCAAAATATGTATGTAGAAAGTTGGGAGAGGCTACAAATTTTAGAAGATATTTTCATAAGCATTGTATACAAACTGTGACTTGGATTATGGACCTTTTATTCTCTGTGTGTGTGTGCGTTTGTATCTATTTTTATATGAGTCATGATAATAAACATCTTTTATCTGATTCCTCTGCACCTAATTACATTACCTGTATCATTTGTCTTTGATGGGGCCTTGTTTTGTATTATGTTGTGCAT
Source organism: Haplochromis burtoni (assembly GCF_018398535.1). NCBI lineage: Eukaryota > Metazoa > Chordata > Actinopteri > Cichliformes > Cichlidae > Haplochromis > Haplochromis burtoni. The sequence goes on from NW_024582481.1 coordinate 238,874, forward strand.
AATGAATGCAGGCCTTGTGAGACTTTGTCCCTTCTCACAGTAGAATTGTAATGAGCGTGTTCTTCTCCTCCCTGTCGTGAGCAGCGGGCCTACCTGGGGAACAAAGGTGACAGGGCGAACTCATATTGTCAAATAATACCTACCTTTGTCGCAGCTCTATCCTGTTACCCTTCGAGATAGGCGCGTTGGCTTCAGGAGGTGGATACACATACAGTGGGGGTTCTACTATCTCATCTGTCTTCATTAAAAGCAGCACACCACTGGGGGAATAGGAAAATCAACATAGACAGTGCTGCTAATTTATGTATTCATCATTTTTGCTACATGGGAGGCTTTGTTTTTCACTGTTCCCCATGCCCAATGAAGCAGCTCACCAGGCTGATTAACTCAGAGGATTCACACGAGCCGTGTTCTTTATCGGAAATGGTTTTATTTAAATATAAATATGTGTACAAAGGTACAAGCAACAATAGCTCTTTTTTTTTTTTTTTAGCAAATAAAATTCTTAATACAATATTAAAAGAATGAACAAACAAAATGGCAATTAGTTGTGTTCCAAAGCATGGTAACTGCATTCAGAGGAATGATGAACAACTCAGACAAGAAAATGTGTGAATACCAAATAAAATAAACTGAGATAGATACATATGTATATAAAGATACTTTACAGTAGAGCAGCTTACACGCTGTACTTTAAGGCGTATACAAAATAGAAAAATAAAGACAAGCGATGATGTTTGCCTCCTCACTTTAAGTGACATTTGTTCTCTCATTAGGCTGCCTGGGAACGTTTCATTTCTTTCTTTATATTTTTAGACAAATGGCAGTACAAGCGTCCACACCAAAAACGCCCAGGAAGTGGAATGCGGCCGGGTCAGGTGCAGTAACCGATGTCTCGAACATGAAATGGACATGAATATAAACGCTGAAGAGTTTCACTAGACACATCATTTGCATGCAACAGAGAGAAAGTATGGACTTAGCCATTTGTACAGATACTCAGTTTCAGGGTAGTACTGTTTCTTGTAAACATAGCGAGACGATTTGATTGAGTTGAGTTGTAAAACTTGAGAGCGGGTGGTCCCCCGTCAGGACCGCCTTCCACATCTTACCCCACCTAAGCCTGCCGAAGTTGATTCTGCGTTCAAGTTTATTTCAAGTTCAAGATTGCCACCATTTTCCAAAAAAAAAAAAAAGACCACTTTTGATTGTTCTGGTAAGTTCCTACTCTTGATTTTACAATCAGAAAGTACAGCAGGAAACGATGCAGGGGTAGATCAACAGTTTTCAACATCAGCCCCTATTTTTATTACCTATACAATTTGTTACCATCTTTGGGTTTTCACTGCCTTAACTCGTCCGTGTCAGTACAACAGAGTCCTCCATTAAAACGAAGGCAATATGCACATTCTTCTCTCCCCACTGGCAGACAACACTTTGTGTCCAACGTGTTAAGGTTATCACGAGAGGCTCCAGAAACACAGGTCAGTCCAGATGTATTCCACTTACAATAGAGTGCCTGTAGCACTTGTTGGTTAGTGCAGCTAGCCTGTTGTGCAGAATAGTTCATGTCTGTCTCTGTGGATAGCTCAGTCATTTGTAGATGATAGAGACACAAATGTGCTTACAATTCCTTTCGCATGCCAACGAAAACATCAAAATGACAGACAACAAAGGTTCTTCACACCTTTTTACCCCCCCCTCCTCAAATACTGTACGTGTTAGCTCGTACTGTCTTCTTTCAAAGTATTTACGAGGTTATGTTTACAATTAGTGTTGACACAAAGTAAACTCTGGAATGCAGGTAAACAGCTACCCCAGTCGTTTTGGCCACCCAAATTTAAGGGATGCATTTGATTTATTTTCTGGTTGGCCCACGAACTCGCAGAACATCTCCACAAGTTTGGGTGGTCATCATGTAGAGACAACCTAGTGAGGTATCGCACTGTAATGTTCATCATATGCTTGACTTGAACATCACAATCTGCTTAATTTTCTAGCTCTACAAGTTCACATTATTGTAGATGCTGCCGTCCATCGCAGGTTGGTTATTCATAACCGAAATCATGCCTCCCTTCTTATACTGTCCTAACAAATCCTTGCAGGACTGTCCGAGTAAAGAAAGTTCATGTTAGTCCGCCCACACATGTGGTGACAAATAGTTATCTACTCACTGCTTCTTTACTCTTTTTTTTTTTTTTTGGCCCTATCAGACATGAGTCTGCATACGTTGCGAGGGCCGGCCATAGTCGGACTGCTGGGAGGACACTTGTGACGAGGCGTAAGAGAAGCGAGATGAGCTCGAGACCTTGCTGGCCTGATCTGATTGGTCGTACGCATCCACCTTCTCATAGGAAGCAGGCTTAACATAACTGGTGAAGGCGTGGCCATAAGTAGCAGGTAGGTAAGCAGTGCCACTGTAGAGGGGGTCAGTGGGATAAACTCCCCCCTGCTGGGCAGGCTGCTGCTGGGCAGCTTGCTGCTGTTCGTATGAGGTTCTGCTCACTGTGGTGGTTGCGTATCGGTGGGAGAAGTCATAGGCACGGGGTTGGGTGCCGTGCTGACCGTACACGGGGCTGGGGGAGGGCAGCTGCGATGGAGTGTAGACCGGCCGAGAATTGGGCACGTATTCAGAAAATCCGCTGCCGCGAATATGACGGTCGTCGTGGCCACGAACATTGTAGTAACCATTGGTAGGATCCTTTGAAAAAAAACAGAGGGGAAAAAAACATCAATTTGACTTTAGTTCAGTATCATGTGGAAAAAAAGCATGCTTGCTATTTTGAGAGTTTCTTCAAGGAAGTGTTTTTCAGTTTTACCTTGATGTCCGATCTTTCGTCCTCCTCCTCTTCCAGGAGGTCGCTGTGTTCTGTGCGCGATGTCCCGGGAGACTCGCTGCTGTTTGGAGCCTGAGGGAAGACCAAGAATTATTAGGATGAACAAGACCTTACTAGAATAAGAACAAAAGAAAGCCTGAACATTATGTTATAATAGTACTGATTTCTCTCTCACAGTCCATGGAGATGTTTGACATACAGAGAAGCTGAACTAAATAGACCTACCATGGGTTCTTTGACATCTTCCTCGTCGTCGTTGCCGCGTGTAGCATTGTGATCGCTGTGAACAATCTGAACTCTGATGTCACTCTTGGAAAGACGAGTGCATCTTTTGCCTATGGGAAATGAGAACAGATTCACTCAACATTGCGAGGAAGATTTGTAAATCCAATTTACACGAAGCTTTCTATTCAAACTCAAGGTGAAACGGCACAAAATTGAACATAATCTTTTCAATTTTCAGCTCGCAGGCACTTTATTATGTTCGATTTGAAGAATTGGCTGTTGACCCTCCTGCCCATACTAACCGTTGAGCTCACCTTTGCCTGTGTGCCTGCAGCAGAGGGAGACCAGAGTGATGACACAGATGAGCAGGACACAGCCGCCACCTACTGCCCCACCTACAATTATCAACATCGGCAGTGCTTCTGCAAGAACAATGGTAACAGTGGCAAAGAGGGTGAGGGTCGATGGTTTGTCAAGAGATGGGGAAGGGATGAAATGAGAGACAGCAGAACATAAGTGTCTAGGAAAGTGCATATTGGAGCAAATGAAAGGAACAGAAGAGATTCTGTTCTCTTTTTTTTTTTCTTGCCTAGCTAATCTGAAAAATGCTCTAGTGCCCATAAATTGATCTGCAGTAAGCCCTGATCTTCTCACAGTGACTGTAACATATGCTCATGTGGGCAATCCAGCATCTCACAGCCTGGCTATTGTCTCTAATCTCTCTGAAAGAAGGGTAACAAGGCCTGACATGCAATGAAGCAATAGACAGTAATCTAATTAGAGATTCCAGGAGATAGCGCTGCCCATTTCTCTGGAGACCCTGCTCTGCTACGTTGATGTAAATTACTGGCGAGGACCTCATTTTTGGTGTCTACTGCAACAAAGGTTTCCCCTAGCATCAGTGGAGTCGTACCACCGCTGTTTAATTTTAAAACCACTTAAGGGGCCTGCAGCCTGAGATGCTGAGCTTGGCTATAAGACATTGATAGAGACTATGATCCCAGCTGCAAACACATGTGGCTTCCTCTAATTGACTTTTGTCCCTAATCAATATCTATGTTATGGGGCAAACATATTCATTAAAGAAGCCATCTGCTGATTAAATCATATCGATTAGAAGAGCATAATTAAGATAAGCACGAGACGGGGGCACTACTTTTACCCAATCTTCACAGCAAGAACCGAGACTATCGCTATAACTCCTGTGCAGGAGTATTACTCTTGCCCGTGTGTACCTTGCTCCTTCAGCGTGACCAGGGCAGTGCCTGTGCCGAAGCGGTTCCAAGCAGTGCAGTTGTAGCGCAGCTGGAAATCTTGTGAAAGAGTCTCAGATAGCACCAGAGACGACACGACTCCGTGGTCACTGGTTACTGTCTGCACTGAGTAACGACCGGAGGAGCCGGAGGACAGGCTCATGTCCCCAAAGGTCCACACCTGTGGAGAAGAGTGAGAGAATAGACAACAGGGGGTAAGTCATTGTTCTATAAAGAATCCTTCACCTGTGAGCAAAGCAGAAGCCGGCACGGCTGTTTATCCTTAGATCCCTGCCTGCTGCTGTGTGAACGCCGGCTCTCTCTCTCTTGTGCTTTTTCCCTGCTGACCTCTGAGGTGCTCGGTGTCTGACACAACTCACGGACTCATGTTTAAGCTGCCTCCCACGTTTGCCCTGCAGGTGAAGCCTAAGGAGGGTTAGGTAGCTACACTGGGAAATAAGGCTACTTTTTGCCGTGTCTAGCACAGGGCCAGCAGGGCACCTGTCTCTCACTTCTCCTCGCACCCTAATTATCCTCTCTCAGCCCAGCGTACATTCAGCAGTTCAACAGGGTCAGACGACTGATGCCTCTTGGGCCGCTAATTGAATGTGGTCTGGCTGAAACCTGCAGGAAGCCATTCTTTTAGCAGCTCCGATAACTCCACAATCATTCCGGTCAGTGTCTGTGTATATGTTTTGTTTTAGCAAGCGAGGTGGAGATGTGCTGGTGCAAAGGTGTAGAAGTGAGGTTAGGGGTAAAGCTCATGTTAGTGATGCTGCTTATGTGGGCGGGGTAAGGAAGGGGGAGTATGTACAAACTGAGTGTGTGAGCTAATAAGCATTAGTGAATGACAACACACAACACAAATAAGAGGATCACTTACAATCTTATCAGGTGGGGGGCTGCTTCCCACCCGGCACTCCAGCTTGCCCTTGGAGTGTTTGACAGCGTGCTGTGTGGCCTCTGCTGTGATGATAGGTGGACCTGTGGGCAGATGAAAGAAAGTGAAGGAAATAAAGAGAGTTTTAAAAAAGACATACAAGTGCAAGCATACAAAAAAAACCTAGACAGTAAAGTGGTGTTAGAAATAGAAATATATATCTATAGATGAATAACTAAGTAACCATTTCCTATATCAGGCCCATCCATTGGCACAAAGGATAAATCTGGTATGTATTAATCTCATGACTTTTCTGTAATCTTTGCTCTTTTTCTGAAATGTTTCATGAGAAAACTCTGCTTTGGTGTTTGAAACTATTGAAAATACTAAAAAAAAATGTTTTAACTAAACAAGTAACTAGACACAGCAGTTGTCAACTGAATGAGTAAAAAGAAAAAGATATATATAGGTTTTTAAAGTAATGAGGAGTAAATTTAACATAAAAAAAACATACTTAAGTGATTTATTTTTTTCTTTTGTTCTTTAAGAAACTTCTTACCATTTACAGTTAGAGTGACATCTCTTTCTGCAACTCCAATACGGGGTACAATGGCCTTGCAGGTGTATGTGCCAGCATCCTCCTGAGTAACAGCCTTCAGCTGCAAGGTGTTACCATTACTGAGCACCTAGTGAGAAATCCAGGGAGACAAGTGAGAAGTATGTTAGAGACAGAAAGAGACAGAAAAAACAAGGTTGTGAGCAGAAGAGGCAGGCGAAAGCAAAGTGGGACCTTTATCAGTGGCCCACTCACTGTGCAGGCAGCACAGAGGTGGGCTGACCATTGTAACAAATGCTGGTGGTTTGAGTTTAATTTCATTGTGAAGAGCTTTAATCACAGCATTAAGCACTCCAGCCACCGCTGAGTGACCGTGCTGCTGTGGAGATTGTTGCAATTAAACAGTGGGGACAGAACGAAGCATGTGTGAGTGGGCCCTAGCCTTTGGAGCTGCTACACTCACTCACTCCTTAGCTCATTGATCCTGTCATTCCATCAAGCTGTGATTAATCCATTTACCCCCGCGCCATCCTCCTCCCTCCCTCCATCTTCACATCTCCCTCTCACTCTACATTTTTTTTAATTTCACCACGCTTATGGAGTAACCCAATTAATCTATTACTCATGGCTGTGTGAGGGACAGTGGCAGTGGGTGGATTAGAAAAAATGTCTGCACCATTCCCTGAGTGTGGCTGAAAGCATTCTCTCTTTAAGATGACAGCATTGCTTATGCCATCCCACAGCATTCTTGACCGGGGGTGCTTTTTCCAGCATAGCTTCAGAAATTACATTAGTTGCCAAGAGAGATCTCCTATGGGATGCCCCCACTAATGGTGTGCACGCTAGAACACTTTTACCAGCATGATGTAACGTGAAGGTGGAAGTGTCCCATTTGTTCCACCTGCAAAATTGACTTTAAGGAGATAGATACGCAAGCCTAGCTGGGCCTTTGTGCTGTCGAGAGGCGGGAGATGCTGCTCTAAAAGTTACAAGTACAAGTAGTGATTCTCCCCTTGAATGAGTGATTGATTGACCGATTGATTAAGTCGGGATTGTGACAACGTGTCGTGTGCTCTGATGATGGTGCTCTATGAATCTGTCATAGGACAGGCAGTTTTCTGCCAGAGGCTTTAGCCCTCAGGGAGAGTGGTTAGAGGAGGTGTTGAAGTTTCTGCCTGAAAAAAGGAAGTGTGGGAAAAAGTGTGAGGGATTCATGCCTCAAGGCCATGTGTGAATGTTTCTCTCCGGAGGAATGGTGCTGAGGTGTGGTGCTGAAGCTTTAGCATCAAGAAAATATGCTGGTGACTGGCTTTTTTTGTTGTTGTTGTTGCCTTACCACACTGGAGCCTTGCTTGGTCCAAGCCAGGGTCAGAGGAGGGTTTCCAGTCCACGCACAAGTGAAGGCTGCATCCATGCCTGTATCCACTGTCATGGGCTTCGGCTCCGACAGCAGTCTGGGGCCAACTAGAAGGGAAGCAATGCAGGCGGCCAGTTAGAATCAGTAAGAGACTTTTTTTAAAAAGCTGCTCTACCTTCAATATCTGAAAACACAAACCACACCGCGTACAGTGTTTGCCTTCAGTTAAACTTACACTGGACATCAACCAGAGTGCTGACATTGGTGCTGCCCACAGAGTTGGACACCTCACAGGAGACGGGGTCTGTGAAGTAGGAGTAGTCCACTGTCACCTCAAGGCTATCCCCATTTGCTTCGGAGATGGGGACTCCTCCTTTCGACCACCTGGAACAAATGAATGATCACAGCTCCATTAGTTCTGGTAAGGAACGGTGCGATGCGTATCAAAGTGGCTGTTAGCCGATTTGTGGCTTGTGCCAATCAAACAGCCCATTTAATCCACGGAGTCTACTTGGCATCTTTTTGTCTCAGTTTATAACATTTTTGCAGCTTATAAAATTCATTTTATTAGGCTTTTATGTCTCAGTGCAACGCAGAGGTTTAGAGTGGACACAGAAAAGACAGATACCTGTATCCAGTGATTTCAGGATTGGCTGAGGCAGAGCAGATGAAGAGAACCTTGGCTCCCTCTGTTACAGTCTGAGGCTGGACTGACAGAGTCACTGAAGGGGGGTCTGTGAGAAGCAGAAACATTCATGTCACTGACATGCATGACTTTGCAAAAGCATTCATTGGTCTCCACAGAACACTGGTGACTGCATGCTGCACGTTGATAATTTCAGAGTGTTTGTAGGCAGGTGGATGCTGGACTCACGCTGGACATTGATAGTGACTGATGTCTGTCGTCCAGCAGGGGCAGCTGGGTTAACAACCCTGCAGGTGTAGGTGCGTCCGGAGTCACTGTCCTCTGGAATGATTGGAAGCATACTGACAGCTGTTTCCCTCTTCCTATCCTCCATTAGGGACTATGAAGAAGGACAAAAACGAAGAGGTGAGTAAAAATCAGCTCAGCGTCACACAACAAAGTTGCATGTCATTAGCGACTTCACCATTTACACACTGCCAGTCTTGTTTTATTTTTTTCCATGCGTGAAGCATTAAAAATTGCCATCCTGTTCCTTGGCATGGCACTTAAATCATATATTTTATGATGCAGCAGGGGATATTGTGCTGTTCCCACATTTCTGAGAGTGTTCCCAGTCAGCGCTCCTTGTTTGTCATCATCTTTTAAATCTATTTACTGCTCACAGAAATCAATACGCCTAAGTGAGGAAAGGTGTAGATTCTGAGGATATGGCTCACTGCTCTCTCACTTTCTTCCTCTCTTCCTCATACATAAGAAAAAAAAACAACAAAAAAAAGAAAGTGAAAGCTGAGCTGCCTGCGTGTCCTTTTTTTTTTGGTTGGTGACAGCGAGGGAGGGGTGTCACACATCATTGGAAAAGAGCAGGGGCGAGCCGAACCTTTTCCCTGGACAGCCAGATCAATGGAACAGGTCTTCCATTCTCTAAGCCAGACACACCAAAAGCATTTTTATGCTAGATCAAATCACATCCCTCCCTGTCGCCAGCCCTCACTTGGACAGAGCACAGCCTACCCCCAATTTCACTCCTAAACGTTGGAAATTCTCTTGTTCTTTCTTTTTTTTATTTTCACAAAGCTATTAACAACACTTTGCTCTGTCTTCACTCCCCTCCACCCCTTTCTATTCCTCTCCTCCACATTCCTCACATCTCATCTCATCTCCTCTCTCTCCCCCTGTAGCTCGCTTCCTTCCCTCCTCACTGTGGGCTCTCGCCTCCTTAAATGTGGCGTTTAGCATCGTTTAGCGTGGTCAGAGAGCATGAAAAATGTGACACTTTCCCAGCCGCGGCTGGCTTACGCTCTGGCGCATCCCCATTGTGTTTTTACAATTGTTGTGGGTGATTTCTTCTTTGCAGAAACTCTACTGTATGAAACACTCATGCCTGTCTGAGCTTTGGCATGCTCCAGTTATGCTGTAGTGTGGCTGCATTAGTGAGCAAAAAAAGGGGAGGGAGTAGAGAGTGAAGAAGGCTGAGGTGGTGTGGGGTGAGGTGGTGTAGGGAGGGGAGAGAAGCTAGGGTGGAAGTCGTGGGGTGGGTAGGGGGGGGTCAGGAATGAGTGGATGCGGAAGGGGGACTGCAGAGAGTAAGCGAACAAATCTTGTGAGGAAAGGGTGGCGATGGAAAAAGAAAGTGTGAGATACCGTGAAAGATAGATGGAGAAAAAAGCATCCAAACAGAAATGAGGAAAAAGATAGTATTATACCCCGAGAGAAAATATTTCTGTTTTTTGAATAGCTTTGCATTTATTTCTGCCCGCTGTTACAGTTTGTAATATTGTGTAGGTGTGTGGTGATTGAATGATAATGCAAAACACGGATCTGTTCTCACTGTACCTTGGAATAAATTGCAGTTTCCATGACTTCTCCATCTCTGTACCAGGTGATTTCAGCAGCAGGTTTGGCTCCCGAGGCTCTGCAGGTGAGGTTGTGCGGTGTGTGGGCCTTGAGACGTACAACGGGGCCGCCTTCCACCACAGGGTCAGAGGGAGGAACTGTAATGCAGAAACAAACATACAGCTCAAGACAAAAAGACTCATTGCAGCTCCGGGCGAGCGCAGAACCGCAAAGACGCATTACTGATATTGAGCTTGCTGTTGCTCTTAGCCCATCGTCAATATATAACAATACCTTCTTATTGCCAAGTGTCTATTTAACAAGGTGTAGTTTCAGACAGGAGAAAAGGCCGAGAGCTGTTGTCATTTGGTGAAAGAAAAAAAAAGCACACACACACTCAAACTTATTTATTTCCTTTCTTGGGGCTAGCATTATTGCTCTATTTGCTCTTACTGTTGCAGAGTGATGTTTCAACTGAATTGCTTATTTGTTCATTTATTTGCATGGTTTCGCACGCACCACTGTCAAGCCAAGCGTGCCACCCCTGATGAAGGCGTCTATCTCCCCAACCAATAAGGGAAGGCGTAAACATGGGGTTTGTGCTGGCCTTTCTTGCACCCTCTACCGAACCAATTTCACTGTGTGTATCTGAATTGTCAGAGGTCCTTCCGCTGCCGCGGCACGGACACTAATGGAATCCGAGTGCTAGGTGATTTTAATTTCCATGCCGATTCCCCTGACTGCACTCCCACCGTTGACTCCTTTGACTGTGCAGGATTGCTTTGGTCTCATCTGGCCACATTGATTTACGCACACACAGACACACACATACACTCACAAGTTAGGCGCACGCTCCCTCCTCATGTCCACACAAAAACATGAGCAATGCATCTGATTTCATTTATGTGTTTATGAAATGCACATAATGTTCATGAAGCACCAGCCACGGTGTCGGCCTTGGTCTTTCGAGAGTGCGTTTAATGTTGAAGAGGCAGTTTTATCAAGTTTTCATGACTGCCTCCACACACACTCTCTGGATGTGTGTGGGCATGTGGCGACCGCACTGCTTCGTGCTACGCTGCGCAGCTTTTGGCGGTGACACGAGACAGATAAAGGTGGGCAGATGAGCTCGGGTGAGTCCTCAGATTCTGTTCATTTAGCTGAAATGTTTCTACCTACCACTCAATTTGCCCTCCCATTGTTGTGCTATCTGCACCACTTGTCACTCTGCCTCAGTGACTTTGAACAGACACCTCCATGCAACGGATGGATTCAGTGACAGCAGGGTCTTTGTGGAGAAATGTTCACATAAGCTGCAGCAACAGATCTCTATAATTGTTCCCTTTGAGTTTTCCTTTCTTGATGAAAAATGCTTGCCTTGCAGGTCCATTTATGGGCAATTGACAGGGCTAATTTATAGAGTGATATTCCTTTTCATGCCACCAGATGCCAGCAGTACTATGTCAACTCCAATTCCCAAAAGATCCGGCCCCCCTCCTCCTCCTCCCCGTACTCCCCCATCCCTAACCCACTCCGCTCCACCTCACCCCACCTCTGAAGGTCTGTGTGAAGAAGTAGATCACTCACATCACGTTAATGTAAAAACCGCCGTGCGGTTGACAAATGTTGTGGCTCACTGTAAAATGTGCTAACTATGCAGACTTTCAAGCGACTACGCAAGTCATTTGTGACTGCAGCAATCACATTACCCTAGACGTCGAGAGTCTTGATTATCGCGACTAAGAATGCTGGCGTTTCTTTTTTTTTTTCTTCTTCTTCTCATGGTTGAGTCTTATTTGGTTTGAATTATGCTTTCAAGGCATGTTTTCCACTTGGAAACTGTACAGATAACGTTATCTATAAGCGCTGATTGAAAAAAAAACCCCCAAACAAACTATGAAGTTTAAGACATTTAATGTTGTGTTTTGAAGGTGATTCATTTCAGGGGATGAACATGTAGGGTAGTTGTCTGCAAGCTTTTATGTTCTGCGATGAAGACACTCCCCTGATTTTTCCCAGGCACTGCCAGCCTGCAGGCCTTGGCACAAGGGCCGACTGTGAGGATCATGCGTGAGCTGTGTATCTTACCTAGTACAGTGAGCTTGGCACGGTGGGAGCGAAGCGCTGCCTGTGTAGCCTGACACTCATACACCGCGTCATCCGCCAACTCTGCTGAATCGATCTGCAAGCTGTGCTCGCCTGATAGCGGGTCGCCCATTAAGGAATAGCGTGTCCAGCCTGCGTGAAGCCAGCACAGAGAATAGAGTCAGAGACAAACAAACCAACCAACAACAAACACATAATGAAAGGACTATAAAATGAACAGACTTGTGTCCCGAACAAAGCCAAAAGAAACGTGGCAAGGCTCTTTAAGACACAAATGAAAGCAAGCAGCACCTCACAGGGCCAGGCATTGAGCCGTTGTGTTAGCAGAGCAGCGTGAGCCTAGAGATGCAACACGTGAGAAGGCTGCTGCATGGGAAGACTGTCCTTTAAATACAGGCACAATGAAGATGGGGTGGCTAAGGTCAAGAGGAAGCTTCTTCGCCTTTATGCTAGTCAGCCACACATTTAAATGTCAATGTGTGGCAAAAGCCAATTGATTATCCACCTTCTTACAAGAGTTAAAATGCTAAACAACAAATTAAAGTTCGGTGCGTGCAGCAGTAGCTGACCTGTCTGCAGTACATTGTTCACTCACCATTCATTTGTGTAAAACCCCAAAGGTTGACAGAGAGAGAGTTGATTTCTAATGAGGCCTGGCATTAATTGCAGCAGGACAGACAGAGACAGAGAGAGCACTAAACACAGAGAGGGCAGGAGAAGAAAAAAAGAGGGGGCTGGAGAGAAGAAGGCAGTGATAATACCTGGTAGATCTCTCTCTCCTCCCAGTGCCAGGCCATCTTTGGTCCACTGTACCATTCCACGGTAACCCACGATGACACAAGGCAAGGTCACCGACTGACCGGATACAACCACCTGGTCCTGGGGCTGCTGGGAGAAGTAGGCTGCTTGGGTGGCTGCTGGAAGAAAAAATAAAAAGGAGACAACGTGAACAACTAAAATCTTTAAATTGACCTTTTCCTTGATGGCAAACTGCAAATTCATACGGAGTCACAATATGGCTATAAAATCTCGATGTATTAAATTCAGAAAATGTGATCACAGTAGATTTCTGCAGTGCCAGCAGAGACGCATGACGAGGAAAGTGAAACTTTCTCTGTAAGGGCTTTGACGAAATAATGCAACTATTTAAAAAAAAAGCAGACTGACACGAACTGCTCAGCTTACTCTCCTGTTACCACAGCACTTGGTGGGAGAAATGGACATGCGTGAAAATATTATTTGTTCCCCCACTACAAATGCGTCTTCTAAGAGGAAGAGTCAGCTGTTACTCGTAACTTATTTAACTCTTTCCCAAGACCATATGGTTACATGCTCACTGACATGAAGCAAACACGCTTGTGGAGAGAAAACGCAGCCACTCCTTCAATGTGCTTTTTGTAAAAATGGATGTTAAACAATCAAAACTCCATTAAAGTTCCCTGGGGACCCGTTCATTCGAGCTTGCTGAAAGTCAGCGGAGACAACTGCCGCCACCGCTGTCGCCGTTTCGCTGCTGTGTTTAAGTCAAAGTCTCCCCGGATTGGCTGGCTTGCCTTCACACGCATGCAGAAACACAGCGTGAATACGGATTCGCAGCTCCTACAGTTTGTGCCACTATGCTTAAGATTGTGTATTACAAACCCCACTGGCAGGGGGGGAAGACGGCAGCACTCCAGAGGGAACTAATTCGTAAGGGAAGGCAGGAGGTGAGAGGGAGAAAGGCAGTTGGTTGGTTATCTAAGTAGGATGTCTGTGTGAGCTGGGAAGAGGACTTAAAAAACCTTCCCTCATTCTCCTCTCTTTGTTGCTCGGTGGAGAATGGAAGGGAAGGGGGACAGTGGAAGATAAAGAGGGTTCTATTCAGGCAGTGCTAAGCCCCCACTCCCCCCACCCCGAACTGCTTCTCTTGGTGGGAACGCTTAAACAGACAGGATCCCCCCTCCCTCCCAACATGAAGAAAGCCACTGAAAGGAGGGCAACATACGGCGGCCAGAGACACGCTATTGTCCTCTTGTCCCTCTCTTTTAATAGGCCTCTTCATTTCTAATCAATCCTGCTAAATGCAAGTTTAATAGCTTTTCAATAGCAGCTTTTCCCCCCAGAGGGTAGCTGGGATTTTCTCTACCCCCCCATCCTCCCCTTCTTTTACCCTCCATTCTTTCTAGTTTTTCTTTTCTGAAGGGGTGGTGTGTTGAGGGGCTTCCGTGGTTGTTGGCACTGTTTATCCTGCACTCAATTAACCACTTCATCTCAGGACTGCACCCTACCCTTCGCCTCCCTCACCCCTTTGCACCCTCCTGCCTCTGTCATCCAACAGCACGATTAAAGCCGCCAAACAGTGAGCTCATCAGGAACATGAGCGCTCAACACTTTAGACCGTTGTGGCTCGCGACAACTGCCTCGAAACCCATTTTCACATGCTCCCATTGTCTGTTACTCTCCATCTGGGCCAAACGAGGTGTTAATAGATCGAGTCGAGATGTAAAAAAAGAAGAAAAAAGAAAGATCAGAGAACAATGCATGTCGGCTCTCCAGTATCGTCTCCCTGTACATCATTTTTATGAAAGAGCTTTAAAAGCCGATTGAGCTGTGGGTGCAAACAGGTAGACTGCTGTATGTGTGGCACGCACTGGGGATCAAAAGAGGCCAATTTGAGAGCGTCAATAAGAAGTGAAACGTCTTCGAGTGAAGGCCATTAGGCATTTACCGAAGGCTGGCATTTTCCAGTCATACCTTCAAAAAAATGCTGTTTTAACAGTCTGCCCGCCTGTCCCTTACATTCTGCCGTTATGAGCTATTGAGCGTTTTCATTTTCCTCCCATTGCAAAGCGAGTTGGGGGATTTTCCTCTTTGTACTTGCAACAGTACAAACATTGATTGTAATTAAGTATCTTGCCCAGAGTATCTAAATGTTTACAATGGGTAATAGTTCACTGCATTGGTTGATTGTTTAGATGGATTACATGCATTGAATTGCTTCTCTTTACCTCGCCCACGTACAATTTCTCATGCTCACAAATGGCAATTAACACCATACGCACACACACTCACGCATATGCAGCCGTACAAATATAGAGTACGGAGCATGTGCTGTAGAGAATGTCTTCACGCCATATGAGTGATTCATTGCTCTCCAGATCCCTTATTGAAAATGCTCAACAGAACATCTCGACTGGCTAATGACTCATGCCAGATTCCTTTAATTCCTCCTTGCTGAATTAGACAATTCTTTGACGGTGTATTAGCAGCTTAATTACATGAATACATTTCTGACGGGGAGAGAGGGAGGAACGCAACCAGACAAAGAAGTAGTGGAGGAGAAGCAGTCAGAAGAAGTAGGGAGCTGTGGGTGTGAGGAGGCTTGTTCTTGGTGTGCTGCAGTGTCACATACACACATGCGTGTACACAAACGAAAACACACAAATAGTTTTCGGTGATTTTCAGCAGACTAAAAATGGGAAGCTCGTCTATTGGCTGCAGTTGAATCGCATTCGCAAAGAAAGACTTGAATCCCCTTGAAATTCCAACATTTCTGCAGAGGATGTGAGTTTATTTATCGCGTTGTCTCGATTGCTACGCAGGTAAATATGTGCAGAGTAGATTAGTTATACAACACGTTGCGTGCTTAAATGTTACACTGACACCAAAAATGCCATATTCGCTCTTTCTCACCTTGCTGTGCGTATATGTATGCGCGTGACTGCTTTTCCGTCCCCTAGTAACAAGGTCAAAAACACATTTGGCCAGATACATTTTAATCCGGATTTCTCAAAATGGAATATCATTTCACACCGCTGGATGCACATGGGGCTAAGTTTATGTGTGTCTGTGTGTGCGTGCATTTCCGCCTGACGCTGAGTGTGTGTTTGCCTATCTGAAAATGGGCTATGTATGTTTATGTCTGCCGTTTCATCTCAGCGTGTGAATGAGTGTGGAGGTTGGGGCTGCGTTAATAGGGTAAGCATCTTGTCAGGCACTGGAGGGCACATTTAGCAGTTACTTTGACACAGTGACTTTGCTGTTTCTGTCACATGGTTGGTGTTAAGTGCAAAACAGCCTCCCCGACTTGGGCGAAACCTATTAAAGAGCTTTGCGTTGACCCTGGAACTGCTTGCTCTCTCTCCTTTATCTGAACTGATAGGGGATGCGCTCGCATCAGGAAGGATCAGGAAGGGATGGACAGATGTCGGCAATGATCCGTCCTCCACTGGACATCTGCCTTGATAGAAATAGATTGAAGCAGTCATTCTGCGTGTGCGAGCGCGCGTGCGTATGTACGTGAGTGTGTCTCGTGTGGATTTATCCCGGTGGGGACTTTAACCTGACTGCACACAAACCTGTGGGAACAAAAATCAAGGTCCCCAGAGGTATGGACTGCTTTTTGAGGCTTAATACTTGGTTTTAGGTTCAGGGATAGCATCAGTTAAGGTTACGTGGATAACTGCGAACACCCAGACGAGTAGTCGTTCAATGTCATGGTCCGAAAGAGTTGTTGTTGCTGCTGTACTGTAGTTTCTGTGTAGACACGCTGCGGTCACAACAAACTCAAGGACGCTCGGACACCCCCTGTGGAGTCTTGCATTCAGCCCTCATGACAGAATTTGCACCAGTAGGACCCAAGCTAACTCTCGTACTTGGTAAAGTGGAAAGTATAACGCTGCCATTAGGATTAGGCATTCATTTATTGTGATGGATAAGGTGAAGGCTAGGGGATAAGAAATGCATTATCAATGAGGGAGTCCCTCTGGGCTACAGAAGCAAGATTTTTTTAAAAATAAAAAAAAACTTTAATAATAAATAAATGATCTGAGCATCTGAGGGCACAAAAGTCAATTTAAGTGCATAAGTTGGAACCTTCAAATGAAAACTAAAATAACATCAGCTACTCCACTCTGTTCATTTTCCTATGTTTTACGATGACACTCAGCTGCTGATGGCAGTGTTTGCAAAGAGTTCTTATTTTAGTTCCGATTTTATGCCATGTCCTCATTCCCATCCAGTACGAAGAGTACAACATCCAGTCCTGTGGGGTCTATAAATGTAAGTGCTCTCAACTTGACTGGACAATTTGCTCTGTGCAGTAATAATTCAAAATGCTAAAAAAGAAAAAGAAAAAAAGAAATAGCACCCGATATCTACTTGCATTTCAGCCCTATGCTAACGGCAAAGACTCCCGAGCCCAGCTGGTGTGAGTTTTCCCACAATAAGAGCCAGAGATGAGAAAATGAGGAAGTAAAGCAGACAAAAAACATTACAAAACAAGGCAATTGGCAAAAAAGTGTCAAGCTTGGAATAAACAACCACTTTCTCCAAATGCCATCCATTGTGCCTTGTCTAGATAAGGCTTCTAAATCGGGCTGGAAAATGGGAGCTCCATTTCTCTCTGTATGGAATTATTATCCCTTTGTTTTGAGTCAGCCTCTTTTGTCTTCCTTTTCCTGTGTGTGTGTGTGTGTGTGTGTGTGTGTGTGTGTG
>NW_024582481.1:256061-275884 GCF_018398535.1 Haplochromis burtoni
TGTGTGTGTGTGTGTGTGTGTGTGTGTGTGTGTGTGTGTGTGTGTGTGCATATAAACAGAGAGTAATGCTGAGTAGTAGCTGAACCAAACAGTATGTCCCAAAGGGGACACGGCACCCATCTTATGTTTGATCTGGCTACTAAGCTCATTTCCGTGACTCTCACAGAACTTCTAAGGGGCTTAAAACACGCTAACAACAGATACCACCCACCAGCCCATGGCAGTATGGCCACCCGCCCCATCACACACACTATATGGGTGAGCACCTCTGTATTTTTCTTTAACTGTTGCAAACAGCTTCACCCTGTGCCTCTGCAGATGTCTGCATCTAGCCTACCTTAATGTAACCGAGCATCTCTTCCATCTTTTCTTTCCCACATTGCATTTCATCTGCACTCCCAACCGCCCACTCTCACTATCTTCTCTCCCATTTTGCTTTTTTGTGCCCAAATTGCAGCCTAACAGCTTTTTAAGAGCTGTTTTGCTGGAGTTTAATCCTCCTAGCCTCCCCTTTCAGCCTTTATTCCATTGTGAAAATCTTGGCTCAGACCTAGGCCCCTTTTTAGAGAGTGGACCCGCTCATCCACCCAACCCCCTCCTGGTGTTCTGCCGAAACCCCAACCGCGGGCATTCTCTCTCATTCCTGCATCCATTCACAATCCAGCCCAATCCCCTCATTCCTCTGCTCATCACCTTTACGACCACACTCAGTGAACCGTGATACCTGAAATCAATACTTACCAGCCCCCCAACCTTGCGAGTTCTATAAGGTGCTACTAATTGTTGATTTGCTTTCTCCGTCGCTCTTCCTGCCACCACTCTGCTTTTCCAGACTCTGTGTCAGCTGTCATCTCTTACCAGACTCTCCCTTGCACTTTCCCTCCCCATCCCTTCCTCTACTCTATCCTGTATCCCCTTCCCCTGTCCCTTTTCTCTCTCTCTCTGCATCCCTGGTGTGAAAATCACAGGGGTTTGTGTCAGCTTGTCAACACAACACTCAAGAAAGCAGAGTAGGGGGGGGAACAAGAGCAAAAAAAAGAGGTACTATATTTTAGAAAGATCAGAAAAAACTGAGGTAAGGTAAAAATGGAAAAAGTGGGCTCCTGTCAGCTTCCAATTGCAAAGGAGGGAGCCTGAGAGGGGATTGATGGAATGCTGTAATCAGTCTGTCTCCGAGGCTGTCACCATGAGGTTTTTTCCCCTGCTGGAATAGGGCGCTGCACACATCAGGGCAGCAGTGAGGCTGATCGCATGGGTGAGCAGCAGCCGAGGTTCTCCCTGGGTAGCTGCTAACAGATGCAGTGGATAGTGTAATAGAGTGGTATGCATACGGGGAGAGGAAGGAGTGAGGGAAGAAAAGGGGAGGCTGGGTAAGAACCCAAGAGTGCTGATGTGACATAGTCAGCGTGTGAATGCACGTGAATGGTTCGCACAGTCAGTGTGCTGCAGTGCCCGACAATGTGCCATAAATACACTCATTCTTATACTGTCTTCTCACACTTGCCACTCACATGAGCACATTGATGCGCACTCAGTGTCAGAGGCCCATATCTTTAGGGTTTCTAGTGGGCAAAAGCATCTCTCTGAGTATAATTCCAACACGGCTTTTTTAAACAGCTCCCCTACACTGAAGCCGAGAGCTAGGGGAGCTGAGAGCTGACTCCATACAGACAGATAGTAAGTGACTGGCTGGCTGGCAGGAGGACAGGAAATAAAAAAGCCATATAAAAAGGAGAGAAAAAGGGTAGGGAGTCAGTGGCAGTGGTATGAAATTGTCTGTACACATCAGCCAGCAATGTTGACAAGATGTTGATTGAGCTAGTCTTGTCATTGCGCTCCTGCTTACCCCCTGGTGTTTCCAACACAAGACAGCTGCTGGCGGGATCTGTGTCACAGTTCCAGCCCTCCTCTGCCCCCCCCGCACGTCACCAACCCCCTCTTTGGTCTTTGCTCTCTCTCTCTCTCTCTCTCTCTTTCTTTCTGTCATATCCCAATTTCTCTCTCTGTCTACCCCCCCCCCCCCGCCCCACAATTTTCGCCAGTGTTTGGATGGAAGGGCTTTCAATATAATTCACTGTGCTTTTACATCATTAACTTCTTGCGCTGCTTGCAAAAGCCGCGGTTTAGTGTGTGCATAACAGCTGACATGGTGGATAAAATAGCAGCGGTTCACAACATGTGGCAGTGAGGCAGCTCAAAGATGAGACAGGAGTCGGGGGGGGTAGGAAAAAAAATTGCAAATCTTTTCAATCTCAGCTGCCGCCATAAAACAAGCAAACAAAACAAATCTATCAATAAATGACACATTAAAATCCATAAAACAATGAAGAGATAATGTGAAAATTGCCACGATATCTTGCTTTAAAAACATGCAGTGGAAATGAAAACAAAGGGATTCTCTGCACAGATTCGGTACTGGGACTCTGGCTCTAATGCTCTGGGGTATCAATTAATTTAGTCAAGGGATTTGCGGCCTGCTCTTCCTAATTGAGCCCAGTGGAAACCCCCTCGGCTCTTCGCGATAGGAAGTAGTGCGTTTCATAATTAATACTTTTTTCCCCCCTTTATTATTATTATTTTTTAATGAGGGTGGTAATGTTGTAAATGTGTGCATCTTATTACGGTAAAGGGGCCATCTACGCTATTGTTCACTTACGCAGTGTTTGCTGCTGGTGAGATAAATAAAAAAGACAACCTCATTGAGAAGCTGCAATGGCACACTGCAAGTCAAAGCCGCACTTTTGTGTGTGTTTGAATATAAAACACAGGCAGCTCAGTGAGAGTCTCATTAGTGTTGCTTAATATGTGTGCTTTTTAAAGCTTAGAGGTTAATGCCCGACTTGCCTCCATTTCAGTGGAGCTCTCTTTAATTTGATGCATAATTCTTTTTTGTCAGCAGCTGACAAGAGCCTCTTCAGAGAAAGCAGCTGAGCTCTGTAGTGAACTCTGCATCCAACAGGAACACAAAGGCACACAAACACTCCTAATTAAACCTGTTCACAATATTTCTCTGCGCTCCCCCTCTCGCGCTCACGCCACGTTGCGGAGCATATTTCTGAACGATCCTATCTTCCCATCTCTCTGTCCGGAGAACATAACTCTTAGCGATTAAACAAATTACCTCCTCTCCCGGGAGACCCGTGGATCCGGTGAAGAGAATAAGTGTGTGATTCACAATGCTGCCACCTCTCTGTTCTTACAAACAGCCTTCAAATTGCCGCGTATTAATCACTGTCTCAGGATAGTCCGCGACCAGAATTCCTACTCTCTTTTTTTTTTCCTTCCTCATCCAGAGGAGATGAAAGTGCGAGTTTTAATTTAACATCAATTTTATATTCTGTTCATCAGATTGCCCGTTACTTGAAACATTCCTTTAAAATTCCTGATGACTAAGAGCTTCCAGAACACGAGAAAGTGAGAGGGTGGCGGGGGGGGGGATGTTACCTGCCGACCTCAATACATTCTGCTTTGTGCTGAGGAAAAGAAGGGAAGGGGAAAACTAATTTCCTGAAACTCCATTTCTTAAGCGTTGATTAGTAAAAGGAGCATAATTAGAGTGAAATGTGAAGTCAGGGTTTTTTTTTTCAGATTGCACCACTTCCTCTAGAAAAATCAGGCCATGATTAATGAATAAATGATTAATGAGCGAACTAATTAATCAATTAATTATTAAGCAAGCACTCGGAACAAGAAATGGGTAGGATGACAGTGAACAGTGGATAAGAGATTTTGAGGCTGTGTGTTAGAGAGAGAGAGAAAAAGGATTTGGGATAATCTGCCTGTTTGTTCTGTCAGTTTGTTGGGTCTTCTGATAAAGAGGGGGATGATGATGAGGATGGAAGTGGAAGGGAGGAAATGCAAAGTTTAGAGCTTCATTTGAGCTTCCCAAGTCAGACAGCAATGCCTCGCATAGGAGCAGCGACCCCCTCCCCTCCTTCCTCCAAACTGCTACCTCTGCAAGTTTCCCCCGTGGTCAGGTCTCTGGGTTACGGCGGTAAAGCCCTATACAAGTCAGATGTAGTGATGATGTTTGCACTGGGCATTGCCATGCGAGCCCTCCAATCATCACCTCTGAAAAAGATCACGGTATAGTTCCTGCCACTAACCAGTCATCTCTCCTCCCCTATCTTTAACTAGGACACCCCATCAATCTTTGATAATCTGCGGTGTGGGTCTCCCCAGTGTGACCAGGCTGATGAGACATCACAGCAGGGATTGATGTATGAAATGCCGCCTCCAAATGTAACTGTGATATACTGGACCGTTTCAAGTCTGGTTTGACCTTTTTTTCCTAGATATTAATCGCTGCGGTGAAAGAATATATGTGAGATATATCTCTCCCCCAGGAGCTCTGCACTCTTTATTCTTTGGCAAGAGGTTTTCTCCTAGGTGGGTTTTTCATGTCTGCCCCCCCCCCAAAAAAAAAGTTCCCAGAGCTGTTGCTACACACAACAGGATATGGGACACAAAATAATATTTTATAAGCAGTTTATTGTTTCTATTAAAATGCAGCATTACTCTAAAGCTGCATTTCTCCACCTTCCCCTGACACCCGGAAACACATCCTCAAAGCGAGAACATGAGAGAAGGATCTTTCATCCCTGCATATTTTTCTTGCCGTTTACTGCTGGCCTTATTAAGAGAGTTGTGAGTGACGGAGGCAGAGTGTGCCGGGGAGAGTCTCAGGGGGCTTTGATGGAGGCAAGCGATGGAGCTGTAGCAGGCTGAGGGCAAGATCATACTTACGTTTATCCGCTCAAAGTACTTTTTAAAGTTCTTTGTCTAGGTACCCCTTCTTCCCTAACAGTCCTTTTATTTCTGCGTTTGTTCTAGTCTATTGTTTTTCTCTAACGGCCGAGGTCTGCGCCAGTGCTGCATTCTGTCCTAATCATACCATGGCATTGCAGATTTCCTTAGAGTCAACTGGGTGTGAATGGGCCTTTGTCACAGTGGGTGGGTTGGCTCATTGACTGTGAAACCCGGACATATGGTGGCTGTGTGTTGGGATGTATCACAGCAGAGAATGCCATGGGTCAGGCTCTCGACCCTAGCCTGGCCTTTAACACCTTACCGGCTGCACCGAAGTCTGTGGTTTGATGAAGTTAAACACTTCATTGTGTGTTTTGTCTTGGGGTGTGTTTTCTTAGCTGCTTTTACTCGCCCTTAAGAATGCGCAGTTTGCAGTTGAGGCAGATGCGCTGTTATGTGACTGTTTTACCAAACATGTAACGCATGCCTGCTCTTGGGCTGCAGTGACACGCACCGCTCCTCAGCATAACACTTTGTAACACGCTGTTTGCATGGTGAAAGTAAAGCAAAGCTGGTATCTCTGGTGGCCAGGCTTCTGGAGAGAAATCTCCTTTTGTCACGGTGTGATGTGACTGTTAAGTGCCCAGCCTTTTCACGCATCCAACTGCACCTCAGAACTTTTCTAGACACTGATGATGACGCTGCATCCGAGGGACGCAACTGTCCCGTGAAGTTGAAGCATTATACGGTCCCGCCAGATCGATGGTGTAAAGTCTGTTTGATGGCCAGTTGAGCTGATGTGAGTATAGTGCGGTTAACAGTCAGAAGAATGCACAGCAGGTAAGCGGGTGTCTCGTCTCCTGCCTCCTGCAGGCTGCACCTAGTAAGCTAATCTGGAGTATCTCTTATGTTTGCAAGGTGCAACCCTAATACCCAAATGTAATGCAAAGAAAAATCAGTTTAGCTTCTAACCATATCTGATTATGCTACAAATAAAAAGTTTTAGCTTTAAAACATGCCCCCCTGAGCTCTCTCCTCCCTTTCATGCATTGTATCTATGGAAAACATTCTAGTTCTAGGTTCTGATAAACAAGTGAGGCGTTACAGGCTCTTAAGCCCATCGTGTGAGATGATCGATCATTGGACAGAGTGTGGAGATAACTCCCTCGGCTTGCCTGCTGGTTACCACTGATCCCATATCACCCTCACAGGATATGGTATGAATCACAGGAAGTTTAGATCAATCTATATAGATTGTGCCGTGTGATTACAAAAAAAAAAAATCCAATTTGGCTTATCCATCCAAATGCCTCAGTGTCTGCCTGTTTTTGCATTAATGTATGGGCATGTCCCGCGTGTTAAATAATAGCTTTTTCACATTCTCCTTTTACTGATTTCTGATATTTGCTGAGACATCTCTACAATCTGTCCTACCTTCGCTTATTTACTTTGCTTAGTCCATCCTGCTCTTAAATCTCCCTTCTTGAGGGAGTCGTCTTTTAAATCTTAATTAAAACAGACTCCAAAGCCCCCCACCCTCCCAGGGGCTGAAAGCAGCTTAGAACAATCAAGAGGACGGATTAGAAGTGAGAAGAAAAGAAGAAGAGAGGAGATGCAAGAGAGAGAGATGGGGGGGAGGCTGGATGGGGTTTCAACAGAAATGGAACGTCAGAGAACAATATTGAGGGGAACGAGAATAATGACCTCTTCCCTTCACTCCCCCTGATTCTCATTCCTTCCCCTCCTTTTAGCTTCATCTCTCCCTCTCTCGCAGGGCTCTGGAGTCTTGGCCTCACCTATTGACATTCAGCTTCTCGGCAGATTAAGCAGCGAATGGAGCCTCTGGAAAGGGTAAACACAGTGGAGGAACAATGACCAACAGGCGGCAACCTTATTGGATTCTAATTAACTGCCAGGAGAGATGGCCAGGGGCATGTTAAGTGCTGTGGGACACAAGTTAGGGACCCAAACCTCAAGTTCCACAACTCACATCACCTACTCTCCACTAAATTCTTGTAGATTGTTTCTGTCTTTCCCTTTATCGTTCCCGGTATCGCTGTCTCCTTTTTAGTATTCTCCTATCTTTGAATCTATTTGCCCACTCTTTCACATATGGCCCATGAGAATGGCAAACAGAGGCATTTAAAAGCACTCCTTGGAGAGCTATTTGCCATCCTTCTTTTCCTGGGCTACCTCTTCCTCTCTGCTCCCCATCCTCACCCCCCCCCCTTTTTTTTTTAACACAGTGGAACGAGGCCCAGCTCCCTGAGGTAGCTGTTTGAGCGATAAGGTTAAAACGTGAAAAAAAAAAGGTGAAAAATTGTGAGAGATTATTTGATATTAAACAGATTGAATTATCTGGAGTGAAAAAGAGGGATGAAGAGATGAAGGAGAGCTAAATCATATTTCTGCATCGCCCTCAGGAGGAGCACTACCAGAGGGAGAGAGGGCGCTAAATGGGAATGAGCAAATAGCCTATCCTCAATGGTCAGAAGTCTGAAAATATAACCACTTTTTTTTTTATACTCTCCTACCCCAGTGAACCAGCGCGTTAATTTGAGTGCGAGTCCAGGCAGGTCTCTCTATATGTGTGAACTTTCTCACTGGTGCAGTGGGTCCTCGGTCTTTTGAGTGGTCTCCTGATTAGGCCAGCTCACAATGGTGATGTGTCCTCCAGGGGCCCCCTGTCTGGAGCCACAGGCACTAATTAGACCGGTATCATTAATGAGTTAGTGTGAAAGAAGGTTCAGCCCACCTTGAGTTAACACTGAAGTGGGCAAAAAAAATAATCCAGCACCCCACAGGAGACAGGCTATCGTCACCTCAGCGAACATATAAAGCAATTTGTTAATTGGTGTGAAAATCCGCACAAACTTTGAAGCCATACATGTGCAAACGCATGCACACACTCTCACACCTTAATGTGAATACACATACTGATGTTCAGGGTACTCCATGAAGGCATTGCTTGTTAACATGCTACCTGGGATCAAAGAGGCAACAGCTGGAAGGAGAGAAGTTTGGAAGAGCCATTATTTGTTGAGGAAAAAAATTGCAGCCCAGTGTTGTGTTTGTCCTTCGGCAAACCTGGCAGAAAAAGAGGTTTCCACCATTTCACAAAAACGAAGGGATATTTCTTTTTCTTTCTCACCATCATGTGAGGGACTCTTTGAAATACTCAGAGTACTTTTTTTTTTTAAATCAAAGCTGGGAGGAAATGAATCACAGCTTCACTTGTGATCTAAGCCCGGAGATATAAAAGGGATCCACATGACTACTGTCCATTTCCACACCATTACAGCAACAGTCATGGCTGTAATAGGTTGAATTGGGCCATTGATTTCTCTCATGCACCCTCTCTTTCACCCACAAAACTAGTCTCTGCCAGTTCCGAGATACACCCATTTCTTTTTTAACTAAACATCACATGCTCAAAGACGGCTCACACACACACACACACAGACACACAAAAAACAGAAAAACACCACCAAATCTAAGCCACAAAGGGGCACAGACACACTCAGTCGCACACAAACACACACGGCCAATACAATATGTCCCAGCTTGAGTTCCTGGGGAGTTAAACAAAGAACTGAGTTTAAATTGGCTTTTAAAGAACTCCCCCAGAACAATCATGGAGTTGACTTGAGCCACTATAGAGTGTCAGAGGACTGCTTTAGAGAAAGAAGGGTAGTTAGGCTGAGGTCTATAGTGGAGTGAGTGGCTAATCTATAGTGTGACGACGCAAGAGCTTCTCTTGACCGGCTTCAATAGCCCTCCAATCAGGCCTGACTGCCCCTCAATCTTCGCTTAGTTTTTTTAACTTGCCTGTGATTGTGCGGCTTCATTAAGGGCCTATTTATCTTTCCCTGTACTACAGTCCTAAAAGGCTACATGACATGTTCAGCACACCCATGCACCGCCTACACAAGGACCTGGCAGATGCACGACTCCATTAGCACACAAAGAGAATCTAACATAGCAAAATCTGCTGGAATCACAGTCCAGTCAGCTGAAAACATTGCTACTTTTATTTTTCTTCCTAAACTGTGATAGTTTTAACAAATTTTTAACTTCTCTGTCCTCTGAAGCCGGCAGCCTCCATCTGCTAATCAGTGTTCCTCCTGCTTGATCGCTTCGTGAAAAAAAGAACAGAAAAAAAGTCTCTTAAAAACAATCGTTCAGGTGATGAAGTAGCCTGCAAGGCGTTCGGTGTGTGGCTGTGCTGCAGCGTAATGCTGCCTGAACAAAATAGCAGACCAGGTGAACCCATGACCCCACAGAGACAGAGACCCTCCCAAACAAGCCACAACAAACAGCCTTCTGTAGCCACTCTCTGCCTTTGATCTGAAGAATCTGAGATGAGATCTGTTTCCTCTTCCCTCTCTTCTCTTGTGCCCTTTCTCTCTTTTCCTTTACAACACCTCCTTATACTTTTCCCTCCCCTCCCCGCTGAGCAGGTGTATTAAATGAGGTGACTATTCCGGCAGCACTGGGCCGCACCTCAAAGTGCAGTCTGTGAAGAGGGCTTTTCTCTCCCTCCCCCCCTCTTATCTTTCATCCCTTCTATATGCCCACCTCCTTTACTCTCCCTTTTCCTTTCCCTTTATCCCTCTCCATCCCCTTTACTGCGTTTAACATGTTCTCTCGTACTCTTGAATTTGAAATGGAGAGCGCCAGGCCTCTCATCTATTCGGATCTATCTACACCTCCCTGTCTATCTCCGTCTGCGAATATCTCGGCCTATTGTCTGTTTAGCTATATGTCTAATTATGCTGTCTCACTTATGCAATTAGTGCAAAAATAAATGGCTGCCATAGCTTTGTGTCTCCCCTTCACCCCTCCCATTGCAGGCTCTGAGAAAACAAATTATAGAGAACAATAGGTACAAATGGCTTCTGCACCAAACCACATGATGGATGCAGCCTGGGTTCCCTGCATCTCATCCCTTCCTTTTTTCCTCTTCCTCAATCACTCCCTTTACTCTCCCTCCCTTCTCCATTATCTTCGGCTCTATATGTCTCTGTTTGGATACAGGGGAGGACTTGAGCACTCTTTCGCCCAACTACCCGATCACTGTATGGCTGTATCATCCGTCTTCCCTTCTTGGCAATGACACTATATTCACACTGACATCATATTAAGCAGGCTCCCTTTTTTCCCCTATA
This sequence comes from Haplochromis burtoni, assembly GCF_018398535.1. Classification (NCBI taxonomy): domain Eukaryota; kingdom Metazoa; phylum Chordata; class Actinopteri; order Cichliformes; family Cichlidae; genus Haplochromis; species Haplochromis burtoni. The sequence continues at coordinate 265,979 of NW_024582481.1, forward strand.
CCTTTCTTTCTCTCCCTCTTGCCTTGTCTCTTTCCCTTCCCCTGCTGTTGTCTCCGCAAGAACTCTCTTCTCCTCTATCCCCAAGAGCATTCTGTACACCATGAATGCAAAGCAAACGCTTGGGACTCTAAAGCAAACAGCAAGCATCCTGTGCCACAGCCCCATCTGTGGATAGTCTGAGCAGGGAACAATCAGTCCCTCTCCTCCTCCTCCTCTGCTTCGTTCTCTTTCCAGCCCCCTGGGATCTGCACAGCACTAGGATGCCTCAGTCAGACGGGTGCAATGTGCTGGAACAATGGTTGGGCTGCTTCCTCCAGGAGGGGTGTTAGGTTTACCTCAGCCAGCTTGGGAAGCACTTAGCCATGTGTTCTTGCCCTCCTCGCTGATGCTGCTTCGCAGGAATGTGGCAGAAAAGCTTCTTTCCAGCATACGCCTCCCTTACTTCTCTCTCGCACACCTGCTTCCCCCCACCCAGCCCACCTCCAGCTCTCTCTCTCACACACACACACACACCCAAACACAGGTATGCACACAATCACTTTCTTTGCATTCAAGTGTACACTTGAGATCTAATGTTTAGCCTGAGGTGCTATTAATCCCCCTCGGACTTGCAGTCAGTTACAACTTTTCTTTTTTTGTTTTTTCACCTCTGCCATGCTCAAAGAAAAACAGCAGGTTTGGTTTCCACTGAAACAAGCATATCCATTACCTGAAATTCTAGGCTCCTGGCAGTAAATCCCTTTGACCCCCTCTGCCTCCCTCCTCTCCCTTTCTCTTCCTCCCCCTATTCTCATGCTGAGCCCATTGTTGTTTTTGCATCAGCTTTCTTATGCCAAAAGCAGACTTCAGGAGAGAGAAAGGGAGAGACACACCCCTCAACCAGTTAACTGCCACCCACCTCTACCAAACACCCTCCCTCCCACCCACCCACACACACACACTTCGCTGCTACTCACGTCTCAACACAGCTCGATAACATTAACATGTTTTGCCATTGAGGGAGCTGCAGTTAAAGGCTTGATCAATACACTTTGACTGACATCCCTCAGTTGATAGCAAATTGGTTGCCTTCTCTCGCAGACCTCCCAGCGAGAGTTTCTCAGCCCTGTCTGAAATTCTCTGCAGAAGAAATGTAAATAAAAGACATGGCTACACTTTCTCCAATCCTTCACACAGTCTCTTCCAACAATAGGAAGAACAAGAGCAGCAGCAGCACAGGACAATCATTGTGCAGAGGAAGACGAGGGCAAGCCACAACCAACCCACTATTTTGGTTAATGGTTGAGTCACCAACACAATATTAGCCACGGCGTTCCAGGCAGTTTCAACTGACAGGGCGGAGAGATGAAAATGAGAATAAGGAGTGAGCGTGGACTTCTTCAAGGAACAAGTAGTTGGAATATTTATTCCCACAAGGGTACACACTCTTTCCATATCTAATAAAATGAGCAGCAGGCAGACAGTTTCTTGTTTCCTTGAATGTGTTTTTCACCCGTAGCTGGTTAAGGAGGTGACATGTCCTGAGAGCTGGAGCATCATTAATTAGACAGTTGGACTTTGACTAATCGCTCCAGAAAGAGCACACAGCCCTGAAGATGCCAAACACTCATCTCGGCTCATCATCCACAGCCCCAGCGTGCGCCCTTGACCTCTGTGGGTGCGCGAGTGTGTTCAGGGTGTTGCTTCCGTGAGATCCTTGTGATTCATTTCTGGATGATGTGCACACGCCATATAAGCCCTAGTGCACTCTGCTGAATATTTCACATCTCCTTCTAATCAAGTGCCACTGCCAATCATAGTTTATGCAAAGAGAGTAAAAATAGAAGTAAAATAAATCTGCATCTAGTGCTAAATAAATGTTGTCTGATGGGATTCCCAACTGAACTTTTTTCTTTTTCCTGAAACTCTTCCCAGCTGCCAGAATTCTACTCCAATAAAGCTATCTTTAATACAAGGTTAAGGAAAGCGGCTGGTGAAGATAACACAGGAACAGATATTGCTGCAACGCAGAAGATAAATTTCAATTTGCTGTTGGTTTCTGCGTCTCGGCAGGAGATATGAAATTCTTGTCTTGCAGGGCAAGAATTGATTGGAAAATAAAAATGAATGTGTGGTCTAGTGCATCTGTTGTATGTTGGTTTCTGGGCTTAAGGTCTTTTGAAATGGCGATATATCTCTGCAAAAGGAAGTGACACTTGCATTTTTAGGGAGGAGATAAATGCAATACAAGTCTTTCTTAAAATAGCTGCTACTGTATAAATTCAACTCTTTCCCTTGGGGGCCTGTTCTAATGACATGCACAGAATTAATCCCACTTTCTTCCTCTCTCTATTCTTTCCATTACTGTGTTTGTACAGAAGAATGAAAGAGTCAACAAATTTGTGCCGTCCCCCGCCCGTGTGTATGCTCACAACACAGCCCCGAAGAGTCACAACTGGGGAAGAAGACTCTAGGAAAATGGCAGGAAGCTCCCATTGTCCTGTTCCCTGTCATATCCTTTCCGGCTCCTCAAACCACCTCAGAGGAAGACACGCTGAGGATGTGCAGAGACAGACACAAGGAGAGAGTGAAGACAAAAGGAGGATGGGTGGGACGAGGTAAAAATAATAACAAAGAAGCCAAATGTCATCAACAGTTTGCTACCTGGCTACTTGGGCTTCCTGTGTTGAGCCATACCAGTGCACACATCCACTTAAGTTGCTAACAGCTGATAACAAAGCCTCGGGACACACTGCCAAGTTCTTTATCTGTGTTTACCCACATGGCAAAGCTGATTAGAGATGAGCAACATTATGAAGCCCCATTGTTTCCTTTCTCATTCCAGTTTCTCCTTCCGTAAAAATGCTGCAAGTGCGTGTGCAGGAAGGGGAGCTCAGAGGATATGAAGAAGAGCAGAAAGACAATGCCTCGTGTGCATGACGGGTCTTCAGGATGAAAGGAAATAACAGGTCTTTCTTGCAGATTTTGGACATTCATTACTGCCGGCTCGGGTGTGCCTGTGCGTGTGTGTGTTTGCATGACCACATCATTTGTAAAAAAGAAAAACTGGATGCCTTGCTCTAAAACTATTCATCCAGTCCAGTCACCTACAGTAATCTTGACAAAACTCTTAAAATGCACGTGTTGGGATAAAGTTTAAAATATAAAAAAAGCATATGTGAATCTTTCGTTTTGTGTTTAGTTTCTAGAAATTTCAGATACAGCGTTAAAAACGAGCAACATGGACTGAACGTCGAGTTGACCACATGTTATCTATCTTTGCCCTGACTTTGTCTCACAAATTTTGCAAGGCACTTCTGTTCAAGAGTCAGCTGCATTCAGATTCTGCTGTGTCTGCACTTGGTGAACCTCATATCTTACACTCCTCCCTGGCTGGCTACAGTTCTTACCCCCAAACTTTCTGGCACTTAGTCTCTCTTACTTTATCTCCGATCTTTTTTATCACAGAGGAAAAGAAAAGAAAGGCGCATGATACAAGGAGAGGAGGTAAAACGGAGGCAGAAAGAGAGCGCATTGGTTTGTTTGTGTGTGTGTTTGTGCGACAGAGACAAGACTAACAAGACAGGGAAAGGTTAACAATGCTCAGCGGTCTTCTTCTGTGTTTACCCGCTGCTTGTCCGCTTAATCATCAAGACACTGGTGACACATCCAAGTCTTACCCCTCCTTTAAGACTCTCCTTCCATCTTCCACCCCCAACTTTGTCTTCAGTCTGACTCCCCTCCGAAAGAATTCAAAGAGCAGCAAAACAGCAGTTCATAAAATATGCGCAGCTCCCTAAAACAAAACCTCCCAGGCCATGTTGTCACTGCATCCTCAAGCATCGTTGTACTCTATATTTTAAAGACAAATCTGGTAATGGGAAAACCCAGGCTGGTAATGCGGGGAGGAGTGAGCTGGGGCTGCATTTATCACTTTCTCTGCTCGAGTTTATTTCTATGTTTGTGTCTGTATGAGGTATGAATGCGAACAGGCTTTCAACCGTCGGTGAAAGTCTCCCATCTGCCTGCGGCCCATTAAGCAGATACGCTCTCCTGTCCCCGTGTTCCACAGTCACACATTCTGCGACCGGGCAAAAAGTAAAAAATAAAAAAAAATGCTGTGAGAAGAAGGAAGGTGGAAAATTTTCACACTGCCACACTATAGTGAAACATGAGTGGCGACACGACTTAAGAGGAATGGAGAGAAACTTGTAATCTTAGCTCACAGCCTTTGAACTTGGCCCGATGAGACGCAAGCGACCCAAAGCAAAAGGTTCCAAAGAAGAGCTCACTGAAGATTACTCGGAATACTGATTCAGTGTGGAATCCAATTCCTGTGGGAGCCCAGGGGACTATCCGGGAAAGTAAATTATCTGTGTTGTAGTACAGACTACATACTTACAAAATGTATGCAATATGCCATACATAAATTTCAAAGTGAGGCCATGTGTTGGAGCCAAATTTGGATACCACAAAATACATTTATGAGTGCAAAGAATTTTGAGCATCTGTGACTCTTTATAAGACTGACACAATAAATGAGGTCTAGGGTCTCTTAGGTTCTAATTAGGGCAGCTGTTACCATTTTCATTATTTGTGTGCTTGAGTGTGAAAGGGGGGAGAGTGAGTGTGTGCGTGTTGGGGTCCGGAAAATATGCCACTGTCTGGCTACTGCTCCTTCTCATCCAGCTGTTGCTAGTCTATCAGGGAGTGGAGGTTTACTCGTTTCACATTCCTCCCCGGAGCCTTGAATGATGACAAAACCACGCTGAAGGTAAAGATGTATGCACAACACATGGCCATTGGGCACGCTTGGGCTTTTGGTGAAAGTCTGTCTGAGGTGAAAATACAATAAAGCCTAAAGGATTTCAATTTCATTATGCTATCTTTTCTGCCTCCCCACGATCCTCTTCCTCCACTCACCCCGGAAAACATCTGTGTTTAGTGCGAGGTTGTTGTTGTCTATTCTCTTGCATTCAAATTTAATTATTATTTTTCCTCATCCCAAAGTGTTAATACCGCGCTCTAGTTTATCGACGCTGAAAAATGCTGATAAGTCAACAGTTGCTCAGTGTTAATTGCCGAAAGCGTCTTTTCTGCAACAAGAGCAGCACAAAACGAGTCAAATAAATTGTAGCAGCTGTTCAGAAAGCCTGCTTGCTTTTTTTTTGTTTGTTTTTGTTTCGTAATAATTGCATTTAAGTCTAAAAACACATCTGTTTTCGGCATCGTTCTGTTAATTCTATTACAGGATAACTAATAATAAGTTACAACGTTGAAGTGTGGAGGGAAAACAAAAGCTGACAAGTCGCATTTTCAAAACAAGACGTGCATCAAAAACATTCTTTCTCCTCACAATTCCTTCAAAATTAAAGCATTTTGAAATCTCGATACTGGAAGGTCTGGGGCACAATGAGCAGACTTTGTTATAATCACTCATGAACTCTGTTCTGCCAATAAAAAAGCAACAGGGGGTGGTGGTGGTGTTTGTGTAGGAGAGAGAGGGTGGGGGGGGGAGAAACAGGTGCATTATGTCTGCCCGTCTCAAGAAAAACAAATGCTCTCCCTCTCTAGTTTGTGTCTCCCTCATTCTCTGCCCCTTTGCTTTCTCGCTGCCTCCCCCTCTTCCCCGCTCTCACTCTTACCATCTCAAATGCGTGTCCTCGGGAGACCGTGCAGTCCCCGTTGGAAGATACACCGTGTCCGTTTTTGCCCGTTTACGCACCACATGAAAGGAAAAGAAACTTTAGACGCAATCCTGTCAGCTCAGCAGAAACCCCCTCTGGCTTTTGTGTTTTTCCCCCATTCTTTTTCTTTTTGTTTAAGGGAATGCAGCGTGTGCAACACCGACCAACTTCAGGGCAAAAAAAAAAGATGCAGGGAGCTGCAATGAGCTGTCTCATACCCAGCTTTAATTGTTCTGTTATCACCTGCTTAAATGCGCATTCTTGACGAGCCTCGTTAAAAAACAACAACAACAAAAAAGCATCTTATTTAAAAGACACTCGCGTGTGGAGAAACACTGCGGTCAGGCGCAACCGGTCCCCAGATTTAAGAAATCAAATAAGTGAAACTTTCCGTCTGCGCACCCTCGTACAATAATTCGGAGCCTTTCCATTCAAAACAAGAAAGCTCACTTCGCTCAGGCTTCCGATGTTTGAATAAGATCAGGGGGGCAAAAATCACTGCAAATCTCACTTACGCAGTGCCATTTCTCATCAAGGACTGCTCGCAGACAGAGAAACCTCCTGATGTAATCACTCTTTCAGAACTAATTAAACATTTACCGGCAATTAACAGCAGTGAAATGTAGCATTGCAGCAGATCAGATGCCCACACTACTACAGCAGCGCACTGAATGGCTTGACGCAGCGCGCCAGCACGGAGCGCGGTCCATCCTTCCCCGTTAATAAGGACCCGGGTGGTTAAATGATAGCAAACAAAAGAGTATCTTACCTGTGACCATCACGCAAAAGATCAGGTATAACGAAGACATTTTAGTTGCTCTTGCCGCTGATTGTATTCTATGGAAAGAGTCTCGCTCCGTCTATGCGACTGAGCTGGTTATGGTCCACCGCGGCACCGGGCTCGGGATCACCGGAGATTCGTCTACAATAGCATCCAGTTTAAAGAAACGACTCAGAATGGTCCGAGCAGTCAGTAAACTCGCAGTTAGCAATACATCTCCACAGTTGGTAACTTTCCCCTCTGCATCAGCTTCTTTCCCAGTCTCCGTTCCTTGCCACTGTGGCACAGCTCTCGCCTCACTGTGCTCTCCAGCAGTCCATTAGAGAATCGGGCGTTTCAATCAGAAGGTTCATCCAGAGTCCACTTTGTAACCTGCTTCAGCATGCTGCGCGAAAAAAAAGCGATCACTCCTCCTCGACAGTGCGCAGTGATAACCTCGGTGAAGTTACCTCTCGCCCCTCCGCTGGAGTCTCTCACTCTGTTCCCTCTATAACACACTCACTCCCGCTTCTCTCTCTCTCTCATACACACTCTTCCCCGATCGGTCTCCTCGGTTTACTCTCCCTCCTGCCAATTGGAAATGCGCACTGACAGTCATCTGGTGGTGGTACTGGGTAGCCAAATCTGGCAGAAGCTGAGCCTGAGGAGCCCCTTCTTCCTCAGATGCTTGCCGGGGGGGGAGGACCCCCGCCCCTAGGTGACTGGGATTGGCTGAGCAGGCATCACGAGGAGGGCATTTAAAAAACTTATTCACAGTTAAATGACTGCTCTAACAGCTTTGGGTGAAAAAACGCTTGAATAATATGAATCCACAGAATAGGATGCTGGAAAAGCAATGTGCTCCCTGTCCTGTAGGGGAAAATGCAGATTCTTGCTGTTGCCATTAGTTTCTTTTTCCAAATCATACACAGCACAAAAGCACTTGCCCCTTCCTCATTTCAAAGTTTTTGTGTGTTTTTGTTTTGTATATTTGTCACGTTTGAATGTTTCAGATCGTTAAAGAAATTTTTATATTAGACAAAGCGAATCTTAGCAAATTCAAACTGCAGTTTTAACATGATGCTTACATGACATAAGCAAAAGAAATATTAAAACCCACCTGGCTCTGTGTGAAAATGTAATTGCCCCCTAAGCCTAATAACTGGTGCTGCCACACTTGGCAACAAGAACCTCAATCAAGTGTTCGTGTAAGCTGGCAATGAGTTTTTCACACCGCTGTGGAGGAATTTTGGCCCACTCTTCTTTGCAGAATTGTTTTAATTCAGCCCGTTGGAGGATTTTCAAGCATGAACAGCCTGTTTAAGGTCATGCCAAATCATTTCCATTGGATGCAAGTCTGGACTTTGACTAGGCCACTCCAAAACCTTCATTTGTTTTGTTTGAGCCGTTCAAAGGTGAGCTTGCTGGTGTGTTTTGGATCCTTGTCCTGCTCCATAACTCAAGCCTTAGGGTACAAACTGGCCAAACATTCTGCTTCAGGGTTTTCTGGTTTAGAGCAGAATTCATGGTTTCATCAATTATAACAAGTTGTTCAGCAGTCTCTGACCATCACACTACCACCACCATGTTTGACTGTTGGTATGAAATTTATGAAATGCTGTCTTAATTTTATGCCAGATGTAACGGGACTCAAACCTTTCAAAAAGTTCAGTTTTTGTCTCGTCAGTCCACACAATATTTCCCCAAAGGCCTTGTGGATGATCAAGATGTTGTTTTGCAAATGCGAGATGAGTCTTTATGCTCTTTTTGGTCAGCAGTGATTTTCTCCTTGGACTCTCCCATGGATGCCATTTTTGCTCAGTCTCTTTCTTATTGGTGAATCATGAACTCTGAGGCAGATGAGGCCTGCAGTTCTGTAAATGTTGTTCTAGATTCTGTTGTGGCCTTCTTTGAGTAATTTGTGTAGGTTGGTCACTCCTGGGAAGGTTCACCACCATTCCAGGTTTTCTCCATTTATGGATAACGACTCTCACCATCATTCACTGGCCATCATGTGTTGCTTTCTGACATCTTTTGGCCACTTCACCTCGCCAGACAGGATCTATTTATGGGTTTTCTTAATTCAGCAGGTCTAGCAGTAATCGACCCTGGCTGGTGAAAGTGAACTCAACTTTCCAAAAAATGTGGTTAATTACAGTAAATGAATTTAAACTCAAATTTATGTAATTTTTCTTCAAACAATAACTGTATCTTCGTCATTTATTCATTAGCTATGGTAATGCTTTATATGCCACAGACAACATTTCAATGTGAGAAGGAAAATCCAAAGACTGGCTTCATTTTAAATATGCACAAAATCTTCCTTCCTCTCAGTGAAGTTACACAGCAACTCTCCTATTTTGGTCAGACAAGGGCCAAATTTAGCACCCAAATCAATCCCTGCCTTCCATTATGAAACATATTTAGAAGTTAATGAGAATGGGTATGAAGAATCAGTTAAAGATGTTTGGACAATCTGTATAATGATCACTTGACACATAAACCCCAACACAGATGAAATAATAGCGGAAACCATCAGCTGCTGTTTCAGAAGAGTAAACTAGTTTAGTTGATGAGCCTTTTGTCTTTTATGTACTCACTTTCTCCCACACAACTGATGACTTTTACCCCAGCCATGTGTCACTATTATTTCAGTTACAATGATAACTGGATTTTTAGTTAGTCAGGTAGCATAAGTTCATGGAAGTTTTTTCAGTTAGTTATTGTTCAGCGTCATGTAGTGGGCACCAAAGAGAACAGAAGAGAACAGAATCATTATCATATTTCAACAAACGCTAAGGCTAAGGCTTCTATAAAGAGATGAAAACACTGCAGTCTATCACTTGCCTGTGGCTGTTTGTAGGCTTGTTCTTTGATGTTGTTCATTAGTTATTCAAGGATCTATTGATTAACCAAAATAATAGGCCTCGGAGTCATCTGGTTAATCAGTCTTTCACACATGCAAAGAATGAATTTAATGTTAACACATCCACCCTTTAGAGACACACACACATGTGTGAGTGTGCACACACACACACACACACAAATACATGTGCCCTGTTAGCACATCCAGGTGGTTGAAGCACCATAACACTGTGAAAAATTCATCAAAGTGTGCAGACTTGGACACAGAGGACTTCAGCATGTGTTGATGTGTTCCTAAATAAATAAACAAATAAAATAAATAATGAAATAAAAAAGCATCAACAGCAAAAATAAGAATCTCTCTTTTTGACATTTAGCATTGCATTTAATTAAACAGTGAACCACGCGGTGATTAGGGCTCACGCCTCATGAGGGTGCCCCCCCTCCCCAAACAGTAGTTTTAAAACCCTGGGGCTGGCCTTCCTGTTTATTGCCTCCCTGTAATGCAAACATAAGGGTCCCCTGCCAGTAAACACATGTTGATGGAAAAAACAGCTTGCACAGCTGGAAAGCCAACCCAGGTTAGAGTGACTGAGCACATGGGTAAATGAGCAC
>NW_024582481.1:275904-284759 GCF_018398535.1 Haplochromis burtoni
ACACACACACACACACACACACACACACACACACACACACACACACACACACACACACGCTTATTGTACTTGTGTCAGTGTGCAAATCAGGTTGAGTATAGGAAGGATAATCAAAGGAAATCATTCATCAATCACACACACACACACACACAACACATAGTGTGTGTTTGCTGGGCCATAGTGAGCATGTGTTAAACCGTCATGGAGTGACTGAAGGCAGGGTTAGGGTGAGCTGTAAAACAGCAGGGTGTCTCCACCAGTTGTGCTGTGATAATAAAATCAACATCCATTGTGCAAAGTCTGTCACCAGGCATGCTGCTGTGATTGAAATGTATGATTTCCTATGGCTCGCACAGATGGACAGATAGATGAGGGCAAAACAGATGATACTTGCATCAGCATCAGTTCGAGCCAATAGTCTTAATTATATTGGCCTCCGTGGCATCAAATGGAGGGCGCCCTTGCTCCCCGAGCTTTTGAGCCTGTGAATAATTTATAAATAAAAAGGGGGTTTTCAGCTGTGGGTTTATTAATAATAAATATGGTTTGATATTTACTAAACTGTTCAGAGGGAGAAAGGGGTGACAGTTAAGACATCGTTTGCATGGTAATTGTAGGGAGGTAATAAATAAGGCATGAAGTGGAGATATATGGAAATGTGATTCACAGGGAAATGAGAATAATTTAACAAAATATTATCCCAGTCCCTATTTGACCTGGGGTCAATTAAAAAAAAAAGAGAGAGAGAGATGTCAGTCATGGCGAATGGAGTTGCGCTTTAAAATTACAATCCCTTGCGTTCTCTTTTGTCTGGCTGGAGAGTGGCTAACGCTCAAGTGGGTGGAAAATGCATTCATACTGACACAAAACATTTGTTTATCTCGAATGAATATTAAGGAGAATAAAAATCATCCTCATCATTGCTACCAGAGGAAAAGAAGACATTTCTCTAACAAAACTAAACTCTGAGCGGCTCGAGCTGAAAGCCGAGGAATGCGAGTTGTGTTTTGCTTCAAAATCTTCTGTTCTTCTGGAAAAACTCTGCGTGGTTTTCAATGAAAACACATATTGCGCTGGTGCTATAAAAACGTTTTCTATAAAAATATGAAAAGTTCAAACACAAACTAATCATTTTCCCCTACCTGAGTCATGAAATACAGAGCGATTAACATCTTGCTCTATATACTGTGGTGTATGTCCATATTGCAGTGATTCAGTTCCTGGTCTAAGGTTTATGCTACTATCCATATGAGAAACATTACACCAGCTCTTACTGTAATTGTGATATTGAATGTTGAGCTGATCTGTGTCAACCATAACTCTAAATGCCGCTACAAGCTCATAATTCATGAGGACATTTACCTTTACTAGGAAGTGGTATCCATCTGCACGGCTCACAAGCAATTCAAAACCTGTCTCCTCTCTCCCATTCCGCTAGGATGATGTCAGGCTACTGCATCGGTCTGAAATCTGCAATTAAGCATTTTCCTTCCGCGTGATTGATGAGCAGGAGGAGGTCCATTAAAGCTCAACATGTAACCCGGGGCTCACTCTGAAGTCTACAGGACTATTTCCAGGCTCATATCAAATCCATGTCCTCTGCCCTAATATCAGAATATGACTCTGGCCACCCATGGATTCTGTTTTTGTCTGTAATGAAAGTCTCTCCGGGGATAAGGTTGAGGGATTCTTTTCCTCAGGGGTCAAGGAGAGGTTGAGGCTTCTGGCCCATGCTGTGCTTAGAAAAGGGTGTGGATTACAGGAATGTGGATGTTGACCTCAGTATCTACACATATATTGAAAAGATCTACGGTCTGATATTACACTAGATAAATAAGCAGTAAAGCTTTGACAGAATCGCCATTGTTTGACCCGGGATGAAGAGGGCTTTGTTTCCATCTCATGCGTGCTTGCACAATTTCTTCGTCCTCTTTTCGCAAGCCAGCACTTCGTCAACCTATCGTGCATTTTTCCCCCACTTCTTCACTAAAGTCGTTGCAGCATCGCCCGAATTTAAGATCAGACCGGCTGGGTCCTTGCCCGGCATGAGTGTGTTTTCGCTGATAAGTACAGCAGTAAGCTGTCTAAAATATTCATAGACTGATGCAGAGTTGTTGTCCCTTGATGGGCCTCACCATGTGCAACATCTGTTCCTGATGTCATGGCGCGTTCTTGTGTGCCAGAAAAGCCCTGATGGTGTCCGTGGCATCTCTCCTCATTTCTACTGCCGTAAGCCAAGTCCAGGCACACTCCTCTCCGCTCAGCTCCGATAAATAGCTGAGACAACGATAGTGATTCAGTCGCCCGGACAGAACTATTGAACACGTCTGCTAATCCATACACATAGATTTAGTCACTCCGGTCTCACACTGACATCAGCAATTCTGCCATTCACTGATAAATGTGTCAGTTGATTGTTGGCCCTATCAACAGCCCACGATGATTTGGAGACCATTCCACAATGAGTTGCTGCGCAGTGGGTCGGAGGAGTGAATACATCGTAAGCTGTCAAAGCATTAATGCACTTAGCTCAATAAAAATCTAACATATACATTTATGTTCTAATGCTGCACTTAACATTGCGTTATGCAATTAAAATGTCAAGTTTAACATAAGCAGCCGGATTGTTTTGAGCAGCCTACTGTTGACACCGACTCCACGTATCTATGACAACGTGAGGGATGGAAACAGAGTCGGCATTAGTCAAGGTGAATCCCGTCCTGGACGCACCGTCCATACGAGGCCACGGCTGCAGTCACAGTTCCCTCACCACTGGGCTTGCCTCGCTGTCTGCTGACAATCACATCAATAGGCCACGACTGGCTGCTTGTTTTGTGCCATGATCCCTTGCTGCTCATGCTGCTGAAAAAAAATAAATAACCAAGCTCTGCACTGCTATAAATAATGGATGACTCGTCCACTGTCACTTTTCATAGCATGTCAAGCCACGGCCTGGCCATTATTAGGGTCTGTCCTCTCCCCCTTTCTGCCTCTGACTCCAGTTTTGTTATTGTTCTGGTCGACTTGCCTGCACACCTCCTCGGCGGGTCGGCTGTCAGTCTTTCTCTCAGTTGTTGCAGTTGATGGTAGCCACAGAGAAGAAAAACATTCTCCGGGGGCCTTATACAAAAACGGGTGATATGGCAAGCCTCCGCTGGTCTGGCAGTGGGAAATCTGCCTTGAACAGGTAGCAAAGCACTTTCAGCTTAAGGTCTGCCAGGGCTTGAGATTGACCTCATCGTCTTGACACAGACTGTCTGTTGCTCTCAGACCCCATGAAAAGCTAAGAATGTTGCTTTAAAGTCAAAAAACAAGCACACACACTGGGTACAAAAAGAAGAGACTGCTTACTTAACCAGACACACAATACGCCCCAGTCCACTCGTCCAACAGGAGAAATCATGGATTATTTACACATGCAGCTGCGTCTGAGAAAAATGAATGAGGAACATCTGGCTGAAGGGGGAATATGAGAGAAAGATAAGAGAAAGATTTAGTCATTTGGCCTATGGAACACAAACACGAGGGTGTGTTGTAGAATCAGAGGAGGTTGTTATTTTAGGGGGACTTAAAAACTGTTTTACTCTCCATATCAGTTTCAGCTCTGTTTGTTCAAAATGTGCTTCGGTGCCACCAGGCCAAGCCCGAGGCAAGCGGTGTCCACCAGCAGCTCTCGGCTCCCGCAGACCGAGCCAGCCTCTCCATCTGCAGAGTAATAGCATCAAATCAAGGCCTGCAGCAAACAAACCCTGACAGATCCTCTCATTTGGGATTCACTTTGGGACAGCTGTGGTGCCATCCAAAAAGGGGGGACAGAGAGGGGGAAGCCAGCAGTCAGTAATGTATGCAGAGTGCCTGCACGTCCTGGATGACAGCAACATGAGCGCTTGTCACAGGAGACATCAGTTCTACTTAGTCACAGCGCTGCGGGGCAATCCATATGACTGCAGTGCCGTGCGAACTCTATTAATAGTTATCTACCTTTCAGGAGTTATTATGCTGAGTAGGGGATGACAAAGGAATATAATGGAATAAGTCCCAAATGAGGAAAGGAAACAGGGTCTGCGGAGCATCCTTTTTGCCACTGAGGTTGTTACAACTTAAGAATCTTCCTCCAATCTCCTCTCTCTCACCCCGTTCCTAGCAGCCTTATGCCAGACCCACATTTTATGTGAGAGGCATTTTAAGGATTAGTTATGGGGCAGGGGGAGGGGACGGGGTGGGGGTAATGATACTGGAGGAAAAGATGAGCAAAAGCGGGGTGCAAAGGAAGAGCTGAGACAAGGCGAAATAGATTGATGGCAGAGAATAGAGCTCACTAGAGGTCCTGTTGCCACTGAGGAACTCAATGCAGTGCTTGAGTCAGACTGGATCCAAAATGTCTTAAGCCAGGTAGTGACTCATTTTATTGCAGCATGCCTGGGCTTTAAGTATCAATACTTCCTGAAGCCATGTGATATGCACCTTAGTGTGTATCTTCCATTTAAAACAGCATTCTATTTGATTTCATTGATTGAATTAATTAATAACAGATGACACTGCAGCTTGTCACTCTGTTCAGATCAAGTGCGTTGCAGTTAGGGCTGATTCATCCTCGGTCTACTCAGAGGAATTCTCCATAAGTCCAATACAGATCAGGCCCAAAATGTCTGACTGGTGAAGGTCTCGTGAAGAGGGAGGAAAAGGTAATGCAGGAAAGACAGGTGGACCTGTTTAAAAATCAAGGTCTTGAGTTGGCCACGGTTAATTTTTCATCATACTCCTAAATTAAAAATGTGGATGGTCATCACTTATTTGTCAAATTGTCTTCGCTCAAAAAAGATGAACGTCACATCAGGTTTGCAAAAAGGTCAGGGGAGCCAACAGCTAGGGAGGAGGAAGAGCGGATCAAAGACTGCTGATCCCACCAAATGCTCTGCAAAACCGCCTTGTTTAAGGGGGCTTTTACTCTAAATGGAGTCCCTGAACTTTTACACTAAGTAGAGATGACAGGATTTCAAATACAACATCTGGAATGGTTTGGCATACTTGTTCAAAGTACTTTCACGGTCCGGTATAAATATGGGGGAAGATATAAACAAAGTATACCACGGCATCCATACATCCTCCACTTAAGCCTAAAAAGCCTTTAAGTTAATGCCCACATGCTCTAAATCAATACCAAATTCTGCTCACTGTAAGCAAAAATATGTATCTTAGTTTCCCTGGATTGTAAAAACCACTCACATCCACTGTAGATATAATGTAAAGTGAATCCATTGGATTTCAGCATATTATTTGATTAACTCTCACTGTCCATCATTGCTTGACTGTTTCTATTCTTCTATGTCTTTTTCCTTGTTCTTGGAAAGGAGAAGCAGTGTGTCAGAAGTAAAAACACAGTAAAGTAATTAACTTCCCCCCCATTTATGCTCACCGTTCCAACATTTCTAGAATTAAGGGTAAGAAAAAAAGGAAGAAGAGAGGGAAAATGATGGGTGTTGCTTCTACTTCTTCAAAATTGCAAATGTGTAGATCTATGGATGAGTGCTTAGCCCACAGCTGCCAGCGAAAGGAGAGAGAAACACAAAGGTCCCTTGTGTTCAGGCCTAAAGACTGGCCAAGAAAGGGAGCTAAAGATCTACCAGTGCACCTCAGCTGCCTTGAGGGTCGATAGATCTTTTCCATCCGACTAAAGGAGCCTACCACCCCCACTGTTTTCAACAGACAGGTCAGTACTTGCAAATCAACTTGATGAAATATGGCATGTAAATAAACACATTTCAGCTACATCTCCGTGAGATTGTCTACTGCAACGTTAACTATATAGCTGCACATCAAATTTGCTTGTTTCCTGATTGAATAAGAGACTGGATCGCTCAGAAAAGACTACATAAGAAGAGAACCAGACCACTGCCATTACAAACACGGCCCTTGTTTTGATTTGACACATCTGGGAGAACTGGTTTCTTTCGCCTGATCCCCTCGTTTCTTCTCGATAGGCTAAGAATAAGCATCTGTTACTGGGGACAGCTTGGGAGATAGAGCAGCCTAGCAGATTGTTTTTGAGAATGAAGAAAAGGTTGTTTTGATACAAAAAAAAGGAGGTTTGATTTACCACAAAGCCTTCCTGTTAGTCCCCTGATCTCTCCTAGCGCAGGAAATAACAAATGATGATTTTCAGTGGAGGCTGCATTGGAAGACTGCTGGGGTTAGAAAACAGCAAAATGCTAAATGTATTTGCGCACATTGAAATCACACAACTTTAATGTGTTTGATCATTTTACAATATAAAACTGAATTAGCTGTTATTCGAATCGTCTAATCTTGTTGTAAGCTACATATTTAAAAGCAGGGGTGGGGGTGGTGGCAGTGTTGGTGTCGGCCCCTAAGATGTATGAAATATTGGTTATATTTCATTGCGTCTGCATTTTCAGCTCATGGGGATTGCCAGAGTCGTGCAAATCATTAACTCATTTTCCTGCAAGACCAGATTTAAAGGAGTTAGTCTGCATACTGTTTGGGTTACACTGCTCTCTTATCAGCTCTATTATTAGCTGGCCACTTGCCCTCTGCAGTTGCCTTCCTTCCAGTATTTCCTGATTGCATTTTTCATCCTTGTCTTAAACACATCCTCAGCTCTTGTGTGCTCTGTACTTTCACTGTTAGTCTGTGCATAAGGCCACATCCTCACCATGATTAGAGCTGTTTTTAGAAAATAAGGGCCTTAGAGGAAGTTTATCATGCCCTTGACAAACACCCCGGAGGCAAGACACACCCCAATTACCAATGCGACTTAATTACACTATACTTTACAATGGTGGGTGGGTGGCAGGGGGTTACAGGCGAAGGTTGTACTCTACTGTCTGTCAAAAGCTAAAGAATAGTGTGAGGAATTGTCAATCACATATTGTTACACGTGGCGGGAAATAAAAGAATTAGCAGCAATTGAGACCTTATGTAAATATTAGTGTTATTATTTCATGGCTTGGCAGAGGCTTTCATCCCAAGTGACTCACAAATTCTGGAACCCATTTGCAAAGCGCAGCTTTGAACCAGTGAAATGCAGGTAAAGTACATTGCTCAAGGGTACAACTGTTCCACATAATATGTGTTGTATTAAAAAAAGGTCGCGCTCAAATTAAGTGGATCCATGAATTGAAATGAAAAAGGGCCCCTTTTGAGAGGAAAATAGATTAGTTTTGCTGATAGATGATCACTTGAAAGCTCTGTGATGTGAATAAGGAAAATTTGACCAGTTGCAGTAAAGCTGATTTATATCAGTTAAACGTTGTCCTGAGGGCCACTGCAGGGGGGTGGGGGATATGGCAAATTATCCATGAATACATCAAAGCCTTCTAAAGTGGCTTATTGCTACATATATTCTTTTTCATTGTTTACACTGAATAATCTAATTTAGGCTGTCAGGAGGAATTCCTAAACAGTGATTTAGCTTTGTATTCCTGGAAATCTTAGTAAGATAGCGATTGTATTTGCCAATGTACAGTATGCAAGTCTGGTGCAGTACTGCCTTATTAATAAGAGTATATTAAACAGAGATCCCCATGGTACCATTCATTATTGTTGTAACACTAACTCAAGCACTTTAGTGGAAAGCAGAAATTGTGGTTCCCCTCAACCAAAACCTGCTCATTATTGTCCATGTGAACAGCTTGTCTGATTCATTAAGCGTTTCCCGCACTATGTGCTCAAGAGACACAGACAAAGCAAAGAGGAAATGTAGAGGAGAGGGAAGATGACGGTAGGTTGTGGTTTAGCCCAAGCGTGCCTGGAGTGAAATATGACTGATTACTGCATTCTTCAGTTGACATGCCCTCACTACACCTGAAACCTGTTAACTCAATGTGCATGGAACAGCCCGAATGAAGAGTCAAACCTGTTTTGACTGCCACATGGCAAATATTATGTTTGGCTGACCAGGTCACAGCTCAAGTAGGCTAGGCAAGATATAAGCAAACATCCTGCTCTGAGAATTAGGGTGTGTGCAACACTCCACTACCATATTTGTCTGAATATGCAAACACGTGGCTGTTTGCATTTTTATGGATCCCGGCATGCCGTGATGGATTGTGTTTTCTGTGGCTGACGTGCAGCATGGTGTGTCAGATGCCACAACTTTTAAACAACATAGATGTCTAGCACAAAGCCAGACAGCCCTGTATCTTTTGGATACCTTGAAGGCAAAGAAACAATGACAGTACATGGTGACATAAAAACTTTTGTTAGCTTGAGTCATCTTTGTTGGATCACTGACAAATAAGCTCCGTTTCTTCATTCACGTTAACGGGAACTCAGTAAATTATCAGAAGTCAGATTACATTTATTCTTAATAAAGAAAGAGCCGAGTATGAGGAAATACTCCTGCCTGTGATTATGACTACATCTGACTGGATTTAAGTCCAGATGAGAAATCTGGTCATCTTATGAAGTAGTGATAGTTGCTTATCACTTTCAAGACTGCGTAAGTATTCAGTTGCAACTCACCAAAGTCAGCTTGTTTTGGAGAATGCCCTAAACAGCAACAAGAATTTTTCCTGGAACGCACTCAAGTTTGCCTGCATTATAATTTGTGCGCTCGACAGGGTCAATCTCATAACGCAAACGTTGCTTTTTCCAAACCAACTCAATGAAGATGAGAGGAACATTAAATAACAACTAACCTATGAAATGAATGAATAAAATAACAGCATTATTTAAACAGACTTATGAAGCCACTAGGGGTGCAACAATACACAAAATTCACGGTTCGGTTCGATACTTTGGTGTCACGGTTCGATATTTTTTCGATACAAAAAAAATGTTCATGCCTTTTTAATTTGTCATTTATTAAATTTTTCACGGCACATTCTGCACCA
>NW_024582481.1:293674-317050 GCF_018398535.1 Haplochromis burtoni
ATTTTTAAACAAGGAAAATGAACTACACCTTTTTAAATCACTGTCATAACTATTCCACAGGTTAACTCCTCTAACAGAAACACATCTCTGCTTTATATTTGTCCTCATCTTGTTTTTTTTAAAGAAATCTGTTCCCCTTAAGTCATATTGACTCTCTCTGACTTTGAACAGCTTCTGAGTACTGGGGCAAAGCAAGTTATTTTGTGCTTTATACATTATCTGTGCCATTTTATATTCAACTAAATCATAAAATTTCAGGGTATTCAGATTAATAAACAAAATGTTAGTTGGTTCTATATAGTTTGATTGGTTTATAATTCTTATAGCTCTTTTTTGTAACTTGAAAATAGGAAGAGTGTTCGTTTTATATGCATTACCCCATATCTCCAGACAGTAAGTCATATATGGAAGCAACAGAGTACAATAAAGTGTGTATAATGATTTTTTGTTCAGGACATGCTTTGTTTTATAGAGAATAGCAATGGTTTTTGACATTTTTGTTTTCACATGGTTTATATGAGACTTCCAACTCAGCTTATCATCAATTATCACTCCAAGAAATTTATTTTCGTACACTCTTTCAATTTCAATTCCATTAACCCTTATTTTAGATACATTTTCTGTAAGTAAGTTGTGCATAATTTCTCGGTAATTTAACAGAAAAACAAAAAATATTTCCCAATCTTAGATTTTAAGTACATTGTACTTTTCAGGGCACAAGCAGGCTGGAGTTGCCTATCCATCTCCAAGGAGAAATGCACGATACTATAAGTAATTTTAAGTATAGTGTAAGTAAACAACTGCAGTTGAATAACAGAAAATCAATCATGCACATTAACAGAGTGTACTACCTTGAAATATTTGTAGGAAAAATATAATCACATTGCAATTTGAAATGATGTAATTGTATTTTTCCACATTGAAATAGAAGTTATATTTAATTCCAGGGGAATTAAGTCTTTAGTTGCAGGCCATATTATAAAGTGTTACTTTGACCATTTCCGTCTGATGTATTTTGTTAATACTGTATTTTTGCTGTTACTAATCTAGGAGACAGAGCTCTCCGTTTGAGCTGCTACAGAGTGCTACAAACACAGTGACATATACAAACACCCACAGACACTGCCCTTAGTGGCAATGGCACAGCAAACTAAATTTTCAAAATTGTTGCAATGCATTGGAGCTGGTGCAGACATAAATGCAGCATTAAAGGGAAGCCTGGACTAACATTAATATAATTGACCTGTCTGTGTCTGAATCAGAGGAAAAGAAAAGCTCACACCTGGCTTATGTCGCTTCTTAATCCTTTTACAAACACAGGATATGTGGCTTCTAGGGGTGCAAGATACTCGTATCGATATTGAACCGTTCGATACAGTGCTTTCGGTTCGGTACGCATATGTATCGAACAATACAAAATTTTTAATTTATTTTATCAACTTTCCTTCTGACGATGCTGTCTGTGTTGAGCGCTCAGTGGATCTGCGCTCGACAGTGCAGCCTAGGCGGAGTAGTCGAACGCAGATTCACTGAGCGCAGGGCAAGCTAGCGAGACAGAAGTTAAGCTCTCCTTGCAACATGGCAAATTGAACCTCCCCCACCCTCATTCAGATCTGGCGTTTGGAATATTTTGGTTTTCATGTGACGTATGACCCTGAAGGTAAGCGTGTCATGGACTAAAGTAAAACAGTATGTTGGATGTGCCACGCAATGCTCAATTACATGGGTGGGAGCTAGTGTGTTAGCGCAGTTAGCTCGTTAACGTGTTGGCCGTCCAGCCCCATGCCGGAGGTGCGGTAGCTCGTTAACGGAGATTTGCGTTGTGTTAACGTCATTTCAACGAGATTAACGCTGAAAGCACTAGTGGGAACACAACGAATATGACTGCACATTTACCTGACATCATCCTAGTGCAAAGACAAGTGGAAGCAGACAAAAACAACAAGCAAGCATGCTACAACTTTACCGAGTCATTTCAGCTGTTAGCACATGATTCTCCTTATGGGGACCTGATATGTTTAATATGCTGCTGAGAATATAGCCCAGAAGAAGCGATAGTATAGCTTTTATTTTGGAAAGAGCCATTTCTCTGTAATAAACTCTCTTTTCCAAAGATGAGTGATTCCTCAATCAGATACAGGGCTCCAATATCGCTAGCCCGACGTCCCGGGGCTAGCGATTTTTTCAGTCGGGCTACCAAAATCTATCTCTGCCCTGCCCGTCGGGCTATTTAGGAAGGAAAAATATATGTCAATGCTTTTGCATTCTTTCGGAAATGTAGCTGGGTAATTATGTCATTGGCATCGGTGAGCCACTGTCAATATGTGACATATTGAAATCGCATTTGAATTTGCGCTTGTTTTTTTGCTTTCACTTTGCAATCGTCGAACTGTGTATAGAGAGCGACAGCACTGATTGTGAGTGATGATAATTTGTGCACCAATTCCTCTGACATCGTCTTATCAATCGTTAGCTTACTATGCAAACATGACAAGTGAAATCTCCCGCAGCAAGCTTAAACATGTGAGAGGTTGATCGCGCAGAGAATCGCTGAGCTTATGTGAGTGCGTGTGTAAAAGCAGCAGGATATATATTGTAGGGGTCAGGGCTGTTCGGGGTCTGTTTGTACAGTTATGTTTTGTTTATGTTGCCATAGTGACGGGTGACGCCCTCTCGCTGCGACGGTGTGTCCTTCCGGGGTCAGAGGGCGCCCTGTGTGTTGTTGTTGTTGTTGCTGCTTAGCAGTTAGCTAGCGGCAGTGTTCTTCTGCAGATGTCAATAAACGGCTGTGCTCCCTGGCTAGCTCACGGGAAGCAAGACCAAACGACACCTCCGTCTCCTCGTTGTCTGAGCTCGCCACATTGGTGTCAGAAGTGGGATGATGGTGGCACCCCATGTTCTGACCCGAGTGACTTTTCCCCCGCCGGTCGTGACCTCTATGTTTAAAAATAGAGTATTAGAAAAATATATAAATCAAGAATGAAAAGAGCAAAAAAAAACAACCTCTTGATTCTTTTGCTTTGATGTAGTTACTTATCTAAGGTGGAAAGTTTTTTTTCCTCTTGTTTGTTTGTTTGTTTGTTTTGTTTTTGCTTTGTTTTATTATTTGCTTCGAGCCCTGTGTACAGGAGCTGCATGCAAAAAGATCTTTTGTTAAAAGGGTTGGCGTAATAAGCAAATGCTTCAGCCAATACCTTTTGATTAGCCTTGTCTCATGCTTTCTTGCTTTGTGGTAGATTTTTGTTCTGTCTTCACTGAGATATTTGAATGCTAATCAATAAATCAAATCAAACCAATCAAACCAAACAGAAGTACTTAGGTATTTCTTAAATTTACTTACAGTATAATTATTTCCTTGTTTCCTATAAAAACCCAACTTTTTACCCCCTTATTCTAGTACCTTTAAGTATCTGTATTATGCCCTTAGTTGCGGGCTGTATTGTAAAGTGTTAACAGTTAAACAGATGACGTGTGCCATGCCAGTCTCATGCAGTCAGTTTAGACTTCCATCGTGTTGAAAGTTTTATGCAAAAGTTACCAAGGCCGACCTACTAAGAGCACCATCGCAACTTTTGCAGAAAAAAAGTCACCGTGGTGCTCAGAGAGCCAACACACTGAGATGCCATCGGATTAACAGAAACGAGTACAGGTCTGAAAGGGGCTTCTGTCAGCAGCCATTAGCGGTCGCATCAAAGACTCAATGAAATTAGACTCTTGCTGAGAGCTGTCATTATAGGGCTGTTTGAGACTCTGCAGGGCCAAGTTCCAAACCTTCCCTCGACCCCGCAGTGCTTGGTGGAAACCGATGCCTCTGCATCAGCAGCAAACGCCACTCGCTATTCATTCCGCTGGACAAAGTTCACACCTGCTTCTGCTGCTAATTAATGAACAATAAAGTGAAACCGGGAGGTGTTTTAAATTCACGAGGGTATGAAAATCACTGTTCTACATGTGTCTTCATGTCCCAAAAATGGAACTGCCTTCAGCACTTTTATGTCCTCTCCACTGTGGTTGATAATGATTTTCTCTCACATAAGACAAGTGAACGTTTTCAAGTGAAGTCTACGTTTCCAATAAATCTGTTAGTTGTTCGTTTACGGAAGACACGTGGGGAAAATGCGTGAGGCTCTATAGTGTAGCGATTTGCACATTTGCTTGGCAAGTTGAAAGGTCAGCTGTTCATTTAAAGCAGGACCCAAATCCCTTTGCGGCTGCATCTCGAAGTGCAAACATGTAGAGTAACAGAAGTAGCTTTTACTGACATAGAATACAGCAGGTGAAATATCTCTCTGTCTTTGTACTATTAACCAATTCAGCATTTGTTACTTTCTTACTTCACAAATGCATGCTTGCATAATTTACCACAGGACAGCCAGGTGAGCTTCACGCAGCTCTATGTGTTGATCTCAGGTCACATTTATGTTATACCATCAGAGACAGAGATATTTGAGCCAGACTGCCAAACATCTGTGTTCGGTGACTTTATGGGTGGCCTTTGCAGTCAGGACAATCATTGTAATCTTGACCATGGAAGGGGAAATAGTAGCTCACCAGGAGTTCAGTGTGGCTGTCACAGGAATCCATGCTTGACAGACTTGCACTTGAAAAGTCCCTGCACTGTGAGTGACTGTCCTCTCCCTCCTGTCTACTGCTTATCTGGTCCCCTCAGCCCCCGCCACACACACAAGCGCACACGTGCACGCAAACACACTACGTTTATTCACCCATCACACAATAGTGTGCTGACAAACTGTCTCCCTCGGCCACCTCTGTTCCCTGCCCACTCGGGGAAGATGACATGTGTTTGATGGCCAAAATCATTGCACTGTCTACTTTCTCTGTCTCCTCAGCGCCAAGCACACCACGACCTGAGAGTGGGGGGTGGGAGGTTGAGCGAGTGGCATGTTTGTACTGCTCAGCGCCTTCAGAAGAGATTTAATGTAGCTGATATGTTGTTTTGTTTGTTGCTTTGTGCGTCGCTCTTAATTAGCTCCACGGACAAACAGTGAGACTGTACCCCCTCAAAGCCACTACAACTAATCAGGAATGCCGAGGAGCCAGAGATGAAGAGAGGAATGACGCTGACCTCAAAATGTCAGCTGGTGTTGCATTTCTTATTGTTTACTCTCACTTTTCCACGCAATGGTGTGCATGATCATGCTCAAGGCTATTTACATATTTGAACTCTGCTTTTTGTCTATATTTCTTATGGAAGGAATTAAAAAGCGCAGGAATAAAAAGGCTTGTGGCTTATTGTTGAAAGGACGGAAGCTCATTATAGGGAAACAGGCTGAACCTTGGCCACCCACGCCATTCATTTGGGCAGCCATGGGGCTCATTATCCTTTTGGAGAGACTACGGGTCAGGGCGCCACAACCTGCCCTCTACAACTGCCACAAAAACACGTCCCACAGAACTCAAAGGTGACGTTAGATGGCACATTACTTTTTTTTCCTCCCAGTTATCTTATTTGCTAGTCAGCCGACAAGCAGGGAGGAGATGACAAGAATGAGATGAGAATAGGTGACATCTGACAGTCACTGTGAGCGTGGGTGATTGATGGTGGTAATGAAGTCATCCGCACCTTCGCTCTTACTGTTTTTAAAGATTTTGCCCTTGGTCCTGATTTGGTTCAATGTCCTGGTTACAGGGACTAGCACAGGAAACTTATTCCACTGCAATTTGACATTAATTTAATTTATTTGTGTGTGTCTGTAATTATAAACACTCAGCAATACTCCAAAGTTTAAGGTGGCTGGGGGGGCCTCAGCCTGAGACAGGTACAACTGAGCTGATAAAAGGCCCGGCTCAGGCAATATTTAGTCATTTTATTTGAAAGAGCCCACAGTGGAACCTGCTATCATTGTTTGTTTACTTATTTCCTTTTCATTGTATCACAGATTTGTTATTGTTATTGACTTCAAAATCCTTTGTAACAACAGTGAAATTAATGCGAAGGAAAACAAAAGCCAGGATTTTTGCTCCTCATATTTTTAACGTGGATGACAGTCCAAAGAATGCCTGAAATACCATTAGAAATTGCTTCAGAGAGTCACACTATTTTTCATCCTCCGAGGTGAGCTGGATGTACGTGATGATTTGTCTGTTTGTTTGCTGGTTTCATCTGCTTGTCAGCAAGATTAAGCAAAAGCTTTCAGAAACTTAGCGGCTGGGCGGAGCATGGGCAATAACCTAAGCTCATATAACCGAAGCTCTTGGTATGTAGGAAAGAACCCAAACAAATATCTTACAAGAGGCACATAAAAGGACCCAAACCAAGACTAACAGGACCCAGCTTACTTCACAGTTCTTGCTCATTTGGAGATCGTCTGTGTGTGTTTATTACTGTAATAGGTGTGAGAGGCCTGATTGTGCTCCAGAGGGTGTTGCATTGGAGAATATAATATTATTCTCACACAGATGATGAAAAAGGATGCAATGAAGAGGCTGCAAAAACTATAATATACATGCCAAAGCACTTTCCAGGTCTGGCTTTCACAATCAGCCCAGGCGAACACAGCACCTCCTCTACTGGAGAAACCCCCTGCTGCTCCTTCATCTCGGGCACCCTGCACTCTTTGTTCACGTGCCTCCTGTGCAATGCAGTCAGAGTTCATTCTCTCCGCTGGAAACACTGCATACTATGTGTCATGATGAGAAAACTCATGCCCAGCATCTACAACTAAACTAATTACGACTGTCGCTAACTTTACCTGTAACTTGGACTTTACCTGCTCAATCAACTCCTTGATTCTTATACTTTAAATAATACAACCACGAGCAGGATTTTATAAAGCTTTATGAGACACGTGATTTTTTTTTCTAACACAAGCTCAAATTTGCTACATTATTACACCAAAGCATAAAAAAAATCCATCTTTAGTGATGAAAATTTTACATATTTCTGGTTACTCTGGCAACACAACTTTTTGGTATTTCACCTGTCTCCTGTCCTGAGGTTAAACAAATCAGCAGCAGAACTTTTCCATGGGCACCAGCTGTTTTATCTTCTTGTTGCTATTGGAAATGACAGCACTTAGACTCAAGGGCCCTTCCTTAGCCTTGATAGACCTAGGTATCTATTCTGAGCCTCTTGGCTCTTTCTATACCCCTGCTAACAGTATGGCCACAATCTGTCCTTATCACTATCCCCACCATGGCCCCATCTCTGAGTCTGGCTCAAGGATAAGGGAGGGGAGGGAAAATGGAAAACGGTGGTTTGGATGATGTTTATGATTCCCACTCTTGCTGCCCTTTCCTTCTTTACAGCCGTCATTCTCAGAATCCCATGCCTGACTGATAATGGAACAAAGCTGCTCTCCACTCATCTGTGTGTGTCACATGTCCCGCTCGAAGCCCCCCCGCAGTTATGGTGAATAATCTGCGACGGAGCAACTGGAGCACACGGCCACTGTGCCCCTTGGCTCTGCCTTCCCAGTGCCAGCGCAGAATCCATGGCCTGCCCAGGGAGAGCAAAGAGAAGGCAAAAGACTTTCGCTGAGATCTCCCTTCCCTTTCCCCTTAAGCTCACAGAGATCCAGCCTACATGGGTGGCCCTGTCTGAGGCTGTTTACTCTTAATTGAGTTGCTCACTCAGCCACTGGCCCTGGGGGACACCTCTGTGTCACTTCCTATGATTAACCTACATTTCAACTATCGTCCAGGACTGCTGCCAGATCTGGTAAGGCCATGAAGTATGCGCTGAGACATCAACAATAAATGAGCAAGGAGAGGGAAAGAAAAGGGGTGAGGAGGAGGCTAAGGTAAGATGTGACGATTACGCAGGAATAAATCCACCCATTAATACTCGCGTCTATAGATAAAACAGAGAGGAGAGAATGGAGATAATTAGGATACCTGGTAAAAGGCCCAACTTTACTGTCTCAGCAAAAGCTATACTGCATTGATGTCACAGAGCCCGTATTGAGCTGGTCAAGTGGATTTAAAAATGGCCTCTCATCAGACTAGGTTCCATTAAACAACGTTGGTGCGGACCAATTTGGGCTTTTTAGCTCTGGCCTAGCTCCAGGGGATAGGATGGTAATGTATGTAGCTTTCTGAGAGTTCATCTTAGGCAAGGTTCCCCATTTCCCCAGTAAGTAGCAGAAGATCAAAGGCTGTGAGTGAAGAGCTATTCTGTCCAGTTCTACACTGAGCCAATCAGACCTTTCATTTATTGGCACTCCAAGAAGCGGTATAAATCACGTCAACGAGCATCGACCAGAGTCTTAGTCATGAACAGTAGCTCACAACAACACATGGATTTGCTGCTATCTTTGATCAATGTGAAGTTATTTAACGGCTTTGATGGGCAACCCCTGGCAAGTACCATTGTTTTCCTTCCTGGTTTTCACAGCTTTTTCTTGCGTTCGCTCTCACTCGCTTACTTTTTCATGCCTATTTTGTTATCCAAACACTTGTGTGCGTCGGCAACCCTCTCCCTGCCAAGGCACTCATGGAGAAGTGATAGGCATGGGGAGTCTGTGGGCCAGCAACCATGAAATAAATATGGATGGTCATGAGTGAGATGAGCGAGGATCATCTGTTTTGCCATCTGCTTGTGCGAGAGTGTGGATGTAATGACTGTAGTCCTGCCTAGCCCAGCGAGCCCTCCGTCGCCGCAAAAAAATGCTTGACAGAAATGCACACATACTGGAGTCCACAAAGTCATGCAAACACACACACAAACACACACACAGAGCCCATGCACATCCATGCATGCACACATGCACACACAAAAGAGACAAAGAAACACGACTTGTACTGTACACACTTAGTTGTTTCCCCTAAAGAGTAGAGTACACACCAGTGCCTCCACACTGAGCCACATAGACACAACAGTAACTTCCCTTCTAGGCTCAGGTACAAAGCTCGGGCTGCTGCGTGTGTTTGACTGCCTTGCCTCGTCTGCGAGCACCTGGCCCACTGTGGCCATTAGAAAGACAGGCTGACAATTGCCAGGCAGGATTGGTGTTGGTGAGTGTTCAGCTGGCAGTGTCCTACCATGTGACAGTCTGTTAGTGTCTCTGCACGAAGAACAACATGGGACTTGTGTTAGCAGCATCTCTGGGCATTGAGGGGAATAAAAAGCAGCACCAATCCACCAGCAACTCCTCCGCCACCCCTCCGCTCTGTCCCCCAAGCAGACAATCCTCTTTTTTCCTTGGATGGCTTCGTCGCTGAGGATTGGTAATAGTATGAGTGTATGTTTATAAAAAAAGAAAAAAAAAACAGAAGGGGAAAAAAACAGGCTGTTGAATTATACATATTCCTTATGGAGGGTGACACAGTAGGAGCTCTAAGAATCAATCTTGACGCTTGGATGGAATCATAGAGCGCAGAGAAAATGGCAAACATTGCTGTGGCTCAATGGCCTGATGCTCTCATAAATATGTTTTTATGGCCCTGAATGAGTGGGGGCACAGAGATGTTTGGGGCTCATAAAGGTGTGTGTGTGTTTGTTAGACCTTACAGTATGAAGCTTTAAACCTGAGGTTATAAAACACTGCTAATTTAATTAGTTTATACAACGTAAAAATAAGCATTATGTCAATCATGTTCAGCATGCTATACACCATAAATCAGGAGCTCAGTGTAAGAAAAGGCGTTGATTGCTGATGATATATCATTCCTCAGTTTGTTTTCCATAGGATGGCAATACTATACACTGCATTTACCATTTATACAACAAAGTTACAAATGGCTCTGATGCGAGACAACACTCTCAAATCAAACCTCGTCTCATTTACCGGATCCTCTGTGGAGAAATTGAACATTCTGCTGCCTCTGATTTTTCATCCATCCTTTGGGTTAAGTGTTGTCTTGGGAACTCGGAGAAAAGCAGGCGGCTGGGGGTGGAGTGGGGTGAGGGAGACTGTTAAGAGGCTCTTGAACTATAGTCTACTGTCAGTGAAGAGCGCTGAATGAGAAAACTGTCCAAAAGAGAAGAAAAGAGAAGCACAAGAAGCAACAGATTCATGGCTAGGATGATTTGTTTTGCTTGTCTATACCGCCCGAAGCCACAAGCCTCCACTATCAATGAAATACAATTGAACAAAACCAATCATAGCTCCTTGCCATGCACAGAGTCATGAGATTGGAGTGCTGAAGCTGCTTTATGCAGCTTTTATGCTCTCTGTTTTTTGTGCTCTGTTCCTAAGTTGTCTGGTTTTTCTTTCTGATTAGGAATTTTACAATGTTCTCTTTGGTAGGAAAAAAAACTGTACAGAGAAACAACGAAGCAGCCATTGAGCTGTGATGTTTTTCTCCCTCATTCAGTTTGAAGCTTCACCAACTGGCACACTGTACTGCTTTTTTTCATGTTGCCCTGGCATTTAAGCTGCAGTGAAAGCACACTTTGAAATCTGTGGCTTAAAAAAAAAAGTTATATCCATCCCTGCTGATATGTGGTGGCCACAAGACACACCGCTATGTTTTGAACCTGTGTAATTTGGTGATTAATGTTGACCCTTTCTGCCCTTTGCCTTATTTATCTCCTGTTTTATTGAACCATAGGGAATCGCAAGGACTGCAGAAACTCTGACTCTGGATGCCAATACTGTGCGAGTATGATGCAAAGGGAGTCCCATACCTCTTGCCGGCCCGATCTCTTATGCCCTTTAGCTCTCTGATGATTCATCTGCCAATAATCAAACGTGGCTCACTTTCATGTCTTGTATGCTTCAATAAGGCTTAAGAACAAGTTGTGGATCTAAATAGCACAGGCCCAACTCTGGCACCGTCTCTATCCCTCGTTCCGCACGGGGCTAGAAATAGCCGAGATCTGGCCCAAAACGTCACAGGGAAATTTGGATTAAGTTCAGCTTGATGTCGCCTGTCTCTCCTCTGCCCAGCTTTCCACAAGCACTTTCCCAGCAGCACACTCGCATCTTTGTGGGTCACATCACAGAATTCCTGTCATCAAGGGCGGCGGGTTTTAACGTCAGGGACTGTGATATCTCCTCCCCAAGCCCTTCCCTCTCCCTCTTCCCTTCCACCGATAACAGCTAATCCTTGCCTCACATTAAACTGTGACCAAGATCAATTAAAACCCTGCCTCACCCCGATAGCAATCTCCTTCTGCAGCCTATGGTGAGGGGAGTTTGTGCGTGTCTATGTGTATGTGTGTACAATAATGTGTACACATGCGGATGCGCCTGACTCTGTGTGTATGTGTGTGTGTGTGCGCACATTTTGTGAGTGTGGGTTAAAGAAGGGAGCTATAACAGAGAGTCATCTCCATCCTCTACAGTGGGTTGTAGATGGTTGCCAAGCCGCAGGGAGAGCCTGCCATTGATTTTCATCGCCTCTTAAGCGAGATGAAAGACAATAAAAAACAACAACAGTCATGATCACAGCACTGCTGGCCATGTATGCATATAATGATTATCCATATCTTCATTAGTATTCCTTCCTTTGTTGTAATTATTTTTATGTGGCACTGGCCTTATCATTGTAATGAAAATGAATAATGCTTAAAAAGTGTTATATGTGTGTGTTGTGTGCAGAGGTGCTAAAGCAACACTGCACACTGAATGTGGGTCTGCACCAGCGTGGTTCCTCATTCTCTCTTTTCTCATTTTGGGATCCGTCCAATCGTGATATCTCACACATACACACACAGACACACACACACAGGCTTCTGCCCGCCTATCGTTTTTATTTAGAAAGTTTAGTGTTAGTGGGCAGCATTTCCTGTTGCATATGGTGTGCTATTTTCATGGTGCACGGTCGCTTCCAAAATCATTGGCATAACAGCGAGACTGGTTGGCAGAAATTGGGAGGCTTGGTTATGGGGTGCCAAATGTGCGTTGGCATGTGAGATGGAGGGTTGGGAAGTGGGAAGTGGGGGACGCCATGAAGATGGGGAGCGGATGGCAGTGTGCTCGGCAGGACAGGGCGGGAATAAAGGCGGAGTACAGTCTCCAGCGTGCGGACTGGCTGCCAAGCTGACTGTCATGTTAGCCACTGGGACTGGTTGCTGTGGGCCTCAGGTTGTTTTGGTGCGCACATCAAAAGGACAGGCTGTGAACATGAAAACATAACTCATTCTCCCCTTATCTATCCCATCTTCTGCATCTCCTGCACTCAGTTTTTCCTCTTGCTCTTAGGGCCTCTTTTAGTCTGCTCTCCCACGAGAGGCACATCCTAGGTGCTGCAGAATCTTTGAGCTCAGGAGGGGAGACAACATGCCTGCAGGGTTGCCACGACAAAGTGCAGAAAAGACCCGGGAGAGGAGAGGGAAAGGATAGACGTGGAGAAGAGAGGTGGTCAGCAGTCTGAGAGGCTCTAGCCTAACTATTGTGTTATCAGAGATGAGAGGGGAACTAGTTAGGCTGTATTTCCAGCTCAGAGGATTACCTAAACTAAACACAAGCTTCTCACTGCATCACAAGCCACAGGAAAAGTGCCGTCTGCCATTTTCACCCTCCCTCCGTTGTGCCTGTTTTTCATCTTTTGCACTGCTGTCAGCACTGTTTCAATTACATTCTGCAGCTTATGTCTATAGTGGATTACACCAGCTCGGTGTTCACGTGTAAGGCTCTGGGTTGGCTTGTGCTTGTAGGCTGTGCTGGGCTTTCTTCTATTTTTATTGTCTAGTCCAAAGACAATTGTGCTGGCCTGCGAGCAGCTTCCGCCTCTCTGTAGCATAGTGGAAAAAAGAAAAAAAAATGTGAATGAGCCAAATTCAGAACAAAGAGATCCAATTTTGATTTCTTAATGTTGTTGTTGTTTTTTTTCCTTTCCTCTTTGTACCATGCTGTTTATTTTTAGTTGGTGGGGCTTTTTCTTCTCCTAGATTGGCTGTGCTTAGTTGTGACCTAGTTTATAAAAAAGAAAAAAGAAAAAAAAAAAAGGGGGGGGGGGGTAGTTTGGCCAAGCCATGGGAATCAGGGGCAGATTAACTTTCTGTTAGTTCTCCCTAGTAAAGCTCCATATGTCAGGGCTGCTGCTGTGAAAAAGAAACCAAAGTCACTAAAACAGCAAAATAACTTGTGGGGTTAACATGCCCACTTCTACTGAGCAGCTGCCTCCCCAGCATGAACAAACTAAAGGCTAAGTTATGCAGTGTTGTTGTAATAGCCACAGTGTAAATATCCAAGCAATACGTATGCATTCAGAGGCATAGAGTTACGAATGTGCCACCACGACATTGTTGATATGTTGTGCATTATCTCCCTGCTTTTGAGCTTCTTATGCACCTGAACTAATCGTGTTTACTGTCACTCACTCACTCGATGGAGAATGACAAATGCAGCACAAAGAAGGTTAGAGCTCGAAATAGCTTAGCTAAATAAGAAAATAGGCATCTGTCTAGCATTGCAGCAAAGGAGAAAATTACTTACCCTTCCTTCACCTGCTTTGTGTTGTCCAACCTATCAACTAATACCAGCAGCACTGCAAACCTGTAGAGGAAAAGTGTTCACGAAGGTCAGTCACAAGTCTTTCGGCCCCACAAACATATTCCTCTCGCCCTGATGTGTGCTATAATTGCATTTCTGAGGAAGTGCACATAACAGGATGTAGGTACCCCAACACCTCAATGCTAAAACATCCTTCAGCCTTAAAAGCTTGTGTTTGCAGCTTAGAGGTGAGTGGACAGCAGAAGGAAGCAGTGCTGCGTGTTGCTTTATTACAACTGAATTTCCAGCTCGGAGGGAATAAGCAGTCATCTCCAGTTTCTAATCACAGCAACCCCAAAACACAGGCTGTATTTCCCAACAAACACAACCTCCCATCAGGTTATTACTTCACTGTTGTATAGAATCATTTGCATTCGTGGTCAAGAAAGGGTTTTGTGCAAAGTTCTCTCCATTTATTAGATCCGCTAAAAACGTGTGAGGGATCTCTCATCAAGTCGTGCTCTGTAACTTCCTTCTTCCTCTATTTCTTTCTGTTTTTTCATCTGCCAATTTCATGTAAACACCTACATGTTAGCCACAACTGTTCCTGTAATTAAGCATATTCTGAAGTGATAACCTCATTGAATTTCAAAGCATTTACGGGGTTATCCAGCTGAAGTCGGCTTACAGAAGAAATCAGGGATCAAGCGTAAATGACAAGAGGATAAAGGGATAGGAGATTGGGGAGTAATGGGGAAGGGTGTTGTCTTATTGTCTTGCTTTACTGCAGGCAGTGCAGGGGCTAGTTGGATGTTTTGATGGCAAAGAGCCTTGAAAGATCTTGAGGGTGTAGATTTTAGAATACTTATTTTCTCTGAGTGAAACCCTGAGCTTCGCGCACAGGAATGCATGAAACCGCTAGTATAAACACTGGACCGAGGATAGGGGCAGAATCACCAGTATGAAGTGTAGCAGTTGGGTGAGCTCCGAACATTTAAAGCAATCAGAGTTGACCCTGGTGTCAAACCTTTCTCAGGGTTTAGCAACACATTTCAAGCTCATTAATCTGCCATCAAAGCAACATTAGGAAAACAACATAGTACAAAACATGGCAAACAGCTACAATAACAAGAAGAAAGACTTGCACCCCACCTCCTCCCTCAGTGACAGTTGGGAAAACAACCACTCCCACAAAACCCCCTACCCCAACCCAGCAACCCTGAATTAGACCTAAGTGGTTAAGAAAATGGACGAATGGATATTTAAAGGAATAAGTATGCAAACCCTACTTCAAATGACATTGTAAATGGTGGAGAGAGGCTTGATTCAAAGAAGATCCAAAGCAGTTTCCTGGATATGCAAACGTGTACACATTTGCATGGTCACACAGGATGCACAAGTGGTCACATCCTGCGTGGGAGACACTTGACATGGACAAAGTGTTTCTAAATGGACACAGGATAGGGACATTCTGAGAAAATGCGATGAATGTGATGTGGAATGAGAGCTTTTATTAACTGCGGAAACAAATACCTCACTCAGTTCCCTCGTCTGTCTCTCTCTCTGCTTTTCATTACCTGGCCTGCTTCATCTGAGGACAGTTGGATAGAGCCGCGGCCTCTGCAGAGCATCTCTGCAGGGTCCCCTCACGGTGGTCCCTCCTCCCCGCCACTGAAAAACTACCCATGGCTACTTTTAAACTTGTAGCGGATGATTAGACTTGGGTTGCATCCCAGAACACCGCTCAGCCCCAGCAGGGATTCAGCAGGGAGCATCGCAGCCAATGCATAATTTCTCAAGATGGGGGGACTCACACTGAGCAAGTGAATCCCAATCCTGCAATGGCAGACATGTGAGAAGCTTATTGAAGAGCTAAATAAGACAATATTGAGCAGATGAGAAGAAGAAGAAAAAAATTTGACCTTTTTCCTCTTACACTCAGATGGAACACGTTTTTAAGTTATTGTGTATTATTGGATAAAGAGCTGGGGCTTTTCTATCCCTTATTTGTTGTACATCCTTCTCCCCTCACCATCACCCTCATTTTACAAAAAGGGATCCACATGAATGCACTCTCTTCTCAAACATATTAAAGGTTTTATGGGTTTTCCAAGTTTCTTTTCATTGTTTCCCTTCAGTTTTTCAGTCTAAATGCTGCAACGGCGGGCAATTTTCAAAATCTTAAGAAAAAGAAAAGCAGCATTTTTTGGAACAACAACAGCAACAGAATAATGTTATGGAGATATTTGTGGGCCTCTCTGTCTACCAAATGAGGAGATTGCAGTCTCTTTCATCCAGTTCTAATCAACGCTGAACATGTGGGAAACTAATGGTGTTTTTCTGTTTGCAAAACAGTGCTCGCTTCACCTCTGAGTGGGACAGTATACCGGATTGAACAGATTATAGGCTGTGCTGTACATAACAGCAGGTCAAATGTACAAAATGTGCATCTTTTATTTTTAATGGCTTATGAATATTTAACTGCCAGGGTCACTTAGCAAAAATCCACAGTGGAAATCAATAAATTGGTTTTTTAAATGGAAACCTGGCTAAAGCATTTATTTTCACCAAAAATACTATAAATTACCCTGAGCTTAATCTCTTGAGCACTCTGCCAGAGTGAAAAAAATAGCAATTTCTGCCAGCACTGAGTGTGTGTGAGAGACTTTTCTTTTTATGCATGGTTGAATGTGTGTATTCTTGATTTTTGTTGTTGTTGTTGTTGTTGTTGTTGTGAGCAAGTTGGTGTGCATTTTGCAGTACTGATTGGACTTTTTGGGCTGCCTGTGTTTACAGTGCATGACTTGTTCTGAGTAGGATTTATGTATACAGTACGTGTTTACGCGACTATAAAGGCATCTTTCATTCTGTCATGCTCATAAATTTAATTTCTAAGTCAAGAAACATGAAAAAGGAATTAAAAAAACAGACTTCCACTGTGACTGGATGTGAGCCAGCATACTTTCAGCCAATTTTCTTCTCCTCAGCTTTTTTTTTCTTTTTCTTTATCCAACAGTGAAACATTTTAACTGGGAGTGATTGTGCAGACCTATCTGCCAAGGGTTCTGGGGAGAGCAATGGTGTTACCATGGTACTCGCACCCCTCTCTGTGTTGTAAACAGGAGCCAGTGATTCCCCATTGGGATGATTTTGCATGCAGGTTGGAGAGAGAAAGCTGCTGGCCCCCCCAAATGCATTCCATCACCATCACCCTAAGGGTTCACTGTTGGAGCCTTATTTCGACACATAGAGAAGAGAAGGTACGGAGAGGTTTGAGGACATACAAAGGGATGGTGATATTAGGGAAAAAATTAGGTTTTCAGGGGGATGTGTTAGGTGAATGAGAAGCAGAGTATTAAAAAGATAAAGAAGGCAGATATAGAGCTTGGCGAGGATGGTAAATAGAGACCCGAGAGAACGGAAACAGTAAGAATAAAAATCAGCTGTGATTAAATGCTTTGAAGGTAAAGCTGTCTAAATTTACATACATCAAAAGTTACCCGGGATGATTGCTCTGCTGTAGCCTTGGGTGGAAAACTCATCAGCACGAGACGCCAGAAATCAGCCCAAGACAACTATAAGCAGCACAATCTAACATCAGTAGTTTCTTCAGGGGAACGTTATCTGAGCTATCCCCGGAGGTCTTAGTGAGGCCCCATACACAGCCCTAGGTTAGTGATAGGCACTATACTGATGAGCAGTCACAAAGCAGCGTGAGTCTGAAACTGGCTGCTATAGCTTAGAAGCCGGAGTCTTATCTCAGGTTTGAATTTTTTTTATTTACTTTTTGCAGTCCAATCCTTTTTTATCTGTGTGATCTAACCTGCAATGACGAGATAAAGCTGTGCTGACTTTTCCATAAATGCACTTATCAGAGCTGTACAAGCTCTCCAATGCCAATGAGATGGGCAGCATAATCACTTAGCATTCAGTATGCATGCCTTCACCCTCACTGCCCCTGTGTTTCACACACTCTTGCCCAGAGACACACAAAGGCACAAACAAATGCAAGCATACGCTTACAGTACAGTCAAGTCACACACACACACACACACACACACACACACACACACACACACACACACACACACACACACACACACACACACACAAAGCACAGAGCTGCGTACACAAACACACTTTTCCACTTGTGTTGCAGTGTCTACAGGCTATTCACGGTAATAGCTTGGGCTTTCAGCTTTAAGTGTGTATTTTTTTCCCTGCTCCAATCATACAATAGTGCCTGCTGAGCTGGCAAGTCAGAATATCAAACAGCAAATGAAATTCCTGAGAGCCATCTGCACCAACACCAACTTGTAACATGAATTTTTCATCATTTGGTGTGGTAATATTACCTCATTAGAGTACTCAGGCAGCCATTCAATAAGCACGGTCATTCTCCCTGCCAAGACTGGATCAGCAGTTGTATCAAAATAGCTCAGTTCATTCACCACCACCCCACACACGTACATATCTTACGCTTAATGTACGTGCATTACACCAACGTGTAGTGAAGATTGTGCGTGACATGGATCAGAAAGCAAATGGGACCATGTGCCCGATCAAATAGAGATATTCACAGTGCCTAGCTGCACATAAATACTCTCAATTTTTTCTCCATCTCTCTCATACACAGTCTTTCTATCTTTTTTCCATCTACTTGTCTGTCTCACCCTGTCAGTTTCACTCATTTTTCCACTACTGCGATCAAAAGGTATCAGGCACAGTGAGGAGTGTGTGTATGAACGTGTGTGTTTGTGTGTGTATATATGTGGGTTGTGATATACATACAAATATCCCAAGCAACTCTAAGAAAGTACAAGTCACTCTGATGTGTTATATTCATTACATCCCTGGCTCTCCACCCTTATGCTCACTTGTAACCGGCAGCTGCGAGCTCTTTTGGTATGTTGAAGTCTCCTGATGGAGTCGGGAGAAATCACTATTTTCAACCTGGCTGCTATTTATTTGTGGGATGAAAACATCACAGATTGGGACACTGCAGCATCTAGCAGGTGTTCAGCACACTTGGTAAGGAAGGACTAGCTAGTTATTTATTAATTTCTCTAGCTAGGAAAACATTTACATGTCTTTGCTGCTGTGTTTTCTTGTGTGTTGCAGCAGGAGTATGTTGCTGTCTGGATATTTTCTCTCTACTTGTCATTCAAGGTAGATTTTCTTTACTATTGCTATTTTTACAGCAGGTAGCCATAACAGTGGTAGAAGTGCTAATATGATAATAGCAGCAAGAACACAGGTTTCAAAAATCACGTGTTGCAAGACTTTATTTTAGGGAGCGTGAGCGGCGTCCCTTGATAAGAGTTATTAAGGAGTAATGGATTAGATGCATCTTTTTTTGGTGTAAGTGTGGTGACCTAAAGGAGGAGGGGGGAGTGGGGTGAAGTCCTAATGCTGTCCATTAAAGTAGGACAGTGGGTGATGCAGGCTGCACAGAGCAGAGATTAAGTATCATTGTAGATGTTTGTGTGCGTCTGTGTGTGTGTGCGTGCGCAGACACATTTTGCATACTTTCATGCTGTGTTGGGAAGGTCACTTTTGAAATGTAAAAGATTGCAGATTAACTAAACAAAGAGGCACCTCCTGGTAAAGCACTATCATTTGATGGCATTGCACCAATATTTGTCCTAATGGCTTTGCTGACCTGTGTACTCCTGAAATATGGCAAAAGAAGACATGCATGCATGGGAAAAGATGCAAAACAAAGGCATGGATGCTATATTGTAATATAAACTTTTTCTTATACTGAAACAAAGCATTAGTTTGGGTATTGCTCCTTTGTAGACACAGAAGTTTTGATTTGTCACAATTTAATAAGTAAACATTTTTTCAGTAATTAGGCCTCTGGTCTAAAGGTTGGCTGGTCGAGCAAATTCTCATTGGCTGAACAATCTGCAGTGTTTGTTTCATTAGGAGAAAAGTGCAAGTCATAAATAGTTTTTCAGGATGAATCCATTAGTTTTGTCACTGAGGGGACAGCGTACCTGCTTAAAAGGGGAGTATATCGTTACAGCTTTGATGTTGCACAACCCCGTGGAGAGTGCTAAATCTAACTTGCTAACATTTACATGTGCACTGCGTTAACTCTGACTCAGCTCCAAACTAATTAACACCACATCCTAAGAAGCTGTCAGTGTGGCTTTGTTAAAACGAATTGCCTAAAAGTAAACTTTGCAAACAGCAATTTTCACTGTAGGCCAACTTGGTTGCATTTAGATGTTTCTGCCAACTTTTATGTTTAAAGCTCAAAGATTTCGGAGTAAACATAACCGGACTGGCGTTGGGACTGTCCAACGCTCAAAAGAGTGAAATGCACGGTACCCCCTCCGGACAGGTTTCCAGTCCATTATAGACCTAATGATATCTTATTAATATTGAATTAATATTTATTTAAGTGCACCCAGAGACAGCTTTGATGCTTCACAATCTGAAAATAGCAGCAACTAAATGTGAAGCTTTCACTCTTAAACAAAAAAAGAAAATACTATATTCATATATCACGTGAATTATGAAATGTAGTGCTCAGGATATGAGGTCTCTATGCTTTAGTCCTTAACAGTTCTTATGCTGGGATCACCAGTGAAAACATTTCTATTTTAATAAATCATACTGAAAGAGGTAGGTGCTTGCTGGTTCACTTTGAGTCTGCTTCATTCCAAAATATATCATCATATCATCATAAAATATGGCACAGGTACTAGCTTTTGTGTTTATTCCTAACCATTTTATGCTAATAAAGCTAGCAGTCAGACTGCACTCACTCCTTTAAATCACTGTGTTCGCCTCTCTTTTACTAAGTTAATCCAGTGTTTTGAATCATTAATACTTTATACTTAATTAATACATTATACTTTTTATATGTAAAAATTATATATGTATCTTTGTATATGTAAGTGTTTATCTCGGTAAATGTTTAAATGTGCCATTTGTGGTTAGTATAACTGTGAAAATCTTGCAAAAATGTTTTGGAATGTTTGTTAACTGATAATAATATCACTAAAGAAGGTATGTGTTGGCTATCAGTGTCACCAGTCAAAGTTACTTTGTATACATTTTTAGTACTATGAAAGCGTCTTATCTTTCACCAGCCATAGTGCCCTAAACATCCACAGATGTCAAAAGGAATAGATAAGAGTATGTCAAACTGATATCACCCGTATCAGTAAAGCCTTTTTTTTTTTTCCAGGGCAACCAAGTTAAGGATTTGGCAAAGAAGTCCACCTCAATCTGTTCCAGTGATATAAGTGTATATATTTTTCAACAGGTCTTAATCCACATTACACGGATTTAACATGAGATAAACAGGGATTTGAGAAGATCAGCGTCTGCTCAGAAGAAGAAAAAAATCTCTCTTTTCCTCTTTTTGTCATCCTTATATCAAGTGCAGTTCAGTTCGGTATGCGTGTGTTTAGGGGATGAGGAAAAGAAGCAGCAGACTTCTTTTCATAATCTTTTTTGCATGTTCATGTCAAATTTATTGTGGTAACAAGTCCCACATCTTTCTTCTCCCATAAGCCCTAAATCCTTTATCACTGTTGTTGTCATGTATGCTTAGCGCAGTGATGTTTCTTGCCCACCTCCCCACCCCCCGCCCACATTATGTTTGCTGTTGTAATCATCTTATTTACAGGTTATGGTCCCATAAAAACCGCCTCTCATGATCTCAGTCACAAGAATTCACTATGATGAGGCATGATGTTCATGATGCAATCAGGAAAAACTCCCTGACTAACCTGTTTTTGGAACAGCTCCTCTGGCTGCCTTTGTGTCTGGTGGAGCCTGGTGCATGCTGCCATGTCTGACTTCCCCCGACCTTCATCATACGCAACCCTACAGCACGCTGCACAGCTTCTGCTTGCCTCATGCTAAGAATCAAATCTGGCACAAGGCCGCTTAGTAACAAGAGGCTTCTGCTCGGTGTGGCTTTATGTTAAGAAAGGAAATTAGGCTACGATCTGAGCATACAGCGACCCAATAAAACTACCCCCTTTTATCTTCACCACATCAGATTCAACCTGATGAGAGCAGCTCTCGGAAGAAACGTTTTTTTTCTTTTTCTAGCAGCAACCTTTGCAGAGTTTTATTTTCCCGGGATATTATGTTTTGAGTTTCAGCGAGGAAGACAGAAAAATGACGGGTTGTATAATGAAGCCTTCCTAAAAATCCACTAATACTAAATATTTGACAGGGAATAATATTTGATACAGTACACGTTTCGTGCCTATGAAGAGTGACGGTTTTTGGCCCGAGAACGTAAACATCCCAGTAACTCCACAAACAAAAGGAAAATCTACAGTAAATCACAGAAAGAAAATGGGAAGATTTGTTTGAGGGTAGAAATGCGCTCAGGAACCATGGCTGCCTGCGTCTTGGCCTCTGTCAACCTTATTGCTTTGGTGCTGTTTCCCGGCCCCTCTCCCTGCTCCAATATGATAAGATTTACTGGCATGTCCAAATGAGTAATCTTGTTTATTCACTGTAGCTGTTTGGATCCCAACATCACCAGGAGAATTAAAGCCCCTGAATCTCAGCAGGAGGTCAAGCATAAAAAAAAAGAAAAAGAAAAAAAGGGAAATGTACTTTTTTGTCTCTGTCCTAACTCTGTGTTGGTGTTCATTAGTATTGTAACAGCTGATATTATTTTCACTGGAGCTTACTCTCTTCACTGTTGTTTGCCTCACTCTGTATGTCTTTCTCTCGCTTGAGCCCTTCAGCTCTGCATGCACCTGTGTACGTGGATGCATATAAGCATGGGTGTGTTCGGAAGAGTGAGACGTCTGGGTTCAAATGCAAAAAGAGCTCACAAAGGATCTAGCAAGCAAAGTTTTTTAATGATCTGCTAGAAAAGTCCAGTTCTATTTGGGCCAATGGTGCTCAGAAGCAGTGGAGCCGATAACCCCGTGGGTTAAGCAGGGGGGTGTGGCCTGTCACGTGAGCATGCTCTCTCTCTGGAAGAGATCTTCAATTATAAGAGGCTTGCAATCCGTTTGCATTTCCCCCAAACAACCCTTCACCTTATTCAGATAAGCCCACGCCCTTACCACTTGGTTTTATGAGTGGAATGCGCGCAGAGAGTTGATCTCTTGCTATTTTTTGCCCGTACAAATCCTCTATGCAGATCTTTCTTTTAATCTGTGTTACTTTACGGATACTGCCCTGCTTTCACCCTTTAGGAGGTTAAGATCAGCCCATAACTCAGCCCATCACTGACAAAATGTTGTGAAATGTGTCGGGCTTAAATCTATGATACAATTTCACCATCCGTCCACAAGGGCAGCGCGAAAACAATCCCGAGTGAGCAGATGTAATCTTGGGATTCGGATAGGAGCGGTACGCAGTAACTGCAACACGAGCACAACCACAGCCCTGACACGGCAACGTTTCACGGTGCGCTTCGGTCCTCCTGGGTCCGACAATCTCACCATCAGCGAAGCGGTTTGCTCACCAAATTAATTCAGCAGCAAGGAAGAAACGAAGCACATGGACAAGACATCTTGGGTGACAGAGAGCTTTTATTTGCTCTGTTTCTCACTTTCACTTCCTAATAGATAGGACATCAAGATACCCGCAGGGAATTTTTTCAAAGTGTCTGTGTGAGTGGGGGCTGATGGGTGGGCACGGGGATGCAGCTTGTAAGGGATTGCATCAGCCACAGTGCTGAATGTGGATTCCTGGATTTCACTCACGTATTGTGGGGCCATTGAAAGGAAACAGGTGGCAGAGTACAGCAGGGGCGAGGGACGGGATTGGGGGGGGGGGCTATTGTAATTAATACTGCAGATGCTGCTCTCTGCATTGCATCTGGGCAGCACTCTCATTTTCAGAAATCTCCAATTCTCTCCAAATCCCTACAGTCCTTTAGAATCCTATAAAATCTCCCTGCCATTCCTCTACTTCCCCTCCCTTCTGGACCATCACCGCATCACTCCTGCACCATGTGGCTTGTCCCAAACCATTATTTCTTCTCCATTTGACACATCACTTTATCTCCTCCTCTTGTTTTTGCTTTTTTTTT
>NW_024582481.1:317070-367002 GCF_018398535.1 Haplochromis burtoni
ATATATTTAACCCACCTCCTCACCTCCGGTAAGGTCTTTCAATTCTTCAGCCCTCACCCTCTCACCCCCAACCCTCACCATCTTTGCAGAGTTCAGCAGACCAGTGGCACGTGTTTTCGCGGCCACAGTGGTAGGAAGCCCAGTCTCCTCTGATTACAGTGTGCTCAGGATTAGAGGGAATGTGCTCTGACATATTCAGTCTGGTATTATGGTAATATCCCTTGACGCTACTTCACAGGAACACCACAGCCAGGCCAGGACACAGCTTCATTCCGAACAGCATGCAGAGCACCAGGTGGAATATGGCATCAAAACTGGCTAAATAGGACTACAAGGGCTTTAGTTCTGAGGCAGAGGAAGGGGAAAAATGCACTAAGTTCCTATGGATTAAAGTGAAAGTGTTAGAAGCTTTTAAATAAAACATGGGGCAATTTAGAGGGCCAGGGAAATAACCAAAATGATATACTGTATGCAATATCATCATCTGCTCTATTCCACTCCACTGTCATTTTGTGGAACTGCAACATGCAATACATTCTGGAGAGAAAAGCAGACATATTTTGATTTGCATTCATTCACACATCAAGGGCACATTAAAATAAGGGCAAAGAATTCAACAATCTTCTACTTTTTTCTCCCCTCTTATCTCACTCAGCTTGGCAAGCACTGTGCCAATGGAGCACTGGGAGAGAAAAAAAGCATCTTTGCATAAAATAGCAAGCAGGCGAAATCTAAAACAGTTGGTGAGGAACTCTAAATAATCACGCTGCTTTTGGAGATGAATGCATTAGCATAACTTAGTCCCAGTGAAGTAATCACTCGTCTCAGGGTGAGAAGATCCCCTCCAGGCTCATCTCACTCCTGCTGCTTCTATCCCCCTGAGTTCAGCCTCCGCAGAATGACTGACCCCCTGAGACTGAGGAGTAGATAGGACACGTGGCAGAGAGGAACAAGTTCAAGAACCCTTCTGGGTTTGCAACAAAGTGCCTTCAGCAAGTGATAAGATTATATGCAAAAAGGGGATAACTCCATTACAAAGCATCATTTGGTCTGTCTTTATCCCCATATCTCTGTAGGAGTGACCACATGCACTGATCACACATTGAGTACACAAATGAAGCTTTGACTATGTCAGCAGGTAACAGAGAATCAAGAGAAAAACAAAGCAGCATCAAACTAGGAGCCCTAGAAATACTTCATATCGAAGCTAAACGCATGCTTCTTTTTGTGATTGTACATGAGGACCTGACAGTAACAGCAATCTTTTTTATGTGATGAAGTGTAGTTAAAAACAAATATGCAACATATATAGCAACTTATTCCAATGTTATTAATATTAATCAGAGATTTGCGATTTGTGTCTTTGTGTCCATGATTACTCAAATTCAAGTTCATCTGATTCTGATTTTCAATTGTCATTCTCCCCAAGAAGATTTTTCTGCCCAGCAATAATGATAACATTACGTTATCTACGTTTTCAAAATCTATCCGTAGAAACCATTTTCAATATTCAACCAGCAGTGCATGTTGTGCAGCAGTGTTTATCTGGGCGGTACATAGCAAAATAACATCCCCATAAATGCCTGGACCCAGGGTTTCCCAGCAGATCACTGGCTTTAAATGCGATCATAAAAGTTACACAGTTCACCTTTCAATTATTCACAGTGTATATAGATGCCAGCTAAAGATTGTTA
Source organism: Haplochromis burtoni (assembly GCF_018398535.1). Lineage (NCBI taxonomy): Eukaryota > Metazoa > Chordata > Actinopteri > Cichliformes > Cichlidae > Haplochromis > Haplochromis burtoni. The sequence goes on from NW_024582481.1 coordinate 318,765, forward strand.
CTTCAGCTTGCGGCTCAATTTAAAACAAAATAAGATTGAAAGGGTTAATGTTAGCAAACATCACCTGCACAGGCTCACTTATACACTAGTGTCAATAGGTGAGTGACCAAATGATTTGAAGCACTTGAGGCTTTGGCGCACAAACTGCTCTTCCCCTGCTGATTGGTGGTATGCATAGCAGCTGCAACACCTAACAGCACCTAACACGAAGTGGTAATCTCCATACAATTAGCAAGACAGCAAGAAATTAATTACACAAATTAGCAAAGGGAAGGCAGAGGGTCAGCAGCAGCAAGCAGACATTAAATCAAGATACGTGATGTTTGGTGAAGTTCCCTTTCCTTTCAAGTATCCAGATTAGTTTGTCATGACACTGCTTTTGTTTCCTGTTTGGACATTTTGTTGCTGGTACTCACCATTAGCTCCTGTCTGCTTCTGCTAGCAAATGACTCATACACTAAAATCCACTTGCAGCATCATTAGCAAGCCCAGGTACACAAGCGAACCCTCATCTTGTTTCATTTAAACAACGCTGCCAATTTCCATTTCAATGGGGGATGACAGTGACTGCAAATATTTCCGTACTAGTTAAGTCTCTTATTAAAAAATGTCATTTTCACTTTCATGGACCTCAGTGAGGATGCTAATGGATTTTGACTGACCAGAGGGGGCGTTGTTTTCATTTCTTTGAATGGCTGAAGAAGAATACACGACCACCACAAGGGAATACTAAGCTGTTTGATGTCTGAGAGGAAAACCTTGAAATATTTTTTATTAAAAACCACAGTCAGTGCTATTTTGGATAGTGAGGAGACCTGGCTTGTTTTGGAGTTTATTAGACGCCTCTGCCTCAAAGTTTGTTTGCACCTGGAGAAGCTCATTGCAGTAAGAAAGGAATGAATGCTATTAAGTTGGGATAGTATGTATGCAATGATAATCTATATATGCTTCACCCAATAGAGGCTCATTGTTCTGTAAAACATGAGTTCACAGAAAAATCTGTTTGTATTATGTATAATGGTAAGTACACTGCTCTGACTAGCACAGAACTCTTCATGCAAGATAGCCTCGCTTTGGCTTTTATTGAAGTTAACCATTTGTTCTCTTTGTGCCTCAGAAAATGATCATGTTTACTGCTTTAAGTAGCATTAATCATTTTATATATATATATATATGATATCTCTGTCTTGTTCACTGATCACCACATCTGTATAATCTAAACTCAGGCAGATTAAGTATTTTTCTTGCCACATGCAAAAACTAATAATCATCGCTGTACTGCATTAAATAGACAGTGTGCGTAAGGTCTGAATTTAATTAATTGGGAGTCACTTCTGAGTGTGTTTTTAAACCTTCTTTCATTTTCTAGGGGTCAAAAAAATCACCAAAACAGCTTTGAATAACAGATCCAGATACATTAGTGGGACTTCCACCTACAAAATAGGATTTTATGGGTATTTTATGTATTTAATTTTTAATGAACTCTCGGCGTGTGTCTTTTTGAATATAGTGACACAGTTCCTCTTTTTTTAAAAATATCCCACAGATGATGTTTTTGACATTTCTGCCATCTGTAGTGAGATAAACAGTTGGCAGAAAGTAGTTTTCAAACCGTTCACAATGACATCTCTAAAAACGTGGCTTTTTTTTTCTCAAAGGAAAAGCTGCTGTTGAGTTTTTCAAATTTCCTTCATGCTTTCAGTACTCTAAACCCACAACTAGCTCTGAGGACACTACACTGGCATGATCTGTGCAAATATGGGACGAGACAAGGTTATGAGAACTGTGTCTGTATGCCTCCATGTTTATGTGGGTAATGGTAACAAAGGGTATTCCCACAGAAGTTGCCTTTAATTAGATTCCAATGATTCAGACTGAGGCTAAAAGTGAATATTTCCATCAGAGCACTGGTCGTAGGGAATACAAAGCTCATTCACTAGTGAACACTGGGAGCCTTTTGTATTTCAGTGCACATTAGCATAGTGTTCTTGAAGTTTTATGCAGTGGAAAATATACGTATTTCATACAATGCTGACACTTACATCATCAAGTTGCATGACTTACATTGGCATATTGTGATCTAAAGTCTCTTCTTTCTTTCTCTTTTGTGAGCTGTATATGCTAAATAATCCATAGGGGAAAAAATACTGCATCTTTACAATACATCTGACAGTACGTTGCTTTCATGCTTATCTTTTTTCCCCCCACATAACACCATTCATTGCTTTCTTACTTCTATTTCCTTTCTTTTATTTGCTGATAGGCCTGCCTGTTGACACCCCTCATACAGAATCAGATTGTGTTTGAACAGCTTTTGAACAAAAACAGAAAAGTGGTTTTGACTTTCTGACGGTTTTCAATTTTCACAGGGTTTATCAGGGTGGAGATCTCCTACGCTGACTGATTGGTGAATCCAAGGTCCACATGCGTGCAGTAACATGGATGCACAAGGACTTGTGCATACTTTAAGATAAGCGATTTAAAAGAATCTGCTCAAAAGATATGTTGCTGGGCAATTTTTTTTTTGGTGCTGAAATGGAAAACAAAAGCTGTGCACAATCCCTGGCCATGTTTTTCAGTTTTCACTGCTAAGCTCGTTGGCATTGTCACTAGTCTGTCTCTTGATGGTTTGGCCATCAAGAGACAGACAAATATAAGTATGTGTTTGTGTGTGTATTTTTCTGATCTGAAGTCTTGCGTGTTATCATGTCCGTGCATTGATGGCTTGCATGAATTCAATGGCAAATATGGTTTGGATGGGAACGTGTTGGCTTACTGACTCCCTGGCAAAATCGAAATGAGATGGAAAATGCAGCCAAGGATGGAAGTTGGGGATGAATGGACAATGAGAAGATGATAAAGGGTTTACTTAAAAGCAGCCAATTCTGTAAACCGTCAGATTTTTGCAGGTGTCATTGTTTAATCCAATCACTTTATGCGACTGCCATTCACTAACATATCACTGCGTCCTCTCGCTCTGTGTGTTTATGCCTGTGTGTTTCTCTGCTCCATCGTCTCTGTTTCCTCCAGACTGAGTAAATGTCAGAGCAATCTGCTGCTCTTCCCAGACCACGCTGTGGGAGACAGACCAACCTCATCGCCGTGGCAACCCTCTGTTCTGGCTCAAAGAAAGAGGCTAGGGTGGAAGAAGAAAGGAACTTTTATGCCTCTGAACCCCCACTAGTTTCCTCATCCCCCCTTGTCCTTGTGCATTGTAGCCTAGGCCTGAACCATGTGGCCAAGCTCCCAGGCTTCACTGTGCGACAAGAGAGGAGGAAGAGAGGCTGCAATTACTAAGCAGGTGATCAAAAAAAAAAAAAAAGTTAAATAGGACATTATCAAAATATTGGTAGGGAGTCATCGCTATAGGTGCTTCATACATTTATTAAAGAAACTGAAAAAAATATGTTCTGTAATAAATGTAAAGAACAGAAAGGACCAAATCCTGGCAAAGACATGTAACAAATAAAGTAAAGAAAACTTCACTAGAATTACTAGCAAGGCAAAGAAATGGCACTATTAGATTTCCCAAAATGCCTACTTAGCTTGGAGCCATTGTATTTGGTTTCAATTTATACCAGCGGGAGGCTGCCGGATACCTTTCGTCTCTGGTAATGGCTTTTTTCCCCCCCAAACCGACTTGTCAACTCTAACAAGAAGTGCACCTTAAGGGATTTCAGTGGTCATAAGAAGTAGTGCTAGGAGCCTGGCCAAAGACTGTCACTCATATCCAGAATAAAGACTATTTTTTTGTGACAGCACAGTTGGTTGTGGCGCAAAGTTGAGTTGCTGAAATGACAGCGTTTTGCTATTACCTACCCCGAGAGAGATGGAGGAGACTTTTGGAGAAATTAAAGCTGAGAGAGGGATAAGGGGTGTGGCAGAGGCATCTGATGTGAGGGAGCATCTGGTTGCAGGTGAAGGACCATATTTAACACTGGCAGAAGCCCAGTATTGTGTTTCCAGTGGATCCACATCTCTGGCTGTAAATTTGCCCCTTTCCTTGTGTAAATCTGTTCATTCTGTCCCTACAGTGTAAATCTCTTTCCATCTTTTACCCACTATTCTTTTAACTTCTTGGGCTACCAACAGGCAAACACACACACACCTATGTCACTGTCTTATCAGTACCTCCCCTCTCTTATTCTTGTATCAAAAGCAACTGGAAAGAATGCCTTTGATAAATAGACAAACTCGCTTTTGTGCCTTCACAAAACCCATTTCATTTCACCTACACCGACAAGAGTGCGGTCTGTTACATCATATTTAGACAGTGTATATAAAGTAGAAAGGCAGCCATCACTCTATTTCACCCTTGCAACCTTTAGAGCTAAACTTGATCGCATATTTTTTCAGTGCATGTGTGCTTATATAGCTTATAAACCACCACAAGGCTACAGGCAGTAATATGAGTATAAAGGACCACACAAATGTAAAAATTCATGTTTGTTTTGTCAGTAAAGGGCTGTTATGCCAGTAGTTACACATATGTGATTGCGTTTCCCCTTATTAGAACTAATATGCTATGTGCATGGTGGAGAGGGGAGGGGAGAGAATTACCATGCAAGGTACCCTACCTTTCGTGATCTTGATCATGAGAAAGTTTTTGAAGGTGTGTGTGCATGCATGCATTTTTGGAAGCACATGTGCGCCGCGTCTGTGTGGGCTCTGCGTATGCATAATAGTGTTTTCTGCTCGGCTGGCCATGCCAGTGTGCTCCTCTGTTCAGGTTGCACATGACCCTGACTCCATTGGGAGGCCTGTCTTTCATGTCCCCTGTTCAGTTCTGCCTCAAAATCTGGGTCAAAGGATAAAAGAATAACCCTTACTCGCTATGACACTAACACACACTGACACCCACAGCCCTTTATGAAAAATGACTTCCTGAAGATTCAAGTGGTAACAAGGTGCCATTGTGGAGGACACTGAAGTGGGCAACTTTTTAAATACAGCTTATGTAGCAGCAAACACATTGTCCTAAATCTAGATCCTGTCACCTTTCCCTGTTATCAACGGTTATTCACTGCACCATTTACTCATCCAGTCCCTCCCCGTGTAGCGTCTCCCTTGGTTTATTTCAGTGCATCTCAAAGCCGACCTTGCATGGACAATATGAGAAGTCGTCAGAAAGTCGATTAAGAATGTTGTGGCTCAGTATGTCCTGGCATCTCTTTGTCTGGCCATTTCTCTCTTACAGTCTTTCTTCCTCTGCCTCTTGTAGACTTTTACTCTCTCCCTCACTAAGCCTCTCCAACAATGCTGATCCTCTGGACCGGCTTCAACCCACAGAGGAGGATGGAGCCATGCTGGGGCATTTGTGCGTGTCAATGTGTGTGCAGGCATTCATGTGTGGTTGTATATATGTGTGTATGTGTGTGTGTGTGTGTGTGTGTGTGTGGCAGTTTCGGAAGATGGTCCTTGCCAAAAGAACATAGTAAGCATCTGAAGTCCCATGTGTTTCCGAGCCGTTGCTGTCATTGAGGTCTTTTCTTTCTCCGGAAAAAAAAAAAGACAGAGGGGAAGCAGGGAGTTGTTCTTGCACTGAGACCTCTGGTCTCTCTCTAACTTCAGTCCTGTGGGTCTCAGGCTTGGAACAGAACAGTGCGTGTGTGTGTGGATGATGTTAAGACCTACTGCCTGTCATAGATAAAGGCTGAAGACCTCCTAGTAGCACTGGGAGACAACCATCTGGGAGCACCACTTGCAGTGCATTATATCCATGCAACCCCCTACCGCGCACCCCTGTACTCACACAAAAACAGCATCCTTAGAAATCCACGCTGAGTAAAGGAGAGCCCTGTCAGATTGATGGAGAAGTCCATTTGGCACACTTTTTTGTCTCCAACCACTATTTAAAAAATTGCTGAGCACAGACACCTCCTCACCCGACTCCTTCACTTCCAGCAGCCTGTGCATTCTTTCTACATCACCTCCTTGTCTTTATATCCTGCACAGCTCCCTGCTAATAGAAAAGGGGGGTGTAACTTATGTGTCATTGTGTGAACAGTCATCAGTGCCTGGCAGGGGTCTGTAATGACAAAAAGGTGTTTTTCTCTGCCAGCAAGCATGTTACAGTAGACAGGAGAAATTGAAGGCCACTTTGTGTCCTGGTTAATGTGCTAGTACATGTGTATCAGTGTGAGCATCCAAATTGCTCTATTTCAGCTTCAACACCTTTCGAATTTTTAACATCCCGGTCCACAGTTGTTCCAGCAGTATGCAGCTCCTTGGCTTGCTTTTCTGTGCAACTGGTAGCTCTACTAAAAAAAAAAACAAGGTTTTATTCTTCTTTGTACACCACCATGTGCTGTTCTTTTTATTTATAATGACCCGGACTGTGCAGATATGTAAATTCCAAGAAAAAGACTCTCTGTAGTGCACTCAAGCTTGATTATTTAAACAGCAGCAAATTATCAACAAAGAATTGTCTCCACACAATCCTAAAGAGACTGTTCCCTCATTCAAATCATGAATATCTCTTGCATCCCTACAGTGTTACCCAAAACCACCCATGCAGGCAATATTATTAGATTAAATTCTTCTTATGATTAAGGAGGTAAATAAGCAACTCGGCACTGATAGGAACGCTCTCATATACTGTGACATCTGGCACAATTCTGTGTTTTAAGCTGAAAAATGTCTCCAATCACGTAGGTTTTTAATACGCATATGTTGCTTACATGGGAAAATTGTCTGTAGCTGTAAAACCTTTCCAAATTCTTTAGATTGTCTACTGTATTGCTAGTTTCTCTCATTTATTGTTTCTTCTGCAAACAAAAGTAATGCAGTAATTTCAGTGTCATTTCCTAGTGTACTTGTGAGTAACCCTCACAATGAAAAGAGCCCAACAGCTTGCCTATTAACAATGGCAGCACAGAAAAAGGCCACAAACAGCATGATGTGCATGCTAGTGAAGTATAAGTATGCTGAGGGTGGACAGCGCATGGAGGTATGACTCTATATTTATTTTGTTTCCTTTCCAATGATTCAGGTGCTGATCTTCTATCTTCACCAGCAGAACCATGAGGAGTGAGACACAGAGCCGCCCTGGGAAATTACCCTGTCGACAGACGGCTCATTGAGACTTTGTTAGTGCAGCCACCCAACCTAGTGCCTCTTCAGCTTGATCGAACAGAGCATCTCTCCATGACAGAGTAAACAAAGCATGATCACATGGATGATCAGGAAAAGAGGGTTTTTCTCATGCGATTAAATCGCTGCCAAACTTTGATTTGTGTGTTCATGTATGTTATTTGCACGCCAGTTAACTGGTAGAAATCTTATGTGGAAAGTGCATGCCTTCCTTTTTTGTTTTGCTTTTAATTAAGCATATTCAATCTGAATGGTGCATTGTGAGGCTGTTTCATACATGAACGTGTATAATATTCTACATTTAGTTGTTTGGGTGTTTATAAACTGCAAATGTTTGTGGGTTTTTAAATATATACATATATATGTGTGTGTGTGTGTGTGTGTGCTTGTGTGTGCGCGCACACTTTTCTGTCTGCCTGCTGGTCTGTATGCGTTTCTTTGGCAGCAAAGAATGTCTGTGTTGAGGAGACAGAAGAAGCAGAGAAGAGGTATAAGTCTGAGACTGCAAGTAAACAACCTGCAGTAGCTACAGTAAGTGTCAGTGTTCCTTCCCCTGCTTCCCTGCCTTCCTCCTTTACTTTTCATTCCTGTGCTTAAACAAACATACACAGCTATTGTGCTGCCAAGTTGCCGAAGAACTTGCTCAGCAAACTTCATTGTGCCTCTGCTTAGCTTTTTGTGCCTAAATTGATAATTGAATTGACTATCGCCATGTAATCAATTAGGGTGTTCATCCCCAGCTCTGAATCAAACAGTTAATTGGCTTGTGCCACAGAGAGCCTGAGACGGAAATCAGGCTGGTGCAGGAGGGACTGTTGGATTACTACAGATGGGCTCCCGGACCTATTTGCATTGTGTCTAACTTTAAGTCTTTGATTGCCTTCTGGTTTGGAAATTGCCTGGGTGTGTGAAGCACACAGGTTGATATTGGACCTCGGTGACAAATCCTGCCTGTTTTAGAGAAGCAGGTAGGAATATAAATATATAGAGAGCGCAAACACAGCTGGTTATCTCTTTGCTTTGATCACAATCTTTCAGACAGATGCATGCAGGTTTCTCTTCCATTAAACACCCTTTGTTACTTTTTACCCAATGTCCGGAAAAATTCTTTGCCACCTGCAGTCAGCACTGCTTTGTCTGAACACACAGAGAGAGCAAAGCATTTCAAGTCCAAACAACCCTGCCGTATTGATCCACCCCACACCTTATTCCATTTTGTCCTCTAAAACATGCCTTTTCACTCAGTTGACTTCTATTCAAAGCCATCCAGAGAGACCTGTGTCAATGGGGAAGCTTGACTTCATTCCATAGCTCTGGAAGCCCCCTGGGGACCAAGCATAGGCTGCTAGACCATGACAGGCAGGGGGCTAATAGGCCGGATAGGATTGGATAAAAGAAGAGAGGGGGGTTGTTGCAAAAAAAGTTTTAAGACCAGGACACCGCCATCTGCTTTTGTGGTGATGAGCATCAAAGCCTGAAGGAGCTCTGTTGGGTCCCTCTTTCATAGGGCCGTCCTACATATGGGCTTCATATTTCACCAGGACAGACAGTCAGCAAGGCCCATTGGGCCACAGCCGAGGCCACTATTCTGTCTCCCTGCATGGTTTCCAGCCTTTGAGAAGAGCAGCAAGATTACTTTTATTTCTCCAGAGAAATGTGGCTAATAAATGACCAGGCCTGACCCAGAGGATTTGGGCCCACAACCCCTCCTTACTAAATGGAGGTAAAGAAGAAGAAGGGCTCTGTGGATATGTTCCTGTTGAGGAAAAAATGTTCGAGAAATGGGTCAACGCATGGCTCAAACGACATGCTCCCAGGGTGATTAATTATTAAAGTGACTAATACTACATTTGCCTGGCAGCACTATGGGCTTCGGTCGGCATTGGTGGCACCCTAACAATAATCAAGCCCTGCTGCATCTTTTATATCCATCAGCCACTCTTCGTCCCCCCCTGTCTCTCTGACTTCCCCTTAATCTTTCTTATTTTGCCCTTACAGATTTCTGTCTTCCTCTCCTCTTTCTCCCACTTGACAAACACAGACCTCATTATCTAATAATGCCTTTTTACTCATTATCTCAGTCCCGCCTTTCCTCTTCTTTCAGCCCCTTCTCTTGTTTCCCCACTGACGTTATCTCACATCCTCTATATCTATAAGAAAGATTGGCAGAAAAGTGTAAAGCTCGATGAGAAACATGGAGGCCAAACAAATATCAGCGCTGACGGAAAGCAGCCACTCTTCACTAACTGCACTTCTCTTTCGCCTTTTGCTAGACTTTGCCTGCCTCAAGGTAGCATATGGCATTCTCTCAGACTGCTGGACTTGTTGGCCTCCCACACAACAGTCTGCATCCATCTCCGCCTCACTCACAGCTCCTTTATGGGCTCTCCAACAGTTATTTTCTCCCATATCCCTTTCCCCTGATACTGTGCAGAGAGCCCCATCCCTCCACATTCTATTTCACACAGCCACACTTCAGTGAGGTTCACTGCAGAGATGGCTCAGGTCTGGCAGTTGGTGAGAGGAGGGCGGTCGAGTCTGGAAGACACAGTCATTAGTTAAATATTAGCCAGACTGTGCTCTATTCCCCTAACATCCAGGGGAAGGGTGTAAGAGTCATACCCTACCAAAACAATAGGCCATAGGGGAATGGCTCTGTGCCCTCATGCTTAGATATACAGTACAAAGACCTCCCTTTCCCCTAAACCCATACAGATAATGCCCTTTTTCTTAAATTTTATATAAAAGGTACAGTGTGATAGTGTCAAATAGGTAAAAGCAAAAAGAAGAACAACAGCAATACGGCCCACAAATGCAGGAGGGGAACGTGACCAGACATATTGGTTCTGTGTGCTATGCCTTCAGATGCATCAATCCTGAGGTGAGGATAAAAACGTTAGGTCTCACAGTCAAGTTGAACAGATGGTTGCACATTGTGAAAGTTGTGTAAGCACTTATTTACTGCACTTTTAAATCATGGCTGGGGGATATTGGAAGCGAAAGCAGTCATTTACTGTTCGATAAAAATCACAGTCTAGGACCCCAACGCACAAGTTTCTAGCATGGAGCTGTGGCATCTTTGAATTACTGTCGAGTCGCTGTGATATGTTTCTGATTTGAAGACTATAAGGCACAGCACCACCTTGGAAGATGACCAGTGTAAATGGAAATTTAAAAAAAAAAAAAGTTGTAAAAGCAAAAAAAGGATGTTGTCTATTGTTTGCCTCTGGATATGAAGATAATTCAATCCATTTTTATTTATATAGCACCAAATCACGACAACTGTCGCCTCAAGCTTAGTCAACTTATTTGGTGATCATAATGACAACTCTGTGGACAATGGTCAGAGTTCTAGATCATGGTAGGAGTGATGGTTTGTCTATGTTTTTCACTCAGTGTGTGTGTGTGTGTACCATGTGCGTGGGAGCCACAAGGCTCACACATGCAGTGCACAGGATTCACGCTGTTTGTGTGGTGTAGGGTGTATGGAATTCATGCTGTGAGACTCAGAGATCATCTCTGCTCTGCCCAGGAAGCCTCTGGTCAGACAACAGATATCTCAGCACACTCCTTCTCTTCTCTTTTTGTTCTGCTTCCTTCTCCTATGCCTACTTTTCCTCTGCTGTCTTCAGGTTAGATGTATACACAGCATTCTGCATATGAAAGCACTGTTAAATAAACCACATCCAACATTACAATTTGCCTTTGTGAAAAAGTTATAAGGTCTATCTATAGCTGTAAGATTTTGCTTTTTTTTTTACTTGTATTTCCTTCTTTTTTCTTAGCTAAGCAGTCATCTCGTCATCTCGTGTTTTTTTGACAAAGAAAGGTGGTTAAGGAGAAATATTTGAGCTGGTAAATCATATACATTGGCCACATACACCTCAGATACTAAATAAGCAACATATTTATACCTTAAAGACTAAATGACCCATAATAGATAATCTGTGAAATTGTTTTGCTGCATCCATATGTTCCCAGCCTTGCTCTTTGTCTTTCTATAGAATCCCCAACAGAGCAAACTGGGCAGGTGTGAGCAATTAGTCAAATTCAGTAAAGCACTCGTCTGCTTTCTGGCCTTTTCTCTCCTGGGTCCCAGACAAGGTTCACTGGGTGGGCAAAAGTGCAATTAGTTCAATTTGGTAGCCTTGATTCATCTAACAGCAGCACACAGTGCACACTCTCACAGCAGTAAAACACTGCATATACCTGACTTTGATGCAGAAGTTCAGGACATTTGAAGCTACTGCAATTACAGCAAGATTTCTCTAATACATTCAAGCTGCAGAGTGACAGAGACCTGACGTCGACACGCAATTCCTGATTTTCTGCCGCTGAACTGAAGTCTCTGTCGACTTAAAGGAAACTGTTGTACCAGGGCTGCCGTCGGCTATTTTTACACTAGCAGGCGTCACAACTCTAAATGGGAATCTCTTGTTGTGTTGTTGCAGCTAACACTGAAGATCTTGTTGTGTTCATTTGAAGTCATTTTCAAGTGAAAAATTACTCTTAAGTCTTTTGAGAAGAAACTCCTGAAAACTGGTTCAACTCAAGATTAAGACGCAGATCAGCCAACTGTCAGTCACTTCTGTCAATCGACAGTCATGTGACAGACAGACAAGTCTTTTATAAAATTTCACAGTAATTTCCCAGATGACCACCAGAGCACATACAAGAGGCCTATTGAATAAAAAAAATGACTGAAGGGTTTATACCTGTCATCAGTGCTGGACATTAACTCCATAGTGGATACAGCCACAAGCCAGAGAGTCTGCTGCTTTCGTTGCCTAAAGGTTTAAACAAAACCCCCAAAGCTGACTCTAAAAAACGGAAGCATAAAAAGCATCAAATTGTGGTTTTAAAGCTGCTGCACCACGTCTTAGTTGACTGCAGTCAGCCCACTCTAACTGCCCAATTTTGTCCACGAACTTCCCCCAAATATTGCTTTGTGGGGTTTAAAATTTTCAAATAATTATGTGGTCAGAGTTAATTAAACTTACTGGGGCCTGCATTTTATACTCACATGGCCTCCATGATTACACAAGTTGAAATATTTGGTTTCTTTTGGAGCCTGCATTATTCCAAGCCTGCAAAGAATTAAGAATATAGTACAGCTACCACATTCACAGTAAATGAGGTTCAAGTCTCGTCCATATGGCATGTATTTGCCATGCCGACCCAGTACCATTGCTGCACACACATGTGCATATCCTTTTAATCAATTAATCTTTGGATTTCATGGGAGTGTCAGCTGGTAGCACTCGGGATCCCATCCAGCTTTTCTGTCATATCCACAGGCAGCTCACACTAAATTTCCCTTCCTGCCCCCAACATCCCCTGACACCCAGTTTTTTTTTGTTTTTTTTTCTCAAGCGCATGTGTCTGTGCAATATGTAGATTTGAAGGGGAGAAAAACCCCCAACCATAAATGTTGCACAGATTAAGCAGAGTAAGCTGAATACATCTAATACATGTAGTTGGTATTATTTATGGTAGCAGCATATGAAAAATCTGCATATTTTTTTTAAGTGTGGTCCCTTAAAATGCATATGCTTTAACTTCTCTGTAGATGAACGCTAACCACCCACCCAGCACGCCCGCTCTAACCACCTTGTGAGCTCAGGAATGCATAGACACGTTCAGCCCATAATGTTCTTACCGTTTGCACTGTTTATGCAGCCTGCACTCATTTAAATAACCTTGATTATTTTACTTTAGAGCTTGTGTGCATGTGCGTGCATGTGTGTGCAAATGGGTGCATGTGTTTGCGTGTGAGGGAGAAGAGAGATAGAGGCAGGTTACGTAGGTAATGTAGAGGTTCTTGGCATTTTTAATTTCTCCCGATTATGGCAGTATGTGCAGCCTGGCTTGTTTGTTATTATATCATAATGCATGCTTATTTTAATAAGGATTTTAATGAATGGAACCATTAGAGTGTTGAGTTCAGGAATGTGCAGGCGGAACAGCATTGATTGCCCATTCAGGTTTTCCACCCTGTTTTCTTAAAGTTGGGTAGGTTGCAAAGTCTTGGAGGGGTCTCAGCATTGATTCGCATTATAATTAGAAAAATGCAGCCATCTATCCATGGTTTGTTTTTGTGTTTATTTTTTTTTGTTTTTGTTTTTTTTTTTTAAATATATGTCTGGCAAAGGAAGGAAGCATTGCATGTCCGTGCTTGTTATTCTTTTTGAAAAACTTCACAGCGCTGTGCTTCAGCAGTTCACAGCAACATAGAAAAAGCATTAATCAAAAGTTATTCAGTCTAGAAACTGTTTATCTTTGGTCCATTTCCAGCCTCAACAAAATTCACATTGCTTGCTTCTGAGCTGATAAGATGCACTCAGAAATGGGGAAAATAAGGGCTTATAAATTGCATGTTATATATTACACATTCCTTAATGGATATTCAATGTACATTTAAAATAAGACCAGACTCAGTTGTTTAAAGGGATTGCAAACAGTCTTCACTGCAGCTTTAATCAGCCCATTCTCTTTTGTCTTTGCTAGTTTTCCCACAGTTTTGCAATTAAGCAAGAATTTCTTTTGAAGTTGATTGCCCCCTTCTCTCTCATTGCTTTTGTCTGTGGTTGTTTAAATGAGAGCACAGTGACCTGGCATACCACCCTGCATTGTGCCTGCTGAGTTTATACCACTGCTATAGAGCATAAACAAAGACTGTTTAATTAGGTGCCTGCACTTTATTAGTCCTTAACTCATACTTAACACACACACATATAGACATACACACACACTAGCATCCCCCCTGAATAGACTCTACACAATCTGTGTTCTAGTCTTTACTTATTTAATAATAAGGCTCTTGCTTGGCTTGAACAAAGAATGCAATGATGACCAGCTTGTGTGTGTGTGCACGCAGTTGTGTTTGTGTGATTACGTATACCTTTTTGGATGCTGATGAGGCAGAAGAGCTTGTTAAGAAAAATGTTTTCTTGGCTAGAAATCAGCAAAGTTTTGCTTAATGGCCCTGCGGGATAACAAAGAAGTGGCAATGTGAAACATCTAAAATATCATATTAGGGCAAGCAGCAAATCCAGGCACATGTGTGGATGTCTCGTGTCTTAACTATTTGCTTTTCTATAACCGAGCACCATCCTTTGTCCCTTTGACAACTTTGCCCCAGTAGACTCTTTAGGCCAGTTACTATGGAGACCCACCCTCAAGTGGCACGGGAGTAGTGCAGGTCAGGGGAGGTCAAGCTGAGGGACTGTTTTGGCAAACGGAACACGCTTCATTAGGCCTTTTGGCTTGGGGTTCATTAAAGCTGCAGGAGAGGACATTCCTGGAGACTCTATTAACCAAGAAGTCTTGTGACATGCTGTCAGGCCAACAGATTTCAAACATCTTGTGTTAAACCAGCGTGCCCCTCCATCCCACCCCCAGCAAACAACCACAAAGGCGCAAGTGCATGAACACACAATGTATACTTGCACACAGACATAAACAAATGTACTCTTCGTACACACGTGCACAGACGCACGTGCACATGCATGTGCACAGCTCTCACGACTCCCCATGTCTTCTGTGGCACTGATGTCACAGTCTGTCCCAAACCTTCCCTCCCACAATAGCGCCCATCTGTTGGCCCATTCAACTTTCCTTGGGGGTCCTCTGGGGGTTGTGAGTCTGTAGGTGGAGGGAACCACAGTCACTGCTCCTGTCAGATCAAAATAGATCGTCAGAAGGAGGACAGTATAGCAAGTGATGGAATGTTTTGGCAGAAAGAAAACAGATTTTGTGAGGGTTGTATTGTAGATTTGGGTGTGGTGATGGGTTAGATAATTAGGGCATAGTGACTCACAACAACTTGGAAGCTGCATAGGTAGAAACTAAGTCATAGATGTCTAAAGAGTAATAAAGAAAAAAAAAAACACTCTGTAAGCCACAAGCAGTCCATATTATGTTATTATGAAACAGCAGCTTGAGCACATTGCAGGTACTGTGGCTGAAATGACTATGTGAATCCTATCAGATTGAACCACATGACATAAGTGAATCAGAACACTTTGCTTAAATCAAAATGCAAGCTATGGCACTTCAGAGAGCGGCTGTCAGATCAGTGCCTTTAGCTGTCTGCTGTATAAGCAGGTATAACTGGATTATCCTTGTGTTTCAGTTGGCAAGCCTTATCATGTACGCTCTATGGTTGGTCAGTTCAAACTGGGCTGATTACAGTTTGCAGAGAAGAGGTTTAGCCTCGTTTGGAGCTCTGATATGTTAATTAAAGTGGATTTTCTGAAAATGGGACGGGCAGGATTGCAAACTCCACCTCAACAAAGCCATAAACCCATCTGTTGGCAGAGGTGTAGTTGGGCCCGATTTTGTGTGTGTGTGTGTGTGTGTGTGTGTGTGTCCTTAATGTCTAGGGGGTTTTGTACTTCAATCTCTGTGAGAACCAGTTTGAGCCTTTCAGAATGAGGACACATTTCTGAAGAGAGGTCATTTGAATCCGAGATCAGTTCTGCATGAGGAAAGTTTAAATATGGGTATATGGGTCCCCAAAATGAATGGCTCTCAAAATGATACCATAATATATGTATATAAAACCAGGACTGCTAAATAAAATACTGGAGTGTGTGCATCGGTCAGATGGTCACACATTGCTAGCTGCAAATTTGTTCAAAGCTAATTGCAAGGGAGAAGCAATCCATGTGAGAAGACTTCTAATGTTGAGAGTGCAGTGGCCAGATTGCACCAGTCCTACCATTTCCACAGCAAAACTAGTGGTGACCTGTTGATTGACTTTAGGTAGTTAGCTAATATTGGCTCACTTTGCCTTTGACACTAGATAATTTCTGTTTATTGGCCCAAACAGGCTGAAAATACAAAGAATCGTCTGTGCCTTTGTACACTTTAATCCTGGCAGGAGTGTAAGGGTAGGAATTCTCCACATGATATCAGTTAACTTTGCCAAAGAGGAACTCTGGCAGGGACTGTGTCTGGCTGTTTTTGCTGACTGAAATGCAGCAGCTGTCGTCACACATGCCCAAAATTTGCTGTTTGTTTACGTTTTTTTCTTCTTTCTTTTCAATGATGATCTAAATATTTGTGGCTTGAATCCAATGGGAAATGTACAAGCCCGAGCTACAGTTCTACTAAATGTTGCCTAACATTTTGGAACTGTAGTTTTGTCCTCTAGGTCTCTGTGCCAATCATGAGACTGAAAACTATGAATCATCTCCTCTGGTGGATCAGCTACAGTAAATGTTGGCTCAATTTTTGCAATGGTTAAAGTCAATAAAAATGACACCAGCAGCTGGTTAACCTGCAGGGAGAATCATTTGTTAGATATTTTGTAAAGCGTGGTTAATTGAGGCTGTTCGGGGCTGCATTAAATCTCACTGAATTCAAACTGAGTATACAGAATAATAGGAAGATCTTTTATTACAGTCACTCCAGTTATACAAAAATCCCATTTTTCTGAGGTAAAAATTGAAAAATCCTCACCTCTGTGGTACTACTAATGCTGTGAAGGTAAGGTAGGGAGGACCTAAGCTCACTGTGGTTCCAGCTATTGTGGTAAGCATTAGAAGAAGAATCCAGTTTGTGGTATTTCTTTCATGGAGCACTCAGAAATACAAAGATGGTTGTGGGTGGCATGCATTGCGTATGTGGGTGTATTTATTAACAGCAGAATATAAATAATGGAGCACAAGGCTTTTGTTATTAAAGTGCCATTTAATAGCTTAATAGCTCTTGTTAAAGGCTTTCTTTGAATCCATTCAATATTGTTTCTTTCCATGCCTTGTTTTTGCCCCCATTTTTAGCTTGCCCAGATTTAGCTCCATTTCATCCTCTAATCCTTCTGTTTTGTTAGTGACACTAGGAGAACAGCCTGGGCTGTGTGGCTCAGCCCTCCCTGTCAAAGCCTATAACATCTCTTACCAGGATCAGGTTATTGCCTGAGCTCTGTGTATCTTTATATTGAATTGCTTCTGATAGGAGGTTCCCGTGTCGATTTGTGCATTTGCGCGTGTGCGTGTGACTGCCTTCGTGTGCATATGTGTCTGTGTACATTGACTGTACATAATTCAGGTGGCTCCACACAAGTCAATGAGACGCACACGAGTGAATACAACAATTGTCTTTTCTGACCTCAAATTTCAATATTATCCCTTGGTGTCTCTTTCACCCTCCCACTGCCATTTTAGCTGCTTTGCTCTCTATGCGTCCATCACCACAGTGAGATGATAGATGGGGCAGTGGAGACGGTGAATGTTAAAGTTTGTGAGCCGTGGACAGAAAGCTCGGCATGAATATCAGTGGCACGGAGTAAGTGCCGGGAATTGGATGAGCCAGAGCAAGAGAGGCGTCAGCACTTTCCCTCCCATGCATTTTCACTCAGCCAGATTGAGTCTTATTATCTGACCCTTCTCTTCTTCCCTCAGTGACCTAATAATATTGTTTCAGCGATCCTGTCCAGCCTCTGACCTCATGACTTCACACAGGAATCTGTTAGATGAAGAGCTCCACTTCTCCAAAGGTGCCTAGTGGTTTTTAGCTTTCTGCTTCTTCCCCGGCTGCTCGTGTAATGTAATATATAAAGCACCACTGCAGCAACATGGTGGTATCTATTTCAATTTTCCATCTAAAAGTTATTGCAATTGAATTCCTATAATATAAATGCATTTTAGTCAGACTGAGATTTTATCTTATATACGCCTACTCCCTCTTGCTCTGTAAGCATCCTCCTAGAAAAAGCACTGTATAACATCTCATCAATTAGGCCTCTTTGATTGGTCAACAGTGTCTGTTGTTTGTTATTACCAGTGGAATCAAAGTCACAACGTCTGGGAGTTAGCATGGTTATGCTGGAGCTTGTTAGGCAGCTGAGGTAAATGGAGGAGATTTGGGAATTAATCCCTTCCCAATCTGGACACTGCAGCTGGTATTCTCAAGCCTCTCCATCCATCCCATCACATACACGCACATTTGAACATACACACATGCCAAGCTCTGAACTCCATATCAGTGCCAACATGAATAGGGACACAGGGATGGGGATTGAAAGAGGGCAGCAAAGAGTGTACTGGTGTGTTTAATTGGGTTTTTCCAAATCTGTCTTAACCCTGATACATGTCCGTCCACATGCTCTAGCGTTGCTTGGTCTACAGGTTCACCAAAGCACAGCAACTTGAGAGAGAAAGCTTTGCAAACTTGCCAGCAGGGAGACAAGGTTCATGTCTCTATTCAGACGTCGTCATAAAAGACTTCTGGAGAAAGTGCTGCTGAAGGGGATTAAGCAACTATCGCTGTCAGACTTTTGAAAGTCCTCTTATCTCTGTTTGCTACTGCTGTTTTAGTGATGCCTATAATTGTCATTTCTGGTTTGTGGAGTGCATGCTCTCAGTCTGCTATTGCCTGTTAAATCTCCTTCCTGTGGTCGACTAGGAGCCAGATTGGCCGGGGGGGGGGGGGGATGTTGACCTTGTCTGCAGATTTAGAACACAGAATCATCACTGATATGGCAGCTGTACTGTGGCAGGCAACAGAAGCTGGGCCTCCAATCAGATCATCAGGTCAGAAAGTTGTAGTTAATGCAGACTGTGAATGTAGAACCGTCCAACTCAGTGAAAAAAGACAACTTGGGGGCCTTTTTTGTCAGATTCCTCAGAAGTCTTGAAGAGTTACTGAAGCCTCTCTTTATTTAATTAACCGCTTCTCTTGAACGCTGGACACTGAACCGGTTAAAACCTCTTACTGGTGGGGATCACACTGTGAGCATTTAATCTGTTACCCACTGGCTCCATGTTGCATATTCATTTTGTAATAAACCAATAAACCATTAAAACATGTTGTCTTTATAGTAACAAGAGACAGAATTTGAGCAGCCACCACCACACAAATGCTACACACACCTAACGGGCAGCACAAAGTCTCCAACACACCAAAATATCACATGCAGCCAGACACCTACTTTGCCGTCTCTGAATCAATCTCCTGGACATGACCCTATCATTCCTTTTTCCACATATTGTGTTGCTTTTCACCGTAGTTCTTATTGCTTTCTTTGATTAATCTTCCTCCTAGCTTTCCCTGACGCACTGGTCTGAGTCAGTAGACTTCCTGTTGGTTTTCAAAACAACTCTTCATGTCAGCCTTCCTTCCGCCCATCTCCCCCCTTCCTCTGCACCTCTCTAGTCTTCTATTCATCACTCCACAGCCCATTTTACAGTATCTTTCGGCCTCCTTCCTCCATCCGTTTCTCCCGCTCCATTACCTTGCTCGTTCATGTCCCCTTCATCTCCCCCTCTGCCTGTCCAACTCCCTGACATGAATTCTTTTTGCCCCCTTACTGTATTTCCCATCTCTTCCTTGCATCCCCCTCCTCTCACCATTCATCTTCAGGTCCTCTGTCCATCTCCCTCCCTCCCTTCCTTACCTCTCTGTCAGGCCCCAGCTCCCTCCCTCCCCTTTCTTCGTCTGGCAGTAGAGCTGCTCCAGTCTTGCTGACAGTGCTGTTTGTGTGAACTGAGTTCTGAGCTTCACAGCCCCCTCGCCTCCCATTGCTCCCCCGCCTCCTCACCACCCTCTCCACCTCACACTCCACCTCCTCCGCTCCTTTTCCTCCTGCCTCCCACCTAACAGACCCCTCCAGGCGGGGGAATTAACCTTCTAGCCCTGGGCTGCTGGGCTTAATGACTGTCTGTGGGGCCAGCATCAAATACACAAGCCAGCTGCTAACATCTGGGCCACACACACACACGCGCGCGCACACACCCACCTCCATGACCTACACACAAACACAGAGACATATGCAGTACACATAGCATACTGTGCAGCATAACATAAGGCTCCAGTTGCCAGATTTATAGAACACTCTTTCTGTATTATGTGCTGCCATGTATGTGGAAGTCTTTGCACTCTTCTCAATGACAGTGGCTGGATTGTCATCACTGCATGACTGACCCACGCTGCAATAACAAATGCAGCTGTGCAAGTGCTTCTGTGGTTATACTGAGCAAATAGCTGGTACATGCATTCACAGCACATGTATGGACTATGAGCAGATCAAATGAAAAATACATGCACATGGAAAATCAACATGACCTTCAAGTTGCCTTACTAGAAGAGCTTTCAGTATGTTCCACTGAGCAAATGGTGGTGTTCTCCAGCGACCATTCAGTTGGAAGTATATAATTGACAAAAGGAGTGGGTGGGGGTGAAGGGGCAAGAGTCAGAAAAAAAAAATCAAAAGTAAAAATAAAATAAAGAAAAAAAATCTGTGTTTAAAGTGAGTTCTGCGGCTCCTCTCTTTCTCCACTTCTGCAATAGAGCAGATCAGCCTGGGAGTATTGAATACAGGAAATACAGCCGTGTGGATAGTCTCTATTCCATTCATTATGTATGAGCATAAATGTTACAAACTAGCAGTTGTAAAGACATCCATGTTGCATCTGGATCTTTGAGGGTTGCTCTGCTCCTTTCAACCCATGCACACTGTAATGCTAAATAATGGGAACCATGAACACTCCAGAGAAAAGCAGAGCAAAAAAGAAGCTACATCCATGTGCCTGAGATTTCTGGCTGACTGCAGCTTTATCAAGCTGTTATAACTTTACCGCTTTTATTCATTCAATAAACCAGAGGTCCTTCAACATTACAAGTGGTCAGTTATCATTGTGGAGCTTTAAACATAGAAAAATGTTAGAACTGCTAAGCCAGCTGTAACCTTGTTATTGTTTTTCTGACATTTATTTCACGGCTGACTTGACCCCCTTCGAAGCACCTCCATCAACACTTCTCATACACAACTCCCTTCATTCTGCACTCCGCGCTATTGCTTCTCTCCCTCTCTTTATCTGTTTGCCTCTGTCTTAGACTAAGGAGTGAGAGATGGGGGAGTCCCATTGGCATTCTTTAACATCTCCTAGGCTCACTTGTGTTCAGAGAGTCATCTGTAGATCAGGAAGACAAAAAAGACGCTCCTGAGCCTTTGCGTCACTCAACAGGTAAGCACGGCTCCCTTTCTCTCATGCAAATTCGCACACCTATTCAAAAGGTTCTTGGCTTTTTTAAGAAGGAGGTACGCCCTCTCTGTGTGTCTGTGTGCTTGCCTCATTTTTTTTTTCTGTGTACCCTAGGCAGGCAGATGTGCCTGAGTTGGTGAGGGTTGAAAGGAGGCTTTGCCTCTCTGTCTCTCAACTTTTTCCTGGGGAGAGCAGGTGTGTCAGTTTGTGTAACGAAGTCAGTGTAATCCAGTAAACTTGAACACTTTGAGCCAAAGGGACCGGAAACAAAGCAAGTGTTTACTTGAGTGCTTTGAAATTGGACTGGGCGTGTGTATTGGCCAAGCTGATATGATTTAGCTTGTCTGCTCTAATCAGACTGCTTATGAAATGCCATGTTTAAATGAGAAATCGAGGATTTAGATGTAATTAGATTCTGTTGATAATCTAATCCACATCTTTTAGAAGCCCTCTTTATCAGCAACTCAGAGCTGAAGCAGTAATAGTTCACAAGACAGCCTCTATAAGCTACAGTAATTGTACCCACAGGCAATTGGTGAGATTGGTAAGAGTTTAGGTTGGCATTAAGATGTATGACCACATCTGAAATGGATGGCTGCATGGAGGTTGAAACTTCATTTTCTGCGCATTGACTGATTTCATGGGGTTTTATGTTAAATTGGTCTAGGATTGAGTGTATTGAGTCGTTTGATGATGTTATGAAAGATGCCATTAAAAATCTACCTGTCGGGGTCACGCTGAATAGTTCAGCTACTTCTAATGTCCTTGCGGGGAGAGTGGCAGCGTTGTCTCTAAAAGCGAATCAAATTTCAAATCAAACTTTCTAATTTGCATTTGTAAGAAGCTAGAGAAGAACAAGGTCGAAAAGAGAAAAAACACCGAACCAATTGAGTGCTGCAGTAGTAAAATATGTCTCTTTCTTATAGTCGAAGACAAATTAAATTGCCATTCAGTCTGGTATTTATCTAATGCCACATTTTGAATGACACGTTACAGTTATTCTGCAAATGCTACACCGTCGCACTTTTTTTTGCATACAAAGGAAATCAACATGTATCATTTAATGAGCATTCTTGCGACTGGCTGTATTTTTAAGGCAATTAAGGTGGTTGTTTGACTAGGTAATGGGAATGTGGGGAGGTCAGCCAGGCTGTGTCTGCTTTCATTAAGAATCCCAATGAAAATGGTGACTCACGAGGCCAACAGCAACCGCTCTGTGCTGCACAAACATTTCTCCTCCTCACAGGAAATGGTTGATGTTTGAGGCCTAAATCCCAACGGTAGAGATGAGATTTTGGCATTTCTAATTGTATGGTGACAAATGAACGGAATCCAGCGCTTATCGGGAGATGGAAAATGCTAAATTGCCATTCACGTGAAGACAAAATCTTAAGAAGAAGCCGGGAAATTATCGTCTTTGTGTTTACCTTCACGAGGCAGAGATAAAGAGAAGAAGGGCATTTTTAACCTCAGAAAGATTTTCTATTAATTGAAGAGGGAAATAATTGCCCTTGTGTGTTCAAAGAGTATACTTGGGGCTCTGAAATACACTAATGTTTTGAGAGCGAAAAAATAATTAAGTGTGAGTTAATTCTTATCAAAGCCTGTTGGAGTGCAACTAATCGACTCAGGGAAGATGCGTCAAAAAGCTATTGCCTCCAATTCATTTTGTCTGTTCAGATGAGAAAATGTTTAGTTTTCAATTAAGTAAATCACTATTATTTGTTCCACTCCTGCAGCAGATACATTGAAGTGATTACATACTGATTTAAAATCCACAGAGCTCTCTTCCAGGTCAAATAACTCAAGTCTGTATCCACAATATTGAATGCTATTGGCTTGGAACCACAGCACTGCCTATGTCATTAATTTCTAAAATGTTCTTTTGTCACCATTCACAACAGGAGCATGCCACGATGCAGAAAGTGGACCACATTTCTATACTCATTTATCTGGAGAAAATATCCAAATGCACACTCTAATTGACTATCTTAATGGACTGTGCCAATACAAGAGTTAACCAGAACACTCTGTATGTACTCTTACCTCAACATTTACAACAACTCATATGGAGATTTTCTGACTCACAGCAATATTCAAAAGTCCCGAGCTAACCCTCATGACCCCCATTGAGAACGTTATGTTTGCTGTAACATTTGTGTCTGTGTCATTCTCTCTATGAAGTCAAAAAGTTTAGAATGAATCCTGATCAAATCCATTAAAATGTAGCTTACGTCTACCAAGGTCTTCAAGGTCAACTTAATGGTTTATTGGTCAAAAACTGACAGAAAGCCTTAGAAACTATGTTTTTTTACAAGTTTCTGCGTATTCAACATATACAGTCAATATATATGAAAAGTATTCCTTTGAGCTCTCCTTCAAGGTCAGTAGATTGATCTGAAGGTAATTAAAATAAAGATGCTATTTAAACCTGTGTTTCTTACTACCATTGTTTGTATTGACAGCATATAGGTATATAGGGATTCTTATATGGGGCATCTAAATATCCCTTTACTTTGGATCTTTGACCTTTTCCTCGGGGTCAAATAAGGTCAAACTTTCATAAAATGTATTTTATCTTCAAATGTATGTTTACAAGCCTTCGTTCTTATTGGCAGCATTTTGGAAATGATACGCTGGCATATGAGGAGTCTAAATATCAAATTATAGTTTGGATCCAAATATCATGTTGTTTTTGACCTCTGATCTCTGTCTTACTTTTCACATCTGCCCTTATTTCCAAAATGCGTGATATCCTTAAAGAAAGCATTGTCAAGACAAAGAGAATGAGGTTGCTAGTTAGTTAGTATTTTACTGTTGTAAAATATAAAATAAGCTCAAATTTTTTTTATGTCCATAAATCTATGTCCACTATCATTATCATTACCTACTTCTACATAATGTCTGTGTAATCAGAGTAAACATGCTACCCTTATCGCAGTTGTACTGCCCTACAAATTTCTTATGTTTAAAAAGAAAACTAAATGAACATATGCAACATGCAACACTATTCCATTAAAAGTAAAAACTGCTCAGAGAGTGAGTTGCCTTGGTGGATATTTGCTTTCTCTGAGTGTTTCTTGTTTCTTTATACTTTTCTAGGGAATGGAAATATGTGCAGAGATTTTTTGAAATTGAAATATGTATAAATACAAATGGAATTACAACATATAAAACAAAAACAGAGGTTATATCATTCTAACAAGACCGAAAGCTAACATTTGGTAGGGCCGCCTTTGTATGCCCATCTTTAACACATCTTTTAGTCTGATTTCTTTTAGTCTCCAGAAATAATTCTTCAGACTTAATGAAGGGCATTCAAAGCCCTTCTTTAGATGTTGGCTACCTTTTGTTCCACTCTGTGTAGATTTTCAATCCAGATATGCTTTTACTGCATTTGCAGTGTGTTTGTGGGATCGCTGTTATGCTGAAAAATGAAGCTGTTGCCAATCAGATTTTTTCCCGATGGTATTGTATGGTGGATCAAAATCTGATGGCACTTTTCTGTGTTCATAATTCCATAATTTTTGACAAAATCCCCAACAGCATTGGCTTGTCTTAAACATTGACAGAGCCTCCACCATGTTTTACAGATAGCTATAAACACTCGCTCCGGACCTTTTCTGTATATATCGATAAAATTTTAAACTGGAAATTTCATTTGGATTCATTGAAATCATTTGGATTCATCATTTCATCAGGCCTGTTGACACTGATTTTTAGTCCAGTTCTTGTGTAATCTGGCATTCCTCTTTCTTCCAGTTTAATTACTAAGAACGGCTTCTTGGGAGCCACCCGTCCATTCAGGCCATTTCTGATGAGACTTCAGTGCACAGTAAATGGATTAATGAAAGGGTCAGATATACCTTACCTATTTCTTAGGTCAGGTCTTTCCGATATCTTAAGGCCTTGACCTTAAGATACAATTCGTTGTTTTTGGTTTTTGGTTCTGATTTTTTGCACCTACAGTACTTTAGTTTTTGTCCTCCAACGCTCCATTTTCTTCAAATTTTTAGGGATAACGATAACCCCCACACCATGCCAAGACATGCCAAGTTTTTGGCTCATAGTCTACTGGGAATCACCTTGTTGGTGCAAAAATAAAGTTCTATGCCTCTGTTATCTTTAGCATTTGTCATAGTTTCAACTAAACAAATGTGAACAAATTTTGCAACAGGCACCAGGACTGGACTGACAATAAGCAAAAAAGTAGCCAACGTCCAGAGAGAAACAGCTTCAAAAAAGCCTGGAGGACTGTTGCTGAAGACCACCTTAAAAATTACAAGAATGTCTGGGTCCTTGGAAGAAATAAAGAAATAAGGGGTCTTTTAAGATTTTTTTACAGTACTGTATCAACCATTTTATGCAAAAAGCTATGGGGAGTTTACTTTATAGGGTAAGGCAGCTGCTATGCTATATAAATCAAGTGATAGTGGTTTAATTTAATATCAATTTAATACAAATTCTAAATTTATATTAGTGAAATTTAGATCGCTACTAAGGACATTTTTGTTCCATTTTTTTGTGCGTCCCATGTATACACTGGTTTCCACAGGCTAAGTTTAAAAATCGGCTCTCGGAGGCTGAGAGAAAGGTCCTTTATCTTCCATTCTTTGCTCCCAAAGCTGATTCTTTAAGAAAAGCCAGGAGAAATGCTGCAGAGACCACAGAGGTCTTTAGTGCAACTAATCACAAATATGTGTATGGCCTTAAGGGAATTGTGCACACTCTCATACTCATCACAAGACTAACTCTAGCTCAACGAAAATGTTCCTCTGCATTTTCTCATTTGAAACACACTGCAAAGAGTGTATCCTCAAGAAAAGGTTTTTCACCATTAAACGCCATTAAAATTAGAACCATGCTTTTAAATGCCTTAAGCTCCACTTTAATGGAACTATGAATGATTCATTGATTAACTGAATGATCAATTGGAAGTCTGCAGAGATAGAGTTGTAAACATGTGCTGGACTGTTACAAAACAATGATATGTTAAAAAATAGTTTGTCAGCAAATCAAATCATGTCGACACTCACAAAATATGACAAAATATGGAAAGAAAAATAATCCTTCCCATCTTGTCTTTCTAACCTAATGTCTGCCTGTAGTGGATGTGTATATGTCATTTGTGATTTTTTTTTTTTTTAAATGGTTGTTCCAGGGTTGTTGAAGGTCAGGTGTCAGCGGTGAAATGGACTTCTTGTCAGCCCGGATTGTGTCTCCTGCAGTCCTACCCTTTCTCTGTTTTATCTTGGGTAAGAGAATCAAATGTCACCGTGGAGTTATTACAGTAACTGTGGCCTTTCCAAGTCCCTTCCCTGTTCTGGCCAGTCAACAGAGCACTGGGAACAGTGCTCTGTTGACTGGCCAGAGCACTTTTTTGAAGTCTTAATTTTCACTGAAACAGAATAACGTCAGTGATACATTCAGGTCACCTTCTCAACCTGCCTCAAATAGGAGTGTACAGTAAGTAAAGCACTGTACAACCTTAATCTCATGGTGATCTCTTCACCTTACACGTTGAAAATCTTGCCTTAATTGCTATGTTTTCTGCAGCAATAATTGATTTACTGTGGGTCTTATGTAAGAAGGTATTTGGCTTTT
Source organism: Haplochromis burtoni (assembly GCF_018398535.1). Taxonomy (NCBI): domain Eukaryota; kingdom Metazoa; phylum Chordata; class Actinopteri; order Cichliformes; family Cichlidae; genus Haplochromis; species Haplochromis burtoni. Next base: position 345,449 of record NW_024582481.1, read on the forward strand.
TTCTGATTTCTTATTGTTTTCCATATCTATCATACTATATACCATATTTCAGATAATCAAACAAATTTCCATGTTAGACAAATTCAAACTGCAGTTTTTAATTGAAGATTTCATTTATTACAGAAAAAAGCCATCCATAGCTACATGGGTGTATGTGAAAACTAACTGATTATTAAATCATGAATTAACTGCAATTAACCACATTTTTTAGAAAGCTGAGTTCAGTTATAATAGCCACCCCCAGACCTGATTACTGTCAGACCTGCTGAATCCAGAAATGATTTAAACAGATCCTGTCTGTCAAAGTGAAGTTTAAAAATCTCAAAGAGCAAGACAACTTGCTGCGACCTTAAGAAAATGATGAGAAACAAACTCACTGACATCAATCGGTTTGGAAAGGGTTTCAAAGGCATTTTTAAGGCTTTGGGACTCCAGCAAACTACGGTTTGGAGCTATTATCCACAAATCAAGAAAACCTGGAACAGTAGTGAAACTCTACTAAAATTACTCCCAGAGTGCACGGACGAGTCATCCAGAAGGTCACAAAAGAACCCAGAACGGCATCTAAGGAACTGCAGATCACATTTGCCTCAGTTAAGGTCAGAGTTCATGATTCAGCAACAAGAAAGAGACTGAACAAAAATGGCATCCAGAGCAGGGTGAAAACCACCGCTGACCAAAAAGAACACGAATGCTTGTCTCATATTTGCCCAAAAAATATCTTGATGATCCCCCAGACTTGTGAAATCACCATTTAAAAACTGCATTTTGTATCGGCTTGTCTTTTTAATATTAAAGTCTGAAAAATGTAAGTGTGAGAAATATGCAAGAACTAGATTGCATTTCTCCTTTGAGGATCATCATCATGGTTTATAGTAAGGTAAGGTCTCCTATAGGTGCATAGGACTTACTCTTAAAATTTCCACTGTCTCTTCGGTTTGCCTAATCAAGTAGAACATCATTGGTTAAATCTTTTCCCTGTTTTTGGCTGATGGACAATTTATATTACAACCAGTTTCCCACCAGATTTATTCAGGGCATAAAGGAAACTTATTCACAGGGAATTAGTTCTTCATCCAGAGTAATGTTATGTTATTATTGACTAAATTGTAATTTGGCTTGTAACTTTGCTTAGGTGGGAGTTGTTTAAGATTTTTGTTCTATTGTCACAATTCTTTTAAACTGTCAGCTTTTTTGTCATCAAATACTTTATAAAGAAAGTAAATAACACTAAGTGAAAGTCACATCATGTTTCCATGGTGACAAATGACTTCCAGTTCATGGAATTTACCAAACACAATTAAAGAACAGAGATACATGAGGTACATCTGTCACCTAAACAAGAAATATTGTTGCTCTTTAACAGCAAAGAATAACTTTAACTTACAACATTAAAATAAGTATGGAAATGTGGGTTAAAAGTCAAATTGCACACTTGCAAACATCTATGTGGCAAAGTGGATGAGCAGTTGGACTCTTCAGTTGTCTCATACTGTAAGTATGAATGTTTTACACATTAAGCACATTATTCTCTACATATGTTTATTTGCTCTGATTTGCTATTGGCAAAGTAACATTGCTTTACTTATTATACCTAGGTTTGTTTGTGTAACCATTATGTTGCAGTCAAACTCAAACATTCAGCAGATTAAAGCAAACAGTTAATCACATGTTGCGTTATATTTTATTATGTCGCAGATTTAACTCATTTATATTCTTCCATTGTTTCTTTGTTCTGAGTATCCATGTAGGTCAGGTGTGGGAAAGCTCCCCCCAAATCCCTCCAGCATTTCCTGACTTTTAAAGTGCTGATGATGTCATGTCTGACATCACCAGGTTAATCCATCAAGAGGGGAGTTTTTCTGCACAGGCATTTTCCTTTTGTTAGTTTATAAGATTATGAAGTGATTTGTCCTAATAGTTTTCTTATATGGAGCATTTAGCTGTGTAAATGAGTTAATCAGGAGAGGAGTGAGCTTCATGTGATTCTCAGCCATTTGTGTTGAGTTGTCGATTTCTCACCTTAAACTAGTGGTACTGGCTACACTAACAGAAGGGGAATTGACAGGTGAGGTGTGTTGCTTATTCCGTGTGCTCTTTGTTTCCTGTTATGAGTTTTGTTTTAAGTTTCACAAATATTGGGGGTGATTGTAAAAAAAACAAAACAAAAAACTGCTCATCTCTGGGAACCCAAAATGCCTTCTGAGTCTGGTTACCTACCGCCTTCCTTGACACTCTTTCACAAGCAAAATATTTCCCTCAAGAAGAGGAGAAGGTGAAGAACAAAACAAAGCATAAATACCTGACTCTATCAGAATACCATAAACACGACTGCACGTGAATACAAACGTTATTCCACATCTGCTGAAGGGGTGGATGGACAAATGCTGGCTGGTGAGAACTGTTTTTACAGCTGTTTTGCAACAGAATGTCAAAAAAACCTGAACTGAACTCTTACCTTCAGGCACCAGGACGTCACGTGTTGGTGTTTTGGATGCTAGTTTATCACCTGATGCTAGCTAGTTTGGTTAGCAAGCTTCATAAATTGTATAGACATACATATAGTGTTAAGCAAGAGAGGAATAAAATACTAGAATTTTACTCACCATTGCAGAAGCAGAAACTAGCGCTGTGCCATACTACAGCTCATAATATTGGTCACATAATCCATTAAAAATGCTCCAAAAAGCACCACCAGCAGACATAAACAGTGAAGAGTTACGTGAAATAGTGGATGAAGCCTAAAAGATAACCGGTCTGCTTCACCTACCTGTATCAGGACACCTGTCAATCAATCCAGGTGGATGCATTAGCAAAATAATGATAATAATAATAATGAAACCTAGCCATAGGTGCTAAAACCTTTTGTGTGTGTGTGTGTTTATTTATTTATACCAGGGTGTAAACGATATTTTTAAAGATGTAAATTTGGACATTTTTAAAGTAACGAGCATCATGTGGCACAAGAAGCATTGGGGTAATTTTTTAGCTCTGGAGATTGCCCCTTAGATAATGACCGCTGCTAATAAGTCACCATACTGCCCCTTAATTTCCCCTATGGGTATTTATAAATGTCATTTATAAAAAAAAATTAAAAAGCCACAACAAACATGCTTGCTGTTGTTGAGGTATTAACCTCTTGTGCTTTGGTGATAAAACTCTTATTTATGTGTGACATGCTAAGGTGCAATATCAAGTCCACAAGAAGAAGATTTAACCCATCTCTGTAACGCCACAGAAACATCCAAAGTTTGCTAAGTTTAGCTAACACTACTCACTTTAAGTAGGTTAAAGCCTTAGTGGTTTGGAGATAGAGCAGGTCATCCATGCCAAAGTGTCCTTGATACAGACCACAAAAACTGCCCCCAAAGTGTCTGTGGTGTGTATGTGTCTGTGATGGATAAAGAGCTGCACCTATATTGTAAAAGAGCAGTATGCAAATATTACTGTAAAGCTCTATGTATGGTCCATAAAACTGGTTTAACTTAACGATTATAAATTCAGCTCACTTTAGGACATGGAAATGAAATTGTATTGCTGCATTTTGATATTTCTATTTCTCAGTAAAATCCATTGTGGAAGTATTTTAGTAGGCACTGTAGATCATTATTGACTATTCATTTATGTAAACTGTATGCAAATTTGCTTCTGTGTTTGGCTGTTTGTATGCATCCTCTGTAATGGCCAATCTTGCCCTTCATATTTGACGTGAGGTGACTGGTTCAGCCTTGATCTGAGAGCTCTGCCTCTCACTCATGTTGTCAGATGCAATAGAGCATGCACTTCACAAACAACTTGGCCATTGCTTCAATGAAGGTCAAGATTTAAACAGCCCAATAGAATCAGGTTCTCTGTGGGGCATTGTTTAAACAGACTTACGCTCAGATATTAAACGCTAATTGGAGTATGCACTTGCATTTGGCTTTTTGAACTGAATTTATTCATAAACTATTGTGTGTAATACTCATATAATCTTAGCCCCAGTGTAAAAGCCTGGTGGGTGGTCTACTTTAACGTAACCTTCCTGACTCAAGTGCACTGCGCCATAGGCTGTCACCTCAGAGCTTGGCTGAAGGATGGTGAACACCAACTATGACAAACAAGGGGGATTAAAGTGATAATCATTACTCTTCCCGGGAGGAATTAGCTAGTGGGACATCGACATTGAGGAAAAACCACAGGTGAACAAGGTCTCTGGTGCCCCATGTTTTTTTCCTCTTCCCAATACCCTATCTGCATGGCCGAGGGGGGATTTAATTTGCAGTAATTACTTTATTGACTCATTTTCAGGGCCGTATCACTGCAGTTTCCCATCAATAAAACATATGCCAAGATGAATAATGTGGCCAGGCACAATGGGATGCCTTCTCAAACAAAAAGACCACAGGACTGCTCTCCTGTGGTGCATGTTTTTGTCATGCTCCTTCTGCTCATTTTATTTCCTTCATCACACTCCTCACACATACTCAGCTCTTATTCTTTTCCATCTCTTTTCATGAAATCCCAACATATCCCTTTCATGTTTCCTTTCCAATGCGCCTGCTTCTCCTTTTTTTTTTTTGTTTTTGTTTAATGTTTCCAGGCACACGGGCCCAGCAGGCCTTTAGGACTGAGCCCAAGAATCTAACTGTGCGGATGGGAGCCACAGCTGTGTTGAGGTGTGAGGTGTTGCGAGCCTCGGGGACTGTGCAGTGGGCCAAAGATGGCTTCCTCCTGGGACCTGAGAGAAGCCTGCCAGGCTTTCCACGCTACAGCATGATTGGAAACCCCGAGAGAGGTAAGCCGGGATACTCACGGAATATGGTCTATGGCCTATTGAGCTTTGATGGACCTATTAAAACTAAATAAACATGTATAATAACAGAACCTCAAGAGATGCCAAAATTAGTAAACCTAAACAACTAAAAAATGAAACCATCAGAGAACTGTGTGCTATTTGCGTAAAGGGCACTTTAACATATGATTTCCCAAAGATAGTAGCACAATTTGAATCCCATGTACTTCTTTGTTTTGTTGTGACTTATAGTTTATATGGTTTAATTATGAAATGCTGCTGTCATGTCAAGATGCCCCCAGCGGTACGACTTCAAGGGGGCTTCTCTAAAAGTAAATGAGATGAGGTTGTTGTTGTTATGGCTTCGATGCTCCAATAAGCATGGCTGTTACAGGAACCTTATGGCTATTATAAAGGGGTATCATCTGGGGTGAGGTGAGGTGATGTGATTGTCAACAGCCTCTCGCACAACCCCCTTATCCTGTCACTCGCACATGAAGATTAAAAAAAAAGAAATTAAAGCAACAGAGTGCCAGATGATCTGTGAAATGTGGCAGAGAATATAGTGTGTTGCAGAATCTGCACCACAGTCTATAAAAAGTAATAGCCAATTAGAAGGCAATCCTGAGTAAGAGAAGAGCATCTGTTCCTGATCAGCCCACAACTAGACAAGCTGCATTTCACTGTTGCACAGTGTGGGAGACCACCAGTGACACATAAACACTAAGGGATACAATGATGCACATTCTCGTGTGCGCCCTTATTCATGGCTTGAGTTTACACAAATGCATTCAGAGGAGTAAAATATTTCTCTGTTGATTAACTGTTAGTGAGAAAATTATACATTACAATAGACACAGGGTTAGAAAATCACCTTTTATATCCACAACAAGGAAAAAAGAAGTACACAATGAATGTAAGGACCACAAACACACACAAGCTGTCAAACACTCATAGGCTCAGTCATAAATAAAATGCCCATCAGTGCAGGTACCCTTTTCCAGGAAATGAAACTGCAGACTGATGTATGCAATCACTTTACACTGCACAGAACTAGCAAAATCATTTAAGATGACACTTGACTGCACTTTATACGCCACCAGTTTTCACTGATTGTCATCAGTGATGTTTATTGATGCTTAAAAAGACTGAAATCACATATTCACGCACAGAAGAGAGGCCGGCGTTGATTTCAGCATGCACTTATAGTAAATTTAGCACCCTTAGTTTCCCCGAGCTGAAGCAGTAATGTAAATGTGTACTGACATGAGCCTAGATCCAGGATTTCAGCCATTTATGTGCACCAACTCTCAGTGTAAAGACAGAACCTTAAAGATAAAACAGCTTTTTTTTAAGGCACCAAAGCATTAGGTTTGTCTTTCTCATTTTGTATTCAAAGAATGGCTCACGAGCAACAACACAACTCTAGAAAATAGCATGCAGCCAGCCAATCAGGTAAAATGTTAATAATGAACGTCACATGTAGAGAGAAGTGAATCAGATTTTATCTTATCTAATATCAGTAAGCATCATAAACTGATAAATCATAGTCACACATAGAGATTAATTGAGGCTCTTACTGGGGCTTTTTAAGATATGTTGCTGTTATCTTGTTATACAGTATCAAATCCATCCATCCATCGCTCCCTCCATCTATCCATCCATTTGTTTTTATCCAACTCAGGGGCACAGAAAGGCTGGAGCTTGCCTCAGCTGTCAAACAGGAAAAAGAGGGGGTACATCCTCGACAGGTCGCCAGTTCATCACAGGGTTTACATCAAGAGACAGACAGCCACACATGCTAATATCGATACCTCAGGCTTATTTAGAATCACCAGCCCCAACCTAACAAGCATTCCTTTGGACTGTGGGAGGATGCCGCAGTACCCGGAGAAAAGCCATCAGGCACAGAGAGAGGATGCAAACTCATAAAAAGGCCTCAGTCAGCCAGCAGGTTCTTGCCAGGAACCTTCTTGATGTCAGGCAACAGTGCCTGACTAAATGATGAAAAAGGTTGTTTACACGAACATCAACAATTTCCCCTACTCTTTCCCTCTCCCTGGGGACTGACCTTTCCCACTTATGTAATAGTATGTGTTTTAAAGTTTCTGGGCTGATGCACAGATTCATATTTGCAGAAGGGAAGGCATTTTCCACTGCAGGCATAATATCTATGTAGATGTACTGTATCCAAAAATTTCAAAGGCCCTAGATGAAATAGATACAGAGTAATGGGCAAATAACCAATTCTCATTGCAGCCTCTGCCAGTCTCTACAACTTGATTGGACTATTTGTGAGTAATTTCAGGAAAGAGGAATATGATTAATAACTCCAATGTCTCTTTCTTTCTGCACTCAATGATAACTTAGATGTGAAAATTGCTTCTGGTTGGTGTTAATTATCTTGCCAGCGTACTTGACACATGTATTTGTAGGCCTGTGTGGTTGTCAGACTAAGATACTATTTTCCACATATTAGTAGGCTGTGAGCCATCAGGAGCTGGAAAACCAACGTTGAACATCATCTAATCCCCACAGGTTATGGCAATGCATCAAACAAATCAAGCCCTGTTGGCATGCCACACTATCAGAAGAGAGATGCAGAGTGAGGGATTCTGCCTGGCATCAATTAATAGACATTTTATTCAGTCTGCGTTGTGAATTTGGGATTGGATTTCATTTACCACACTGGAAATTCATTCTGAAACAAAATGCTGTGAGTATAAACAACCACTAGCATGTCAATGGAAATGCCTGCAGCTGGAGATTCTCACCAAGTGAAATGTTTATATTTTACAGAAATAAGAAAACTGGCTGTTTATAGTCAAATCAAACAGGAATGTCAGCAGTGGAGTATATTATCGTACTGAACTGATGCGCAGGACTGCCATTTAGATTTCTAAGCTGCCGTGGCTCAAGTGGTGGTTTGATCCCTGGACCCTCCACGTACCAAAGGGTCCTTGTGCAAGACAAAACCTCAGATCTACTAGTTACAGCTGCTTTGCATGAGCGTCTGTAATTGGGTAAATGAGAAGATATTGTAAAGCATTTGGTAGAACTAAAATTAGGTGCTCTCTACATTAAACCCATTGTCAGTTTCTCTTTGATAGTTAATTTTGGCATTATGTAAATTTAAAAAAAGGCCTCTAAAAAATGCTAAATGCTTGTCAATATATAAATACTATAAATGTTAGGACCTCCTAAGTTATACTCAGGAGAAGGGGACCCATAGGAAAATGAACCCATTCTTTTTGTAATTATCTACATATGTAGCATCTCTCCAACACAGTTCATCTCTCCATCTCTGTTCCAGGCCAGTATCATCTTCAGATTGAAGATGCTCAACTGGAAGATGACACTCAATATGAATGTCAAGTGACCTCATCTGAGTCCAGCAGTGGAATCATTTCCAGGCTGGCCTGGCTCGACGTACGAAGTAAGGGGGGACAAAAAAGGTTGTGGAGTCTAATAATAATCATGTTTTCTTTTTTCTTTTTTTCCCCCGAGTAACAAAATGCATGTTAGAAGGCACAGTGAGCATCCTCAGTACTCCAGTAACATTTGTGACCTCTTGACCAGTAATCAGCATACAAAGAGCTGTTAAATATTCATTTCTATTGATAAAGAGCTTTTATTTGTGTAAGATACGGCAATTGCATTTGAAGGACAGTTTCAAGTTACTTTGCCCTTGGTACGGCGTGTTTACTGTAGCAGTTTTATTCAATAATACACTGATCAACCACAGCATTAAAAGTACCACCAGGTGAAGTGAATCATATTGATCATCTCGTTAAAATTAAATGTTTTGATGGAAAACCTTGGATCCTCACATTAATGAGACTGTTACTTGGAGATATAACAATTACCCAGCATTGCTGCCAACCAAGAACACAAAGGTAGTCCTGAATGGCCGTAGCCTCCCTCAGCAGAACAGTGTGCACTCCAACACATTGATGAAGAATGGCTCGAGGAACCTGACAAGGGTAATGACCCAGCCTCCAGGGGTTCAGAGCTTTTTTATTAGCACAAGGGGGATCTAGACAATATTAAGAAGGTTGTTTCAGTTTTGTGCTCACAATTCTGCAAACTTTTCAAACAGTATTCAAGTACTATGCCACCTTTACATGTTCCAGAAGGGTCTGTGGCTTTAACTAGCAGCTGGAAAATATAAAGAGCAGCCTGGCTTCTCTAGCAAGCCTCAAGGCGATTCATGTCTCTTCCTTGCGCAGGAATACATTTTAACAGAAGTGATTGAAAAGTTCCTTCTCAGACATGGAATGGAATAGATGTTATTGTGCAACTACATTAGACCACCTGTAGTCACTCTATAACAACCGGTGTTTCTCTCTCCCTAACCCTTTTGCTTGTGGGAGCAAGCCCATATGTGGTAAGGAAAGGACTCTAAAAGAACCTTTCTTCTCCAGGCGCACTTCATTTACTTACATCCCCCTCCCTATTCTCTCCCCCGCACAATTTCACCCTCTCTCTTGGCTCGCAGGCTTTCTCTTTGGTGACCATGGACACTGAGGATGGGGGTTTGGATAGGAGGGGCGGTTGTGGCGATTGTAGAGTCCTCGCTCTCTTCTGGGAAGAGAGCAGGTTTTTCTGACATCAATAGGCTGGCGCGAGAAATGGCGGGTAGTGTTGTACTTGAATGGCAGTATTCTACACTGCTGCAGTTTAATATGCTACGGCAAGCCTACACCTGCAGCCACAGCAGGCTTGACTCCCACATTCATTACCTTTGAGATGCTTCTTGCATGTGTGCCCACTTATACAAAATCAAAACTCTCGCTTTCTGCTTTGTCAAAACAATGAAAATATGTGTTATACCAACCAGTGTGTTGCATCAGGGATGGCTGGTAGTAGTATTAGTACTAGCATTTACCCGTGACAGACTCTTTCATAATGTTTCTGACATGCCCACATACGAGTCCACATGCTGCACATCTCAGCAGGTGTTTTTATTCAGTGTCCTGGGCTCACGTCCCAGCTGTTGACTGTTTAACATGGACATTTGTAGATGAGCTGTCGCAAAGGGCAATCAGTGAAGTGACTGACTTAAAAAGCTCTCTGCAGCCTTGGTCTTAAAGGGTTATTTGTTCCAGCCCAGCAGTTCAAGTGATTCAAAATACGTGACTAATCTGGGGCTTGATAATGAGCTGATGAATTCAATCTCCCGTTAGTGCTGAACTGGGACTGGAAACTGTGTATCCCCTTTGAAGTGCACCATCTCTGATGAGTTTCCGATGGACTTCTCTATCACTGAACTACGGCTCCCAAGGCCCCGCACCCCTGGCCAGTCAACCATGGCCATATCCTATCAAGCTCTGTATCAAATCAAAACACTATAAAGTCTTTATGAGGAGATACAGTAGGGGAGAGGGGAGGAATTTGAAAACAAAACAGAGATTGGTGGTTGTATAATTGGATTCTTGGGTCAGGGAGAGTGATATTATGACTGGCTAATTCAAGATGGATCACCACAGGCAGTAAATAGCAGGGATAAAGGCAAAAATGTCAATAAGCCCCATCCATGGGCTTACAAAGAGATGTTTTCAAGACATTTCCATTGGTGCAACCTAACTCCTGTGTGTTTTTTGCTTCCCTGCGGAGCTTAGATAGGGGATTACTGCAACAGGCAGATCAAGTGGCAGTGAGTAATCCATGACAATAACAACCTCTACCCTCTCTGCTAAAGCCCCCTCCTCTACTAAAACTTACCCCGCACTGTGCCCGTCACATACCTGACACATCCTGTGTCTCGGTTTATACCATTAGCCTTAGCATTTAATCCTATTAATGAACAACTCTCTCCCTCACCACAGTGCACGCCTGTACAGATGCCTCCTGCAAATGTTCAAAACTGTTTTTGATGTGTTCTGGTTTTAGACTGTTACTCATTCATTTGGCATAGTGTGTCACCGAGATATTTATGTGTGTGTGTGTGTGTGTGTGTGTGTGTGTGTGTGTGTGTGTGTGTGTGTGTGTGTGTGTGTGTGTGTGTGTGTGTACGTGCCCATGTGTGTAAGCTTATTATCAGCGTTGGTTGGAGGTTAGAGGACATTTTAGGAACCAGGGCTATAGCGAGGTTTTTTTCGGGAGCTAATGAGTTTAGCACTTGAAGAGTATATAATGAGCCTTCATTTTATGATTCCCTGTTATGAATAATGGAACAACTTATAAATGGGGGCACAAGCAACGTAGAACATGGTGACTTTATTCATCTTTGTTCATGAAAAGTTCTGACAGTTGCCCAAGATATAACCTCATCAGAGGATGGGGTGTTATACACTGGTGCCATGCTTTAATTCTGACAGCGCCACTTTAATGTTACAGTAGGTTCTTTCTGAAAAGGGGAAGTTCTGCTTAATAGCAACATGAGCGGTTCCTTGTTAATTTATTTAAAATCCATCACAAAGGTGCATTTACAATTGAGCCTAAATCTGTTTTTAATGTTGCGCGTGTGTGATGCACTTGCTGTAAATGGGAGTTTGGGAGATGGATGCTGACAGATGCAGTCATGACATGTTTTGGCTGGAGCAGCGCTCGTGCAGATGAGAGGTGATGGAGGTAGAGCTTTTTGTCCTAAACACCTGTTCCACTTCTCCCTCTGAATGCAGACAGAAAATGGAAAGCTGTTTCAGTGGTTTGCAACATCAGGGATTATGTTCATATTGTGCATGAATAGCCAAATGTATGTGTTTCTCTGCACATATAATACTGTGTAAATCGTAATTTCTTTATATTTTGCTGGAAAATGGAAACTATATAACATAGATGAAGCATAAGGCCTACACGAATAGTTCTCCGACCTTCTTTAAGGGCATTCAAAGCTCTTCTTTGGGTGTTGACTGCCTTTTTCTTTCTGATCTCTGCCAACATGATCCCACACGGCTTCAATAATGTTGAGGACCCTCCTCTGGGGAGGCCAATCCATGAATAACAGTGTTTAATTATATGTTTTTCTATCTAGTGAAAGTGTTTAGGATCAATATGGGCTGAAAAATGAAACTGCTGTCAATCAGATGCTTTCCATTGTATTGTATGGTGGATCAAAATTTAATGGTACATTTCTGTGTCCATTAAACTAAATGGAAACAAATTATGTGTTTTTGTGACAGGCTGCTAGTATCAAATACCTAAAGATGCAAAGTTGTCTGTTATATGTAAAAGCAACACTTGTTAATTACTTCAGTTAGGTGCCTTTTGAATAATTCACTGGTCAGTGTTAAGTAGCTTCCTCTGAAAATGGTCAGGTACAAGCGACTGAACTGAAAATGAGTTTAAAAATAGCTAGTGTCCAAAGAAAACCTTTGAAAGCCATTCAGAAATCCTGGAGAACTATTGCTCAAGAAAAAAAGCAAATTGAAAGCAAAATAAAGAGAAATGAGGGGGTGGCTCAAGACTTTTGCACAGTACAATATAGAAGGAAAAGAAAACATTCTTGCACACATACTGTGAAAATATGGTGTTCGACAAGCTTTATCATCCAAAGATGAAACTGATGAGTTGTGTCTTTCTGGTGTTAAGAAGTCAGAGCTCCATTATTATCTATCCTATTCAGCATAAGCTTTTTAGAGACTTTCTATCCTCTGGGCCTTTTCCAATATCTTTCGGAGAATCAGGTTAGTATCACATGTTAGACCATGCAGACACTGGTGCCTGTTTTTAGAGTGAAATGAGATGACTGTAGCTTGTCTGCACATTCACTCGCCTGTGTCGGAGTGTTTGTGCGTGCAAATCTGCATTCACTGTAGACTTGAGTTTATCTTTGGGTGCTTGTGTGCAATGGAGAAAAGAGAGCATGTGCATCTGTATGTGAATGAGAAAGAAGGATAGGTGCAAAGAGCTGCTTATGCATATTGATGTGTGTCTGCTAATCTGGTTCTTATCTGCTTTATCCATCCATCCGTCCGTATTTGTCTAATAAATCGAATATTTCAGCTCAGCGTTTCACATCTGAACTGCAGGATCAAGTCCTTGCCTATCTGTGTTCATATATGTACCTTAACAAGAGAAACAGAAGCAGAAAAGCAGACAGAAAGAGGAAGGATTTAAAAAATCCCACTTAGAAGTATACAAAGAAAGGGCAGAAAGAGTTAATTAAGAAAACAGCATGGTTGCTGTCTGCTCTTTGCTCTGAGTGCGTGTCTAGTAATTGAGCCGGATGTGTGTTTTATTGTTGTCCACATGTTCTATCGCAATTGTACAAATGTGCATTGGTGCAGGTTTAGCTTGACTGGGCTTATTCCCTCACATGGCTTTTCTGAGGGGATGTGATGGATGGCGGCTGTAAGTCCCAGTCCAAGCTGGAACACACCTTCCTCTGCGCTTCTGCAGTTTAACTGCAGTGGTCAAGAAAGATAGTGTGGGTGGAGGGAGGTGGGCTCGGGCTGCTAGAGGGGGATGATGGAGTGAACGAAAGATAAGAGGAACAGGCCAGCATGAGCGAGCGAGGAAAAAATTAGATACCTGCCTGCCTCATTTGTGAACATATCATTATTCTTATTTTAGGATTTGTTAGGCTGCCAGACACCCTTCGAGCACAACAAGTGATGCGCCTGTGTGAATTGTGTGGGCCTGAGTAGATTGAGAGTACAGGGGCTGTCAATAGATGCATGGCCCAGTCATCTTCTCTGGGAAGAGGGAGGGGAAAACAAACAAATGCATCTCATTATTGCTGTGCGCGCCTCTGCAGTGCACTGGGTAACCCATCACAGTCCACACAGATTCAATTGCTTCTTTTAAATCAGTTTGAAGCTGCAGCCACATCTCATCTGTCTCAATAGCAGACTAGAGCGAAGAGGTGACTCTGCACACAGCAACAGCTCCTCCTAGTGGCCACGAGTCAACTGGACGTAGAGGTAGATGTTGAATGGCTGGCTGGTTTGGTTGCTTGTGGTCCAGCTGTTGAGCCATACATTGGCAGCGGGGTTTATCTCCGGACTGAGCGGCAGCTATCTCCCTGCTCCGCCTAATCCTCCACAGCCCGTCTTATAGTCACATTTCATTCTTGCAGTATCTCTTTTCTCCTCTGCCAGTCTTTCATCTCCCTTTACACACACATCTCCTTCCTGTACTTACCAACTCTCTATTCTGTCTGTTAACTCAGGCAGCCTTTGCACTTGATCTCTGATGAAAGAAAACAACCTTCACAGTAACCATAGTTTCTAATTCTACAAGCTCACCCACACACTAAAAGCCAGCACAATACATGGCCAGTTATCTGTAGGCTAGTGCGTGCTTAATTTAACTGATGCTCTTGGTAAGGAGGGGCTAACAGATCTGCAAAGAATCTCTTTCATAATTAGTTGGTGACAGATTTCTCAATTTACTGCCCAAATTTTTTTCGGTCCCTTGTGTTAAAAGCTATGTGTTTTTTCCCGTTTTTTTCCTGGAATCTCTATTTATGGTCAGATAAAAGGATTGTAGAGAACAGTGGAGAAGTGAAGACTGCTTTGATCAGTCCAGAAAGCACATATTTAGCTTGGGGGTGATCTGAGTAGAGAAGTGTTTGGTGTTTGCTATGATAGATTAGCACTGGATTGGTTTCATCACCGTTTCATCTTTATATTCTCTTCTTGTCCACAATTTGTATTGAAACGCAACCAAACATCAAACCTAAATCATTCAAAAACTGACAGTGTGACACTCCAGTCAGTCCCAGATATTACAATCCTATTATCATATCACTGCATAAAGCTTAGAGCAATGGCTAGAAATCAGCGTAATCTATAGTTTTTTAGGCGCTGATGTTAAGTTGGAAACTTGAGCTGTTTTCTCTCTGTCAGTCCCTCCGTCCAAGCCGTACTTTGACATGGACATGTCAACACCTTGGGAAGCCGGGAAGAAGTACACCGTCACCTGCGTTGCCCCTGATGCAAAGCCTTTGGCAGAAATCACACTTTATAAAGGTGAGTCATGCTTTGTGCTCCATTAGATTTTTATCTTGATGGTCAGGCTGACAAGCTGGAAGGAAGGGCCAGCCGCCTTTTTGATATTCTACAGTCTGCCATGCGTATAGGCCTCAACCTGAATATTTTAACAAGAAAACACAGAATAAAATTCGAGTCCACTAAAGGCTTCTTGTTTCTTAGTTTTGTTTTGTTTTTTTTAAATTGCAGAGTTGAAAGGAGGAGACTCTGTGTGGGAGGAAATAGCCTGAACATTTGAATTTCCAGATGTTTGTTTCACAGTTTCATGTAGAGTCAATTTATTGCAGGTTCCTTGTTGTTTACAAAAGCATCTACAATATTGCCACCGCTTTGTTTTTACCTCTTCTTCTTCTGTCACACCTATTACGCTGTATCGTGCTGAAACCGAGCGAGAGATGTTCCCTTTGTTCCATCGGTGTGAATTTGTCTGCGGGGTTGTGCTGTAGGTCTAACATATAATTTCATAGTTTCATATTTTTAGACCACGTACGCATGATTTCTGCACGACAGTCGCGCACACATATGCACCATAGTCCAGTATTTGCAATTCTGCATGAGAATAACACTGGTGTTTGTGTTTCGCATGAACAAATTTACACACAGTATTCTTCTTTTTTTTGTGCGCCTTCCCCCCATTGTGTCTTTTAGATGGAGTTGAGCTGACAGGTGCAGAGTCTTTCTCCACGTCTGGCTCAAAGGATAAGCTTCTGAACGCGCATGCTGAAGTAACGTATGTGTTCAGCTGCCTGCCAGACTCATTCTCCTCACCAACCTGCTCAATCTCCCCAAGTCTGTCTATGTTTCTTGTTTCCCTTGTTTTCACCGTGCTCTTATTCTCACCTTCTGTCTTAGTGAGTACAATGAATTTCTGCACACACACAAACTGCTTCTTGGCACTGTGGAGTTGAATTAGCTTCTGTCAAATGCACAAAATTACATTCCAGCAGCGAGACAAATCCAATCCTTGCTGGTTCGCCTGGTGCCCATACATTAAGCGGGGCCATAGATTACTTTAATCCTGCATATCTCCTCTATGTCAAAGATAATAACCTCTTGTCATATCTTCAGATAACATTGGTACTGAGGAGCTGCGATGTTGTTTAACTCTCAAGCAGAGAAGCCGAGGTCTTAAGCAATATTGATGCTTCTTCCACATATTCACGCTGAGCATACACAGCAGTGGGCGATATGTGATGGTTACAGTTGTCACTGAACTGTAGTTTGATATAGAAGATGTAAACAGAGAGAGTAAACTAGACTCAGAATAAATTCACTGTTTCTAAGTACATTGCAAAGTGCCTTGCTTTTATTCCCATGGCTCCTGACAACACACACAGCGTAAAACAGAGTTGGGGTACTTACATATTAGCTAAAACCATCTGTTTTTTTGTTTTATTTAACACTTCTAATATTCCACTACATTTATCATTTAACCAGTTACAGATACTGGTTATCTTATTTTGCAAATAACTGTTAAAATTATCCTTTTTTTCCACAAAATTCAAAGACTAGAGAAAAATAACAACATATTTCTGCCAGAACTCTGTGTTTTTCCTACCCCATTATTCACCTCATGACTTCTAAGATTTATGCTTTTACTGGTGTTCACAGTACACTCACAGACAAAGACAGGCACTTTATCATTGCAACTATTAAAATCAAATTATACGGAAAGAAAAAAGAAAGCTAAACCAGCTGCTCAGTGAGCAATTTGTACGCGTATGTAACAGATTTGTCACTCGGTGAAAAAATCTTTGCAAAAGTGTTTTCTACTTTGATTCTCTTCTGAAATTGTGTGAGTTTGTGAAGAGAATTGTGCCTCGCAAAAATGTGTCATTAGTGAGGGTTGTAAAGTCTTCAACTTATGCTAAAGGATAGAGAGGATACTGAGCTTTACTCACCAGAAATTATGAGACGGGTACTGCTGAATTAAAGGTGAGAAGGGAGGTTTTATATTGCTGTGTTCGTGTTTCTGCCTACATCATTATCATCAGTGTTTGCCCTGCAAACATCATTGCAAGTCAGCAATCATTCTGAGATATCATAGATTGCAACGAGTGTAAATATACCTCAAAATTAAGCGGGAGAAGTTGCGAAACTATATTGATGCATTGATGTAAATAGCAAATTAGTTTATGCTTTTATTTACACCCATCTTTGTTGGGTACACCTTGCTAGTAATGGGTTGGATCCATTTTCCCCCTCATAACTTTGTGGTACAGATGCCACAAGGTGCTAGAAACCTTCCTCTGAGATTTTGGTGGCGTGATAGCATCACAGTTGCTGCAGATTTGTTGTCTGATCTGGATGTTCCACATATGCCAAAGGTGCTCCATCTGATTGAAATCTGATGACTGTGGAGGCCATTTGAGTGCACTGAACTCACTGTCCAATGCTCAAGAATCCAATTTAAGATTATTTGAGAATATCCTGCTGGTAGCAGCCATCAGAAGATGGGTACACTGTGGTCATAAAAGGATGGACATGCAACAAAACTGAGAAAGGCGATGTTGTTTAAACAATGTTTAGTTGGTATTAAAGAATCCAAATTCTGCCAAGAAAATATCCCCGCCTGAACTGTTGCTACAAGGCAGCATGGATTCATGCTTTTATGCTTTTTCCACAAAATTCTGGCCCTAACATCTGAGTGTCACAGCAGAAATTGAGACTCATCAGATCTAAATTCTCTCTTTTGCAATTCTGTTGAGCCTTTGTGAAGTGTTGCATGTTAAGAGATGCTCTTCCGCATTGCTTGGTTGTAACAATGGATTTTTTTGAGCTACTGTTGCCTTCCTAGCAGCTTGAAGCAGTCTGGCCATTCTCTGACCTCTGACATCAACAAGACATTTTCACTCAGAGAATTGCCGCCTCGCTGGATATTGTCTCGTTTTTGGACATTCTCTGGAAACCCTAGAGATGGCTGTGTGGGGAAAATCCCAGCAGATAAGCAGTTTCTGAAATACTCAAACCAGCCCATCTGGCACCAACAAACATGCCACATTCACTTAAATGAACTTTCATCCCCATTCTGATGCTTGTTTTGAACTTCAGCATTTCATCTGGGCCATGGCTACATGGCTAAATGCAATGAGTTGCTGCCATGTGATTGGCTGGTTAGACATTTGCGTTAGCAAGCAGCTGCACAGCTGCACAGCTGTATCTAAAAAAAAAGTGGCTTGTGAGTTTATATTGAACTATATTTACCTTCAGTGCTGTTTGTCATTTCCACCTTCCCTAAAACCTGGTCTCCTGACTCTGAGTCAGATACACGTCATGTGTCTAACTCATTCCTCATGGATAAATATATTACATGATACTTGTCACTTTGTTTATCTCACCAGACTTCCTAAAGCCTAAAAACATCCCCAAATCCTTGCAACCCTTGAAAAGGCATTTGATTGTGACCTTACACTGGACTGTATTTACATCGATGTGTCAATTTTTTTTTTTTTTATGAAACACATTTGAATATCTTTTGGGATGATGGGATTTATTTTTTTTTTTACAGCTTTATATCTTTCAGTAATAGTTTGTTATTGTCATTTCTTCTGTCCTTCTGTTACCTCTTAAAGGGTCACTGCTCTGAGTTCTGACAATGGGAGGGAGTTGGCCTGTCACGCCATGAACCCCACCCTCCTCAAGCCTGTGGAGACCACAATGGCTATGAATGTGTACTGTGAGTGTCTCAACCTGTCTTTAAACTGATGGCCAACACCCTCATTTTATATAAAACACACACACACACTCTACCACACAGGAACAGAACCCGAGGGGGGCCCTTGGGTATCCGGCATTGTGCACTCAGTCTGTGTTAGTGGCGCAAGGAAAAACATTTAAGCTGAAGGCAAAGTCACACCTACTTCAAAACAACATTCAGCTGGGGCAAACTTGTGAACATCCAACTCTCAAGGCAGCCTGTGCTGGACAGAGGGAAGAGGTTGATGTGACCAAAGCAGTAAGCAGTTGTTTTCTACAGTTTTGGCTGTGGCTAATAAAGCAGCCTGCAATTAAATTTCTGTGGGTTTGGATGTGTTTAGTAATCTGGAATTATTTACACGCTTGGTTATTGCCCCAGCGTTAACCAAGGCACATAAACTAATTATTAGATGAATTACACGAGCAAGAATTGTGCTAGAGAATTTTTTTTTAACAATAATATATTTCTAATATGGAAAGCTCAGGACACCACATTTAATAATAATAAATCTTACAAAACTAGCCCAGCAACTTTTGTGCTCATCAGCTCAAATTAAATTTAGAATCCACCGAGGAAGGAAACTAAGCCAGTTTCTGTTGCCTTTTCTTTCATGTTTTTATAAAAACCACGCAACATAATATAATAAATCCATTGCTGCACATGAAGGTTAGCTGACACGCGGGATGTCTTTGCCATTGCGTTTGGCAAAGAAACAATGAAAGCTGTTGTTGCTGAATAAACAACCAGTGCTCTACTGCCGCTGTTGTTTACTACAGTGTGGGTTTGGTGTTTTCTACCCTGTTGATCAGCTGAAGTAATGGATTGTTGAGGCCTTAGAGTGTACCCACCTGCTTGTCCCGGGACTAAATCATGCTGTTGATTAAAGTGGAGGAGGGCTGCTGATACTTTCAGCAGTGAGTGTTCCCTCCTGCTCAGCTGCGGTATTATCCACAGGCTGACTACACACCTTAATGCTGTCCCTATGCTTTCCTTCTGCTCATCAAATACATTTCATTGCGATGTTGACCCTGTGCTAACTTGCATATGACAAATAAAACTGAAAACTGAAACACACGAGACACCATAGTTGCTGTTTTATCATTCACCAGTAACTGCGAGTGCTCCTCCCTTCCTCCCTGTCTCTCTTCTCTGCATTAAGCAGTATGGGCTCTCTGCTAAAGTGCTAATGTTGCAGAACTTGGGACCACCGCCGCAGTCTTACTCAGTATGCTCGCCCATCAAAGCCAGCGCGGTGGCCATTTTCAGCCAGCTAGATTGTTAGCAAGGTGGCAATTTGTCATGCTGGCCCAGGGTCTGCAGTCTGCTCTCTGAAACTGATTGCAGCAATAACAAAGGCCCATCCTCTTCTAATTTATTTTACTGCATATATTTTATTCGAGGAGGCTGTAATTTATTCATATTTCACGTTGCCTTATTACTGTTTGAACATCTGTTATTTTGCTTTATGGACAAGATCCAGCTCACTGCTCCCTTAATACTTAATGCTTTCATCAGATCCGGACCTCTTATCCCACAGTCATGCTGAATGACCAATTTATTGGCCCCGTCTCAACAAATAGGGATGCTTCCTGTTCAATTGCCAAGAGTCTCCTCATCGCACTGCAGTTTCTTTTTTTTTCTTCTCTTTTTCTTTTTTTTTAAATACTGTCCTATTGGCCACACCATAGTTCTGTTTCTCTGAGTTACTACACCTCTTTTCTTCTCTCACCGCTTCCTCTTTTTCTCGTGCTCATCCTCTGTGCCATTTCTTCTTGTCACCCCCCACCCCCATCCCCCTTTCTTGACAGTCGCACCTCAGCCTCCAGTTATTCTGGGTCTGGAGAGGAACGAAGTCAAAGCAGAGAGAACGCTTGTGTTGGAGTGTGTGTCATATGGTGGAAACCCCCTTGCCACTCTCCACTGGACCAAGGTAAATCTCCTGCGCCATCTGTTAAGGAAGCTTTGTAACACACTGTCACGCTGGCAAAATGAGCCATTCCTGTTAAAAAACTCGCAGCATAAGTATCCCATTCTTTGTAGCTTCTGTTCTTCGCTGCCTGCGCCATATGGGAGCTTGCAACTACTCAAACATTCTGTTGCCTTTTTGAGTTTCATGTGTTCATCCGTCTGTCAGAACGGAGAAGTTCTGTCTATGACTTGGGAGGAGGACGTTGTTGCTCAGAAGTCCAGCAGCATACTCAAACTGAAGATCACCCCCGCTGACAACCAGGCAGAGCTGTGCTGTGAAAGCTCCAATCTGGTGTCCCGATCTCCTCTTTCTGTCAGCCGCAAAATAACAGTTCTCTGTGAGTGAAAATAACTTTTAATACACTGCGCAGTGCTGGAACACACATGCACACTCTGGTAAAAAACAAAGCCCAGACAGGACTGAGTGATTGCAGGTTATTAATAATATGGACGCATTGCAGAGGAGTATAATACATCTTTCCTCCAAGCCCAATCTTTTTGCTGTCCCAGTAAATATTGTAAAGTTAATATCATTAATGAAACTAATGGTTTCTATGGCTGCAGCCCATAATTCCAATTGCCTCCAGATTAGTACCACTGTATGCTCTTTCGTAGCTGTTACATAAATTTAGCTGAATTGCTTCAACGCGCAGTCCTGAGGCACTAACGGCAACACTTTGAAACAGTAACGCCCATAGTTAAGAGATTATACTTTTCTCTCTGAATATAAAATGTTTGTTTCAGCAACAATAGAACAAATACGAAATTAATATTTATCAGCCTTGGTGCATTGAGTCTAACAATAGCCTGATTTTCACTACAGAGCCACACAATGTGGAGAGCTTTAAATGCTGTCTGATTGATGCGCCGATTTTATGTAAATATGATTAGGAGCGGCCCTTCCACTTTCTCGTGCTATGTAAATGTGGTTTAAATTGCACCAGCGCTCCTCCATTTACCAAAACCCCCAGCAGGCTGTGGTGCCATACCTCCCAGTCATCCATTCAGAGATGGTGAAAATGAACCGCTGACTGCCTGACAATGCTCTAGGCGCTGGCAGAAGCTGGAGGGCACGGAGCAAGACTCACTGGTGAAATATGAATATGCCTCCTTCACCATACAGCACCTGCAAGAATTTCAGCGGTGTGTGTGTGTGTGTGTGTGTGTGTGTGTGTGT
>NW_024582481.1:367022-406180 GCF_018398535.1 Haplochromis burtoni
GTGTGTGTGTGTGTGTGTGTGTGTGTGTGTGTGTGTGTGTGTGTGTGTGTGTGTGTGTGTTAGGCAGATGCATTCCACACAGTGTCACATGTGGAACAGACATAAAAACACGAAAGATTTACATGCATGACCCCTCCTACTAGAAGCCTGCCAGCTCGGTCCCAAGGCTTTGTATTCCCCGGAAGGCTTTATACGACTGCATCACTTTGCCTGCAGCTATTGTACCCTGTCTACCCCTCTGGTTAAAACGAAGCAGACTTTAGAAACCACAATGAAAACCCCCAGAGAAAACAAGTTGCCACTCAAAGTGATTTTTTTCCCTCTCACCCTTGATACAGCTCTGTGTTTCACATCCAAAAATAGTTGCGCTGGCTCTGTGATCAGAATATGTAGCTGTTGAATGTACTATTCACGGGATGATATTTTCACTGACTTGTCTTTGTATGTTTTCCCATGCATGTGTGCGTGTACATCAGTTGAGCCTGCTGAGCTGACGCTGTCGGGTTCGTTAACAGCAATTGAGGGGCAAGAGTTGAATCTCAGCTGCTACACCACCTCCAGCAATCCCCCCGTCGACATCCGCTGGTGGCTGGGCTACAAGGAGCTCAACAACACTTCTGTTGCTATGGAGGAGGTGGGACTACACGGGACGCAATTTGCACAACGCTGAAATTCATCCACGCAGTCCTATGACTAGTTAACATCCTGGTCGATTTACACAGAATACTGAAAAAGGTTGTGTTTATATATATATATATATATATTTATTTATTTATTTATTTTTATGAATAGATAGGCAAAAGGCATGGAAGCTAATGTACAAAAACATTTCCTTTCAGTCAAGCTTGCCTTCAGGGTATCAACAAAAAACTATAAAAATGCCTCCTATTGCATTAAAAGAATCCTCAATAATGCAATGTGACCTCATGTGAACCGTTATAGATGAAAGAAAACAGTATGACCATGAGCTGTCTCTGGATAGGCCTGCTGCAGCTTTGCAAATGAATCATCCGATTCCAAAAAGAGTATTCTGCTGCTCTTCTCCTCTTTTGTGTATGCTAATAAGATCAAAGTGAATAAAAGCTGACACAGAAGATGAGTATTATTAAACAAGCTCTTTATTCATCTGGTAGCAGCATTTTCATTTGATCTTACACAAGGCACTCACTGTGCCGTATGCGAGCTTTAATGCATGCAACACAGTGTGAAGCGAATGAAGACTGACGCTCCTGTCCAGTGTCTTTGTTAGTCTTTCTGACTGTGGCTTTTACAGTAATTACCACAATAATAGCTTTAATAACCAGATGTGCTGCAAAGGCATGACCACTATCAGGCAGGTGCAAAATGACACTTGCCTCAATTTATAACAGTGTGCAAAGCCGGAGAGTCAGATGAATATACTTATTTATCACAGACCATGCACAACATCAGTTATTACAGTGGCTAATTTGCCATCTGTATTCGCCAAGACAAACCAGCGAGGGTTGTTTTTCTCACAGACCCCCCGCCACACACACACACACACACACACACACACACACACACACACACACACACACACACACACACACACACACACACATACAACTAAGTAAGGATGCCAGACCAAGACTGTCTGTCCCCCAAAACTGTCAGATGTTCTTTGTGTCTGCAGGGAGACAACGGTGGGATGACAATCATGTCCAACATGACCCACCGGGTCTCCAGGGAGGAGCACGGGATGAAGCTCACCTGTGAGGCTTTTAACAAGGGAACACATTTCTCCAAAACCCAGAGCGAGGAACTCAGTGTCTACTGTAAGTGACTTTAAGTTTTCTAAGTAAGCGTGGTTTCTTGAATTCCTTTGATATTAGTGTACATAATTGCCACAAGAAAACTTCATGGAGAATAAAACTTTGATTCCAGCATTGTTCTGAAGGGTTAATGAAACTGTACAGTCCAGTAAACAAAACAATTTTCACAATAGCATTGTGCACCTAAACGTGTAGTGAGGGTGTGCTGGGAACATCTAGCAGAGGCCCCAGTCTGCGAAATCTTCAACGCACACCTCCGGCAGAGCTTCAACAGCATTCCGAGGGAGACTGGGGACATTGAGTCCGAATGGACCATGTTCAGCATCTCCATTGCAGCCGCAAGGTGGTTGGTGCCTGCCGTGGTGGTAATCCCCAAACCAAATGGTGGACACCAGAGGTGAAGGGAGCCACCAGGCTGAAGAAGGAGTCCTATCGGGCTTGGTTAGCCTGTGGGACTGGCTGACAGCTGACAGGTATCGACAGGCCAAGAAGGCCAAGACAGGCCAAGACCTCAGAAGGTCTGCTAGATGATGTTAATGCAGCACTAGGGACGATACCTACAGCCACGATTACCGACTAACAAGTTGATCTACAATACGGCAGCAGTGATCAGTAAGATGCTTGGCTACAAGTTGAACAGCCACAAGGGGCAGTACCCTCCATGGAGAAGGAGGCTAGAGGCTAAGATCAAGGTAGCACAGAGGGAGGTTAGCCAACTATCGGAGTTGCAGAAAGGCGCGATGAGGAAGGTGCCTAAGAAGTACAGGAAGCTGTCCATACCTGAGGCCTTGGAAACTGCCAAGCAAAGACTCACAGCCTTGGCCAACCGCTTGAGGAGGTACACCAGAGAGATAGAAGGCAAGAGAATAAACCAGCTGTTCTCCACAGAACCAGCCAAGGTGTACTTTTCAGTGGCAGGGGAACAATATGAGAACAGCACCACCTCTATCGGCTAAGATGAACAGGCACATGGGTCAATACATGAGCGGGACACAGAAAGGGATGGGCAAGAATACCAGAGGCGCAAAACACTTGCTACTGGCAGACCAAGCAGTCAGCCAAGACTGCAGGACCAGACTGACCAACCTGTGCACTGCCTGGATTGATTACAAGAAGGCCTATGACTCAATGCCCCACAGCTGGATACTGGAATGCCTAGAATTGTACAAGATCAATGGGACCCTAAGAGCCTTCATCAGGAACTCAATGGGGATGTGGCGTACAACACTAGAGGCCAACTCCAAGCCCATAGCACAAGTCACCATCAAGTGCGGGATCTACCAAGGAGATGCTCTGTCCCCACTGCTGTTCTGCATAGGCCTGAACCCCCTCAGTGAGATCATTAACAAGACTGGCTACGGATACCGACTACGGAACGGAGCAGTTGTCAGCCACCTCCTGTACATGGATGACATCAAGCTGTATGCCAAGAGTGAACGAGACATCTGATTCACTGATCCACACTACCAGGCTATACAGCAATGACATTGGAATGTCGTTCGGAGCTGGAGAAGTGTAGTCGGATGGTAACAAAGAGAGGGAAGGTAGTCAGAACTGAGGGGATTGAACTACCAGAAGGCAACATTGCAGACATAGAGGACAGTTACAAGTACCTGGGGATCCCGCAGGCGAATGGGAACCATGAAGAGGCCGCTAGAAAAGCTGCAACCACCAAGTACCTGCAGAGGGTCAGGCAAGTCCTGAGGAGTCAGCTGAATGGTAAGAACAAGATCCGGGCCATCAACACGTACGCCCTGCCCGTGATCAGGTACCCTGCTGGGGTAATAGGCTGGCCAAAGGAGGAGATAGAAGCCACTGACATAAAGACAAGAAAGCTCCTTACCATGCATGGAGGGTTTCACCCCAAGTCCAGGGCTGAGGCTGTGAGCCTACAGTCGGAGAGACGAAGGAACCTATGTCCACGAATACATCACGAAGATGGCCCCAACTGACACGGTGCTCAGTGAATACCTCAGGCAGCAGAAACCCAAGAAAGTGGAGGAAGGCGAGGAACCATCATGGAAGGACAGGCCCCTGCACGGTATGTACCACCGGCAGATAGAGGAGGTGGCTGATATCCAGAAATCCTACCAGTGGCTGGACAAAGCTGGACTGAAAGACAGCACAGAGGCACTAATCATGGCAGCACAAGAACAAGCTCTGAGTACAAGATCCATAGAGGCTGGGGTCTATCACACCAGGCAAGACCCCAGGTGCAGGCTGTGTAAAGATGCCCCAGAGACAATCCAGCACATAACAGCAGGGTGCAAGATGCTAGCAGGCAAGGCATACATGGAACGCCATAACCAAGTGGCCGGCATAGTGTACAGGAACATCTGTGCCGAGTATAACCTGGAAGTCCCGAGGTCAAAATGGGAGATGCCCCCAAGGGTGGTGGAGAATGACCGAGCTAAGATCCTGTGGGACTTCCAGATACAGACGGACAAAATGGTGGTGGCTAACCAACCGGACATAGTGGTGGTAGACAAACAGAGAAGACGGCCGTAGTGATCGATGTAGCGGTTCTGAATGACAGCAACATCAGGAAGAAGGAACACGAGAAGCTCGAGAAATACCAAGGGCTCAGAGAAGAGCTGGAGAAGATGTGGAGGGTGAAGGTGACGGTGGTCCCAGTGGTAATCGGAGCACTAGGTGTGGTGTCTCTCCGCTTACTTGATGTTTTGTTGCACTGAAAATATGATCAGAAGGGTTTTTTTCTTGTCTGTGCTGCTTTAGCTGACCTAGTTAGTATACAAATGGACACACAGATGCAGGTTATTAACAAATGTGAGAAAGAACCTCTCATTAACAGAACCAAAATCAAATATATGATGAGTCTTTTTTTTTTTTTTCAAAGAAGCGGATCCCTAATGTTTTTCTATTGATGTGTCAAAGACCAAAATGCTATCAAGCCTGAAAAAAAACATACTTACTTCTTAATATTTTATATGTAGTTGTTAATTAATTTTTGAAAAAAATAAATTAAGTATTCCTTCATTTCCAAATAATACAAGTCAACAAAATTCATTATAAGATAAATCATACCACCCATTTTACATGCAGCAAGAAAACACGAATGTGATTAGGGTCTAATTACACTGGGTAAGTTAATCATAAACATATAAAGATATATTAGAGGTTAATATGAAAATCCACATCTTGACTTAATGAAGTTTCATAAATACTCATCAAGCATATGTAACAAATTAAACAGCAAAATATTTAAAGAGATATTTAAATTGCAAGTAAGCTTCCAAAGCCATACCTTATTGGTATATTATTGGTAATAATATGCCAATGGATCCTATAGATAGAAAAAAAAAAAAAATGACATCGTTTACAGGTTTAATTGCAAAAAGAAGTCAGATGTTAAATAAACTTATATGGAACATCCTGATGCTCACCTATTATATCAGTAAAAACATTATTATAATAAATTTATGGTCTCAATTTCTCATTCCAAGTCTTATTGACATTATGTTTATAAGATAAGTAAAATATAGGATAAGGCGGTATACAGTATGCTTTTGAGTGGGGCTACATTGTGATTGACACGCTGCAACCATGCCGTGTCCCCAGTTTCTCCTTTGTGATGTCTAGTTTGAGACAAAATTCTCAAACTAAGTTTTTAAAACAGGACTTCCATGAACAATGGGTGACAGCATGGATCTTTTATATACAGTCTGCACAAGGTAATAAACCCAAGAAAAAGTAGAGTAGTTACAGTTATACATTAAATGTGTCTTTTTTTTTATTTTCAGTTGAAAAAACAGCCAACACATCCTTGGTATTAAATTAACCATTGCAAAGTACCTACTTACTGGAGGCCAGCCACCACTGACACACTTAAAGAGATTGCTCTGCAGACACTAATATGGAAGCCTAATATGGAAGCCTAATGTGTCTGGGGTTTTCAGGGATGGGCAGTGGACCAATCCACAGTGAGGGAAATGAAGGAGGGACACAATCTTTTGAGTGTCTATAATTAGCAAAAGTCTTTTCATTGCATTTTCTTGTATAATTTAATGTTATATTATTGTGTTTGCAATGATTTGAGGACAACTGTTTGTTTTTCCCAGGAGGGGGAAAACAAACAGCCAATTTCTGCCAATTGATTAGATAACAGAGTTTGGAGAAAAGCACCAGTGGGGACCGATGATATTTCAGGAGGTTTACTGCCACCCTGTCCCCCCCACAGTTCCAGGAAAAGTCTTTTGCAGAAATTTTTGAACTGATATTTGTATAATTGATATCAACTTCAGCTCTTTTAAAGAGACCAGTCCCTTAATACAATATGAAAAACAGGTCTACTTAACATATTTTAAAAAAAACCCAAAGGAACTGATCATAAAAAATTACAATCAACAGACCCCCCTCAAAAAGTCTGGATCAATGCTCCACCTGAAGATGTCCCCTTACGTTCTGGAAGCACGGTCCATATGGTCTGTTTTGCCACTGGGGGAAATCCGAAAGCAACTTTGGCTTGGTTCAAGGTGAGAATGCACTGCCGTAAGAGCATGCCTGACTGTATATTTGTGTCGTGGTGTTTATCGAGCCTAAACACAGAGATCTACAATCTTACTTTGTGATTTAGGATGGAACGGCAGTGACTGGTGCACTGCAGCAGACCTCGTTTGATATGGGTGTAGCTCGAGAACTGGTCGTGGTCCTGACAGCAAGTGACAACATGGCCAGCTACCGCTGTGACGCCACGAATAAAGCAAAGAAAACCATCTCTGCATACACCAAGCTCAGGGTTTACTGTGAGTAAGGCTGGAGCTTTAAGACTTGAACTTTCTCCCAGTCTAACTTAGCTGAGAGAAAAGCATTATATTAGATAAATGAATTTCACAGCAGATTTGATTTGCTGCATTTTATATCCTTCATCTTGAAATAATCAATGAGTCAAAATTGAATTTTCGTGTTTACTCTGTGGTTCTCCAGTTACACCAGTAAGTATGAAGATCGCAGCCCAACAAGAGGTACTTCGTCAGGGTGAGGCGCTAATCCTGGAGTGCCAGGCTGGAAGCAGCAGTCCGATGGCAAACATCTCCTGGATCTTGGGCCCATTAAGGTTTGCCTAGTCAGTAGGCTAAAGGGGACATAACAGAAAAAGCTCTTATGTAAAATCAGATCCCCAATTCACTATCAGAATGAGTCTGAATGATTGATGTTTATCCTATTAAATGAGGAGAAATGATAACTGTTTGGTGCACTTGAAGTCCTTTATTAATTGGATTTACTGGTTGGCAATTGTGTCGTAGGTTGCAGGGAGTCGAGGAGGAACCCAGGGATGCTGAGTTTGGTGGCATTTCAGTGCACAGTTCTCTGTCTCTGAATCTGACTTCACAGCATCACAACCAGAAGGTCATCTGCCAGGCCTACAGCCATGTTTTGGCAGAGGGGACCAACACGTACTATAAGCTCAATGTGCTTTGTAAGTAGAAGGTGAATTGTTTGCTCACGTCTCTCTCTCTTTTTTTTTCTCATTCTTTCCTGTCATTGACTCAGAGATTTGGGTTGCATCATTCTTAAATGATGCACAATGATGATCATTAATGACGTGGATCAAAAAGTAGTTTGCTGATGTGACTTTGCAGAATGTGTGTTCAATATAATGTTTTTTGTTTACCGGAAACCTTTGTTGTGAGTTGTGGGTCTGTTGAGCTCTGTGGCAATGTGTCCTAATTGTGCATTTGCTTTGCTGCATGGCCATGTTTGTCTTTGATGCCATTTCACAGGCAGTAGCCAGCCACTGTTTCAAAGCTTGGTGCTGTGTATGAGCATGAAGGAATGTCACTGTGTGTTTGTGCAGAGCTGCCGTTGGACAACAGTACTGTCACTCGTTGTTTTAATGCCTGTCCCTCTTCCTCCTGTGCTGCCTTACTCCCCCGTCCTCTAAGTGTGTGAAGTTAGTAAGATCTGGAATTATTGGTGGGATGTCGACTTTCTACTTGTTTAGACTCTCATTAGTGTCTCTTCGTGCTTTCACGTCCAACATGTTTTGTGTGTCTTTGTGCTCACTCTTGGTGGTTCTGTGGCACTGACTTTATATCCTTGCCACTGATCTATTTGCTTAGTATGAATCCAATTCACTGTAGCTGTATTTTATTTTATTTTATTTTATTTTATTTTATTTTATTTTTTTGTGCTGCTTGTCTGTCAGACCCACCAGAATTCAGCCCAGACCAACCAACAGAGGTGCAGGTGCTTGAGGATGACATGGCAGTCATCCCACTGCTGGTCTCAGCTAACCCAGAGGAGGTCTCCTGCATTTGGCTGCACCGCAGGGAGAAGCTGGTCAAAGGTGATCTAGGGTTGTGTGATGGCTCTATAAACCAGGTCCTAGTTGAGCTGAGCCAGCAAGTAAGCACTCAGCTCTGCCATTCAGGGTCTGAATAAAACATGGCAGGTTAGCCAGCATGGGACCCTGCCAAATGTGATTCTCATTACTGCTCTAATGTATGCAGTCTAAATGAGGATTGCTGTCTCCCTGAATACAACACAACAGTTCTAAACCTGGCTTCTCCTCCTGGCCAGTGTCACCAGGGCCCTGCTGCACCCACT
This sequence comes from Haplochromis burtoni, assembly GCF_018398535.1. NCBI lineage: Eukaryota > Metazoa > Chordata > Actinopteri > Cichliformes > Cichlidae > Haplochromis > Haplochromis burtoni. Next base: position 375,383 of record NW_024582481.1, read on the forward strand.
CTCTTTTTCTGTTAGCTCCATTATACAACAGCACTATAAAATGACTATTTTAAATGCAGAAATCCACCTATTACATTTTAAGCGCTGTGGAAAAGAAGGTGTCTCTCTCTCACAGTCTATTGTTGGCTTGATGTGAGAATCCGGCCAGACCAATCAATAATGCAGAATTAGACGTCACTTAGAGACCAGTGGCCAGAGGACATTCAGTTGATGAGCATGTAATGAATACTTAATTTACCATTGCTTTTTACGTCTGTGTGTGCGTGTGTCTGTGTGTGTTTTGGTAGAGGAAGATTACCGCTATCACTGGTTAGATGACCACTCACTGGAGATCAGGAATGTGTCAAGGAACGATGCCGGAGGTTACGCCGTCAAGTGTGAAAACGATGAAGGCGCAAACGAAATCTCCATCACGCTGGACGTTCAGTGTAAGACCCTGCACACAGGAAATGGACGAGCTCGTGTGAATCTTTAGATTTGCACACACTTTCTGATGTTGTTCTGTTGCTCCTATACCTTTTGAAAGGGAGCAAACATTTTATAGAAGTTAATGAAAGTGCCCCAAGAAGCCAACTACAATGGCAAAGGAGATTTTTAAACAATGATTGAGATGGTAACTCTTTATTGAATAGGTTTCCTTCTTTAAATAGAGAACAAGCAGAATTTCTCTTGCCTGTTTTGTAAATTGAATTTGAATCGGAACAGTATGACTGCTTTTGAACTTGACAGTGTGCATCCACACATGCTGACAACAACTCTGACTTCTAGTTCCTCCCCGCCAAACGTACCTCATTCATTAGACCTCCATGCAAGGCCATCCACCACCACTGCTGCCCCAGGCCCAGCCTCAAGCTCTAGGCCCTCTGCCCCGATACTGATGATTTAATAATAGGAATGTGGAAAATGTAGGTCTGCCTGATTCACTAAAGCCCATGGTACATGCCTAATGGATTCTGCCATCTTGATCTGACTAGGCTTGACAGTTGTAGATATTCATTATGTATGGAGAATTGTGGTAGCTTTTATGTGTGGCGGTGTAAGCCACTTATTGGTGTCGTTCTTGGTTAGGAGACCAACATGGGTGGATTCCACAAACCCAGAGGTCTGTGTCTTGCTAGCGTTTCCCATCACTGTTCCTCGAGAGTGAACATAGGTTTAGACAAGTAGGCACTAATGGCTTTATTGTTGCAAGTACACGGCACCCATGGGATGTATGAAAAGCTTGTGAGGCAGAGGCGAACAAAGAAAAGAGGTGTAGTCATGCAGTGAGGAAGAAGATATAGCGTATATGTAGAATGATTGTATATGTATAAAAATGGCAAACTGGAGGGTCACCAGGTTACCCTACTCCTCTTGTTTGTTTCATCACTATCACACCTTCATAGGTCACATGACCAGATGTCTGTTACAGACACATCTATAAGAACAGATGCTCTTACTGTGTTTCTTCCTTTCTCTTTCTTGTTTTGCTTATTTAGTTATTCCATTTGCTTAACGTTGTGTCCCCTTTTCCCTTTAGCTAATCACTTCCCTATTTATATGTTAGCCAGACTGCCTTTATGCTCTTTATTGTCTCACTGTCAGCTTTCCAATGAGTTTTTATTGTTGTTTTGTGTGTATGACCTTTACCTGTTTCTGCCTTGTTGACAGAGCTTGTTTTAAGTAAGTGCGCTTCATTAGTATTTTTGGATTTTTTTTTTCCTTTCTGATGCTTTTCTCTTGTTTTATTTTTTTGACTAATGACCATACAGAGAATGAACTCAAGCCTGATAGTTAAGTAGTGGAGTTGAGACTTTGCTTGGTCTCCTCTGCGACCCCTGTGTTTTCAATTCTTGGTCTTGGTTATCACCTAAAGAAGTTAATGACATTGTATCCAAAGCACAGTGGCCAATTATAATGGGTTTATGAATATTTGCAAAGGCAAACTGGTGTAAGAGTAATTACAGCAATGCAGCAAGCCTGTTTAATGGTTTGCCTAATGATTTGTCCCTGGTTGATATTGCTCCTGCCGTAACCTTATTCCTTTTTTCTTACCCTCAGATGCTCCAAGTGTCAAAGCAGAGAAAGAGCCGGTGTTCGTGAACCTGGGGGAAACAGCAGATCTGATATGTGTGGCAGATGCAAACCCGATTATAGCTGGCATGTTCTCTTGGAAATGGCTGGTGAGAGCCACATATATAAAAAAACGTACACAGAAGCAGTCATCCCCTAAATGACCTTCCTTTTATCTGGCTTCCTTTCTTGCCATTTTTTTACTGGCCTTTGCAAATGCCCAGATGCACCATATTTCACTGGCTCTAACTATCCTTCCACCCCACCTCTTCCTGCTCCACGCTCAGCCCAAATCCAGAAAAATAGCTTTCATTACTGCTGCGTGACTAAAGGGCACATTCGTCAATGTGGCGTGGTCTCTGTATCTACCGATGCCGACCAGTCTTAACCCACCCCCTGGCAGTCGTGTGTGCGTGTCACTTTCAACCTGCATGGCCCCTCCTTCTCTCTTTTCCTGTGGCTCTCTAGCCTTTGGCATTATTCTTCTCCGTTCTCAGAGCTTGTTCCATTGAGTGCCCTTCCCATCCAGACCCCAGGCCCTGATGGTTTCCGGCTCAGCTCTTCCTCACAATCTACCTGTCTAGCTCTCATCCATCTAGACAGGTAGGGGAGGCAGATGTGTGGTGAGGGATAGCGGCTGTCGTCTTCTTATCCTGCCTCACTCTATCTTTGACAGGGAGAGGAGGAGGTGGAGATGGGTGAGGAAACCCAGGAAGACGAATCAGGCCTTCTGACCATCTATAATGTGACTCGGGCTCACGCTGGTAGTTACGAGTGCCTAGCCAATAATGGCATAGAACCCCCTGCCAGTGCACATATACGGTTGGTTGTGCAATGTGAGTTTTGTATTCGGTTTTCACTGTGAGAAGGCGATAAAACATTTCCATTTCCTCGCTGTGTGGTATCTGCAAGAATAATCTTCTATGCCCATCTTGTCATATATAGTTAAACCAGAGCTTCGTAAAGGTCCCCAATGGAGAAAGGTAGCAAGCAGAGGGGATGGCACTAGCACAGCTGAAATTGTGTGCCAGGCAGAGGGCGTTCCTCGTGTCGACTTCTCTTGGGAAAAAAGTGGTGTACTCATGGATTTTGAAAATCCCAGGTTGGAGAATTGAATATGTTAATTGTTTATGCTTGTGCTAAATTTGTATAATAAAAATAAGTTCAAGTCAAATATTATATGCTACACTATTTTACAATTTTTTTAATGTCATTGCTAAATCCAGATTTAGTGCTTTTGATATTTTTTACCTGTTCAACACTTTTTTGTGTCAAGCTGAGTAACATTAAAATGCAAAATGTGTGTCTGTATGCTAAGGATTTGTCTTTCTCTATTGTGTTTCTCTGGTTGTGTTTGTGTGCGTACGTTCATGCTACAGGTATGAGGAGATGATAATGAGGGAAGGCTCCTTTCACACCAGCACAGTTCGAGTGGTAAACGTGAGCGCAGTTTTGGACTACGCTGTCTTTAGCTGCACTGCACGCAACTCGCTTGGGGAAGACAAGCTAGACATCCAGCTCATCAGCACAAGTACTGAATCGCTATTTTTGTTTCGTGTGTGTGTGTGTGTGTGTAAGCCTATCTCTGTAGAGAGTTATAGGACTGAATCTTTCAAAGAAATTAACAGTATGTAATTTTTATTGTAGTTTGATTTTAATGGAGAGAAATCCAGAAAAAAACATACATTACATAAAAAGTTAGAAATTGATTTGTATGCCACTGAGATACGTATTTGATCCCCAAGCAAAACATGGCTAGGTACTTGGTGGAGAAACCCTTACTGCCAAGCACTGCAATGATATGTTTCTTGTAGATGATCACCAGGTTTGAACACACCTCAGGAGGGATTTGGGGCCGGTCTTCTTTACAGAAAATCTCTTAGTCCTTTAGGTCTCTTGGCTGCTGCTTGGCAACTCAAAGTTTCAGTTCCCTCCACAGATTTTCTTTCCATCTTCACTCCACAGGAACCTCAATGCGATGAAGTCATCCTGGATCCTTAGGGGAAAAACAGCACTAAAGCAAAGGTTTCAGCCTCTGTGGTTGACTGTAGGGATGCTGTTCTCTGGGTCGTAATAAGCATAATAACTGTGTTACCAATGGTGTTCTTGGTGATTGTGGTCCCTTCAGATCTGACTTAGAGTAGCTGATGGTAAATGATCAAACTCAGTGGTTATGGCTCAACATGTAGGGATTATTCATGGTTTAATGTTATTATCATGAATAATCATTATTCATGATTATTCATTATACTTGGTAGTGGAGGGCTATTTTTTTTCCCTTTATTTCTAATTTGGCAGCGTATCACAATGACTGAGTCTGAGTGCTGCCTTGTCCAAAGTCTATCAGCCGTTTTCAGCAAAATTACAATAGTCTGGGGGAGGCACTAGACATCTAGACTTCTGTAAAGTGAAGAGAGTTGTTGCTCCTGAGAAGCAGCACTTTAAGTAAACTTATTCCACTGCTTTATCTCTACCTTATCATTTAGCCCATAGCACTACTTTACTTCTTCCTCAGATAATGCTGCAGTGATATGCTTGAGTCTGCCAGCATGCTTAGAGGTTTCTACCTTCAAGCTACCAGTGTATCTGTGCACTACCACTATTATCAACACAGTCCAGCTTTGAGCAAAAGCCTACAGCCACAGTTGGACACATTTAATGTTTACTATAAAAACCATAAAATACAATCCAATATTGTTTTTTCCCCAGTCACTTTCTTTTCTTTTTTTTCTTTTTTTTTTTTTACAGCTGTGAATATTCATAATTTATCTGACGCAGTGATAATACATTTTATATGCTTCCTTATCATTGTAGAGCCTGAGAGGAGGAGAGCTTTTTTCCTCTTGTAGCATGGTGCTTTTTGGATTTGAAGGAGACGAGATCCAAATAAGGCTGACCTCTCTGCCCTGGAATCTTATGAGCAAAGCTGATAGCGGGAATTATTTACTTTGCAAACTGGGCTGAAGCCCGGAGCCATAGACGAGCAGAGCATCCTTCTTATGTTGCTACGCTACTATCTCTCCTCCTTTTCCCCTCCACTATCTCTCCCTCTGCCCCCCAAAAAACCAACCTCCTTTTTTTTTTCTTTTTTCTACGCTCCAAATGCCAAATAATCCACTTTTGCTTTACTACCCTGACTGAAGTTATGCCCTGTGTCAGACTGAAGACCTGGATTGCTTACACTGACCTTTGTTCACAATACTGATAATAATCAAGAGGCTTCATCCTTCACTGCAGAACATTTTTGGATAAAATGGATAAATCAGCTAGTTTATGCTGAGAAAGACCAGCTAAAGCTAAATCCCATGTTTACTCATCGCTTATACAACAAAGGGCAAGCAAGAGCAAATGAGGAGTGATGCAAAACTGCTGCTGTCGGGAAATATGAGGGTTTTTTAAGCCTTTTCGCTAAACTTTGACAAAGAATAAACTGTTGGAAAAAATAAACAAGCTTTTAAAGCTTTCCGACAAATTTTAACCACAATGATCATCTCTCTTCTGGTCTGTTTACCGTCATTGGTTGTTCCCAGTTTTCTTGATTAAACATTCCAGACTAATATACCTGGAGTGATGTGTCATGAGGGCACAGCATGAAATTAAACTGCAAAAAAATAAAGCGAGCATTTTTGTTCTGAGGTAAACAGTTATACACAGTATGGGTGCAGTATATCAGACAAAATGATTTTGTTCCTAACACAGCTGTATGACAAATGGGGAAAGTGAGAGTACCCCTAAGTGATTTTTCTTTCTATTTTCCTTTTGTGAAAAAATAAATAAATAATGGAAATGAAATAAAATTTAAAAAAAAAACCATCAGCTCTGAACTCATGTTTATCATTTTGTCTGTTTTTAACAGCTCCATTAAAAAGAAGGCGGCACCAGTCTAATCCACAATAGCTCTTCATGCCTGCGAATGGAATCACTCGACCATATAATGGCACACATCTCAGTTTCTTAGCACCTAAAGCCTTTTCAAACAGCCCCCTGTTGAGTGACGGTGTTCAGCTCTCTCACAAAAATTGAGCGCACGCTTGCTTCTTCTTCCTTCTTTGTTTTTCTTCTTTTTTCATTTTTCTGCTTTTTCTTTTACCCTCAGATCACCCAGATCCCCCTTCATCGTTTCGCCAAGTCAGTGTTGGCCATGACTCTGTCACTCTTGAATGGATACCCGGCTTCAATGGTGGTTTGCAACAGAGATTCCGCATCAGGTGAAAGAGCCAAGAAACGATGTCAGATGAACAAGGGTGGGGTTTTTTTTCGGAGTCTCAAAGAATTGTACTTGACTAACTGTTTTGGTTGACAGGTACTGTTGGGATCAGTCTGTCAGTTTCCTGTATGTGGATGTCTTCCCTCCCAGTGAGACAACCTTTACTGTTACTGGTCTGCAGCCTGTCACCACTTACAACTTCTCTGTCAATGCCCTTAATGCAATAGGAGAGAGCGAATATGCTGACAACAATGCAGTACTGACCATCACCACTAAGGGTCAGTTTGGAGTAACCCCACTTTAGGGTTGAACAGCACAAGCACCTGATAGTCTGAGATCTAATTAACAAATGTGCATTTGCGGTCCTATTTTATTTTCTCTGTAGAGAGGCCAGATTCAGATGAGGACCCATCAGATATAGACCCAGCCTCACAGGGTAAGTCTTTTACACAGCAGCTACCTTCATTTGGCTAAATCATGTTAATATATGCACCTCCAATGCTTTTAATGTTTGCTGTAAAAGTGTGGTTGTCATGGCACCCACCCATACTTTTTCCCCTCTGCTAGTTTTTAATCAATAAAGACAATTGAGTGAGTGGTCGGGCCTGTCTCAGTCAGTTTTTATCTTTGCAAATTTCCATATTACTTCCTCTGCACAGAGATAATATTTCTAATGTTTTGCAAACTAGGTGGAAGTGGACTGCCAGTCTATTTGACTGTGGTGTTGACAGCAGTATTAGGAGGCCTGCTGGTGTTTAATTTGATTGGTTGCTTCTTTGGACTAAGGTGGAAAAAGAGGCAAGGTCAGACAGGTAAACATAATTATATTCCCATCAGTGGATGTTAAAATGTTTCTTCCACGGCGCTGTCATCGCGTTGTTCTGATTCCTCACATACCTCCACAGCAATATCACTGAGCCACGATACAACTGTCAGCTTAGCCTCTCGCTCTCGCCTCATCTCTTTATGTGCCTTTTTTTTCTATTTGTCGACCCTGTCTCTTCTCCTCTTCCTCACTACATAGGCCTCCACCCTCCCCGCCACATTAATCCTTCAAAGCTGTCACCCCTGTGTTTCATATATATCTGTTATTTCATTTGCTATCTTTATGTCCATCCTCTATCGCTTTTATTGTCTCTTCCCATTTCTTCTTCACTCTAACTGTCAAGGTCTCTCCTTCAAGATTTTTTTTTCTCACCTGCCTTTTGGTTTTCACATAGATTTTTTTTCTTTTTCTTTTTTCTTTACAGCCTACTCGTCCATTTATTCACTGTCACTTTCGTCTTTTACATTTCTCTGATTATCTTGGCTTCTCGTTTGTATATCCAGCAGCGGGCAGCAGGGACAGTGTGTTGGATGGAAAGAAGAAAGAAGATGAGGGGTAAGTTCAGGCCCTGTCATAAGAAGTAATAAAAATACCAACCAAATCCACTCAAGTAAGTCTGAGCCCTCATCCACCCGCTCATCCGTGGACAAAAAAACTCCCCAGAAAACAGCCAGGCAGGCAAAAACAACAAGTCTCTCAATATCCCGTTTATATTAGTGTCAATAAACCCACACCGCAACCCTGCAACAAATGGATACACATGCCACATAATGTATTGTTATTAAGAAGTTAATGTATGCAGGAAACAAGCTGCTGTGCGTGGTGAATGCTTTGTAACTCTGAATTCACACTGGGGACTAATTACTACAAGTTGCGGGGAAATAAATCGTGGGCTGGCAGATGACAAAGTGTGATTCCACCGTGCAGGTCAAGTCAATCAACTGCGGGAAACTCCAACAAGTACGAGAGCAGAGAGATGATCAACGCGGCAGCCCAGCGCACGCTGCTCGTTGACTCTGGATCAGAAGCGGACAGCAACGTGTACGAGAGCTATGCGGAGGTGGGAACCCGAGAGAGGAGGCAAAGAGCAGAAAGTGAAAAGGGCAATTGAAAAATATGCGAAGACACAAAAAAGGTTGCGTAAACAGATGAAGGAAGGAAAGAGGTTATGCACAGGGTGAGGAATACTGGCAGGAGAGGAAGCGGAGAATTCAGCCATAACATGGGAAATTGATAGATAAGCTAATGAAACCTTTAGCAGTGCAGAGAGATGGAACAGAGATCGATACATCACAATTAGCATTCAAAATACATATCGATCTTGGAGAAATTATCATTTTGTACTTTAAAAAGGCCAACGGAGATTTGAACCTTGGAGAAAACAGTTTAGTGTAGTAAAAAGAAAACATAACACTGCTGTCAGAACAGGATGGATCTGCAAACACCTTCCACTGATTTGCCTATAAACATATTTAACATATAATGATAACTAGTTTTGAATAGAAGGTTTGGTGTGATTGGGCCAGATTTTCAGCCTGTTTGCAACATTTTTAAGATAAAAAAACTGTTTCTGTTAGTGTGTGGATGCCAATGACTTCTCCATTTGATAACAGGGATTACATACCCTTTGTCTTCACTTCCCATGTTTTCCTAAACAGGCAGGAATCCATGATGGGAATCTTCAAAATGTGTTGCGAGGTTATTTCTAGACAAAAGTGGCGACAGAAATAGGTTGAATCATTTCTTTAAAAAATTCTCGGTAGCCTCCATCCCTCCATTGATGAGAAACATCTGGAATTGCTATTAAAGGGAAGTTATCGAAGGTCATGGCTGATGAGCTGATGCTATCGCTTCTGTCTCATATTCTGCAGGAATGTTCCCATTATTATTATCCCACTGGTGTCTACACGCCACATCTCAGCCCCCCCCCTGAGGAAACACGTGGACTTGGTAAGACGCAAACGTGGCTCAGAGCAGTCAGGCCAGTAAACACCTCACAGCCTAAATATCATGCTACATTTAGAGTCTATATCTGACCTTGTTCTAATGCAGCACATTTACAGTATTTCCCGATTGTGTTTTCGCCATGCGTTCTATGTGCTCTACAAGATGTCATCCGTCGCCCCGTCGACCATTTGTATGAAGATGTGGGTATGTACCAGGACACAGCGGCTCCCTCTCGTCCTGCCCCTTCAGTTGTGTTTGAACACAAACTGAGTCAACAAAGGAACGAATGGAGATTGCCAACCCGCCCTCGGGTGTGTAAATAAACACACACCCTGTTATAAAATATCTTTGATTTGAACATTATTTACTTGCGATAAAACCGTAAAACACACAATACACGCGTCACCTAACATACATCTAACGTGTCTCTGCAGGGTGCTGAGAGAACGAGGCAGTTCATGGCTGTTCACCAACCGCAGAGAGATTCTGATCTTCCCTTTGAGCTACGAGGAGAGTTAGTTTAGTAGTCGAACAAATTCTATACGGTACGGCTTGTGAGTCGACCGTATCCATTCAATAGAGTATTGTAAAACAGATATTCACCACTGTGTTTTTCTGTTATCATCATTCTCTTTGAATTGTATCTCACCAATCACCTTGAATGAAAAGGCAAAAACCGAGATGTGGCATAATGCAAAATTTCAATTTTCAAGTGTTTTGACTTTTTTTTGTATATTCTGATCATTTGAAATTTTCCTCAAAAGATTGGTTTGACCTAATGTACTGACTGTTACAAAAAGCTGAACAAGCTTAAAGGAAGCTGGAAGAAAGGGAATGAATAGGTTGAGGGGGGGGGAAGTACAAGAGCCTCAAGACCCACATGCAATCAAGGATGTCAAACCGATGCTATTGTACAAGCTTTTTCTATTAATAAAATTCTTCATCTCCTTTTTGAGCTTGTTTTCTTCCTTCCCTGAAATCATAGTCTATTCTCCTCTTCCACTCTTGCCCCTTTCACCTTTGCCCTGCTTCTTGGAGCCAAGTGCTGGTCACTACTCGCGCTCCCCTCCCCCCCATCCATCGCTTCGGCCTGCAGGTAGACATGAGTCAGTGAGACATAAAAATGGACTGACACGGCTGTGCGCTGGGGCAGAAGCAGCACAGACTGACGGTGCCACCCTGGCAGACATCATCCTTTTGACCCATCCTACATCGACATTTTCCAACATGTATCCAGATGAGAACAGTGTGCCATCCCTCCTTTGTCTCCTACAAAGAGTTTCAGATCTCACAGTTAGTCTGTGGGAATCCCTACAATGGGATTGTAGTGAGGGGTATTTAGCACAGTTATGTCTTCGGGAGGTAAAGCCATATCTAGGGCCAGGCTCTAATCCTGTTTTCTCTGGGATTGAAGTTCGGCTCACAGCATCAGAGAGAGCGAGAGAAGGAGAAACCATGCAGGGAATTTGTCTTGCAGAGTCGCGGCGAGTGGGCAGTCAGGGAGCGATAGAGAGAGCAGAAGACGGGGTTAAGTTAAGCCGCTGCTGTGGCCACTGCTCCAAAATTCTTCTCTAGTTCAGAGAAAAGCAGTTCGCCGAAGGCTTTCACTCCACAGCCCATGCAATAGTTTTAATCTTTGTAGATCTTTTTCAAAACCCAAATGGCATTACACCAGACATTTAAAAACAAAACCAAAACAATGATGTTGACAATGAATTCTGATCAAATGTGTGAGATCTGATTGTAAAGGCAATTTAGAAGAAAAAAACAACAAACCTCTGCAAAAATGCAAGTCTCTCTGTGACACTGTCCTTCCATTGTAAAGCATAGCAGTGCTTTTAGCTAAATTCTTACATCAGCTTTCTTTATTTCTTTTATCAGAGTGGAGACAGTGTAGATGCTAATGTTCAGCAGATGCAGTGTTTACTTCACTGTTTTAGTTTAGCCTGTAAGGAAGCTAATATTTGGTAATTGTCACCTGACACAAAGTACAGCCGAGTAATGCATTTTGACCCATTCACAGTGCTTGGCCAATTAAGTGCTATTATTATCAACTGAGCCATGCTGCTGGCTCAAAGAAATAACATACAGATAGCTTTATATTAAAGAGTTATATGAAGAGTAATACTAGTAGCACTATTTTAAGAAGACGTTTAATAACTTGTGTGTCTATCTTTCTGAAAGTGCTTTCGGAACTAATCACTCATCAGCTTAATGTACTCATATTGGCATGTTGGCCTGACAACAGCTTGGCTACATGAGTTGCTTTTCCTGCAGTGCAGTTACAGGGTACTCTTTATTTATAGTAGTGCATGTAAGCTGTGAGGAGAACAGAAGCTCTTCAAAGTTTCAATAGATCTTTTAGATTCCACCCAATATGCACAAATAGTGACTGGGTTTTCTCACATCTCTATACAAATCCGTTATGCACACACCCTTCCAGCTTCCTCTTTCCCCTCCAAGTACGTTTCATCACATCAGCGTCACATAACTCTCTGCTACAGTCCAAAAATCATGGTTAGAAAGAATATGGTAACTTGCTATCTTTTTTTTATTAACATCATGTGGTCTGCTCTTACTACCAAGTGCAAATTATTATTTCAGCAGAAATATTGACTTATATGAGGCTGGTACAATCCAAAATTTTGTCAAACCCACATATTTCTGTCTCCTCAGCGGGACGTGTGTGCCAGGAGATAAAACTAAATGTTTTACTATGATTCCTCAGTCACGCATGCTATTCTCCATCATGAACTGTTTGTCTCATTACTGAACAGTTGTTCACTTCCTGTCTGACTGCAGTTTTGTGCCAAAGCCTGTTCACAATGTATCGTTTTAGCTCAGGCAGGAACAGTAATCTGCTAAAATGAAGGCTTGACGGCTCAATATTGTATGTCAGCTTCTATTTTTCCTCATTGGCCTCGTGAACATTTGTGATGTGTTGTTTTCAGAGGATTCTCAAGAGAGCTCGAAAAGGCAGGCTGTATGAGAGCACAATTAAGTCAAAAGAGGGGTGGGGGGGGGGGAATTAAGCGACTAATTACCTCATTGGTTTGGTTTAACATCTTCCTTACCACTCTCAGGTAAGTGTTTGGGGAGGGGAAAAAGGTAAGATTTAATAAATCCTCTTTATTGCTTTACCTAGTTGTGCTGCCAGCTGGGAGCAAACGCAAAAATTTAACTGCAATTTCTGCAAACTCTGTCAATGCTCTCATTATTCAGAAATCAAATCAAGAAATCAAATCAAAGCAACCACAGGTTTAACAAATTAGAACATGATTTCACTGGCAGCTATCATGACTCGCTTTGTGGCCCTGCTCTCCTGTTGTTGGGAAGAAGGATGTAATTTGCCCCAACATGTGAATGATAGACTACAACTAACTAAACAGAATATTAGATAATGGAATAATATTAGCAGGTAGAAAGACAATGAATTGTTAATGTTGACAAGGTGGGAACCAAAAGCCTGCTACCTGTAATGTATATACAGTACGGTAGAACTAGTTCAGTTGGGTGTTTTTATTATTCAATCTTTTTTGTGTGGAAGTCTTCTGGGATAAATAAAGACAATGATAAGCATTATTATTATTTCAGTGTCAGAGTCTGATATGAAATGTTTTAGGAACTTTATACTATTTTACATTTTCACATCCTGAAATCCCAGAATACAGTATCCATTTGCCAGAGCCTGCTATGTTGTCATGTTTAAACAAAAAATATTGTCTCATTGTAGACTTTAGCAAATGAATACAGTAAACCTCTTCAAGGCTACTTCCCCAGTAGCCTCTTTGTGATGGCCAAACCTGTGGCCACACTCTAAAGTCGGTAACTTTTGTATTTTCATTCTTCATTTGAACATAGTAATACATTTTAGTTGCCAATAACTTTATTAATTGGTTTGGATACATTTGTTCTATTTGTAAGCACGCACATTTAGTTTACTTCTGTATTCATACTACTTAATTTCTTTGCTTTCTGACTAACTTTTGTCTTTTTATTTCTTACCTGCCATCATCCCTGGGAGTTGCTGGACAAAAGATGGTAGCCAGGGTTTGAAACCATTAAATACAAAGGAAGATAATTGGACCACACCACCACTTCCTGCTGAAGGGGGAATGTGTGTTTTTTTTACTTTAAAAACAAAGTATTTGTATTTAATTAAATATTTGAGTTTAGGGTTTAATGGGTTTTTTTGATTTTCTTCTTTAGTGTTTAGTTTATTAACAAGCTAGATTGTACTGCATCGTTTGTGATTTATGATTGTGTTTTGTTTGTTACCCCCTCATGTGTCACAATGGTCTGATCAGCCATTATATATATACCCTTGTATGTCATTTCATGTTTTAGGTCAATTATGTATATTTGGGCAGTCATTTGGTTTGTTAAGTTTGCAGTCTTTGCCTGAGTTCAGTTTTGTTTCTTTGACCTCTTTTATGAGCTCAACATTTATTAGTCTTGTAAATATAATTTTTGGGGGTTAAATAAATGGAAACTATATTTTTCTAATAATTCCTGGGCTCCTCCTGTTTTTCAACTCAGTCAATCACACTCTTTCAGCAGAATAACAGGGCTTGCCAGTTTTACAAACTGTCCCTGAATGCCTGACAGGCACTTCAAGGTGTTTATTTGCTCTTTAGATCAGACACAGATGGATTACCTGTGGGAAAATCAAGTCCAATGCATTAAACAGAATTTGTTGCTTTCTCAGTGGCTGATACCATGTGACATGCTTCCTGGATTTTTTTATTTATTTATGTATTTATTTTGAGTCTGTGCCTCTATGATGGCTAAGGGTGGGCCTTCTTAGTAGTAGACAGAAGGTTTAAATGACCAGTGAATTCTCATCATGTACTCGGCTTCCATTTATTCCCAAGTTAACCCTTCAACACTCTTCTGGTCAAATTTGAACAGTTTTGACATTTGACAGCAACAAAAGTGTCCTAAATGTCATTCTTTTATCATGAAATTTGACACACAAACACACAAAGATGAAAATATTTAAAACATTTTCTTTGGGTACTATTAAAGTCTGAGGCTGCACAGAGTCAAATTTGAGGGTTTCAGATCCACCAGTGTGGGTCAAATCAAATAAAATGAAATTGGTGCTTTTAGGGAATTACAAAATAGAGAAGCTGTATCTCCCTTACATGCCTGTGTGTAATCTTTTCTGGGACAGTGGTGACAGAGTTCAAGGGGGAACTTGACATTGTCACGAGAGCTGTCTGTGTTCCTACCACACCTGCCCAGGTTCCCACAGACACAGGCACCTGCTGGTTTTTGAAGGATCATGGGAGAATCTTGAAAGAGTAAAACAGCACAGGAGCGATGATGTGTGGTGCACAAAAAGAGCAGGAGTCTTACGGAGGTCAATTTACTCTACTAAGTGAGATTTAATCCAATCTAATTGAGATTAAACTAACTCGTATGAAAATGTATATCAAAAGGAGGGTTGGGTGGGGATGGGATTAGGGAGGGGGTGGGGTCATAAGATTATAGATAGTATCTGTGCTGCCATTTCAGTGAGTGTGGGAAAGTCCCGCATGCAAGGCTTTCTACCACTGGTTCCAAAGCACAGACTACTGCTTGGTTAGTGTTTGTGAACAAACATGAACAACTATAACTGTGAAAATCCGCTAGCAACCAAAGCAATTACGAATTACTACGTTTTTGATGCAGCAATCAGTTTCACCCAGCAAGAGTCAGGAAGGAGTGACGTAGTTATGAAATACACATGTTTTCCATTTGAGCGTGTTTAGTATGGCGGACAAATTTTGAGCAATGTGTGCATGTCATCAGGTTAGAAACCTCAAAAGACAATTGTGAGGGAGTTCTTGGTTTGAGTCATACTTCGAAGGTGTGAAAATGTCAGCCGTATGTAAGGTTTAAGCAACGAAAAAGCGGATAACCAGACTGTGTCATCTGCTGTTGTTCCAGGGTCCAGTTGTAACACTCACTTGAATATTCTTGAGCATTTTACATCATCTCTGCCCAGCCCTATATTCACCATGCTGCAGTGCATTTTGTATTCTTAAATGGCATTAAGGTTTTCTGCAATTAGGCTCTTCTGATCTGCCAGCCATTATTCCATCATCAGTGAGCCTAACTGCTGCATCCTGGGAGCACCCCAGTTTTGGAGGAGCTCTGACTCATCTAGCCATCAAGTTGGCCCATTTTCCTTGCTCACATCAGTTTCAAGAGCACTGTAATGATTCACCTGTCAGTGGTTGATTAGTGTAAATATTAACACTTCTCAAAAAAACCAACAACAAAAAAAAACATTTCACATTAAAATGTGAAAAGCTGTTCAAAATGCATCACCAGCACTCTGCACAAAGACTCTCCTCTGCAAGTCTTCTTGAATTGCAGGCTTTGTCTGCTGTAACAGTGTAGGTTTGTGCTTCTCAGTTTGGTAAAGCTCTTAGGTCACAATCACAACCTTCATTTCTTCAGCCTTGAAGCAATAAAGCACGACAGACAAAAAGCAGTAATTCAAGAGTCTGGCAATTCCAATTCCTTAAAACTTCAGTACATCACAATAAATATGAAGGAAGCGGCTTTCCGTAGTGATATGGTCTGGGGTATGAGTATGAACGTTGATTATAATCAGTGCGGTAATAAGTCTTTAAACTGCTATGTATAAATAACTCTTACAAAACATAAAGAAACTGTACACAGGGCAGCTTTTCTATATGCTTTAAAATATAGGGTTAAAATTCAAAGTGAATAATACACATTGCTGGCCTCTGGTCTTTATTTTTTTGCAATCTCATTGCGTTCAGGGACTGATAATTAATACAGCATGCAATGCATTTTTAAGTGAATGTAAACATGCCTGCAATCCCTTAATACAAGGTCACATTTCTTTGTTTTTGCAAGCCAGCGTCAGATGAGAGATGGAGAGAAAACAGGAAATAAATGTGAAGCAAGACGGTTAACTAGCCCAGATAGATACAGTAGGAAGAGAAGGCATACGGTGCTTTGATGAAGCAGAAGTACAAACTGAAAACTGGAAGCCAAAGAACACAGAGGAAGAGACTAAAAACGAGAGAGCGAGAGAGAGAGAGAGAGAGAGAGAGAGAGAGAGAGAGAGACTGAAAGTCTGAAAATGAATTCAGACAAATGGGTGAGGAAGTAGTGGGTGATCACATGGGTGTGGTTGGTTAACCGTTTCTCCACTAGCCTTGCACACAAGTGACACACAGAGGAGAGCGCTGTGGATGATGAAGCTGCGGATACATCTCTGGACTCGGGCACCTCGCAGGATGGATACAAAGGTAAGCATAATAGCCTGGATGAAAGACTGAATATCCCAGGGCTGAAGGGTGTTTTGGTCTAACCCAAGTGAAAAGAGATTGATGGAGGATGACAGACAAATGGATGAACAGACAGACGGAGAGTGAGTGAGAGTGCAAGATGTGACAAACAGGCAGGCGGGTCAGGCTAGGGGAAGGGAAAGACGTCTGTACAGCCCAGGGGATACAGGCCTCATCTTGACATATGCTCTGGAGTGAAATGAAGATTGGCATGACCTGCTAATCTGAGCTGTCAGAGCTCATGACGGCCACAAATGCTCACCTGTCACACTGTTCCCAGCCCGGAGGATGAGCTGCCACCGGATAGGTCAAAGATCATGATTAATTTTTTTTTCTTTTTTCACTGGGAGTGGATTCAAACTAAGTCCCTGGCACAGACTTCCTTTAGCCTCCCTGCCTGCTTCTGTTGCTCATCGTTGGCAGGTGTTGCTATGAAATTATACATCACAATACACTTTTATTTCCTACTTCTGTTTTTTTGTTTTGTTTTGTTTTTGTTTAAGCCGTGGGCAAAATATTGAGGGGGAGGAAGAAATAGCCAACGTTTTCCACTGATGTGGAGGTTGCGGCTCGCCGGTACAAGGATTTCTATTATCATGAAAAGAGTCGTTTTGACATATGCTCCAATGCCATTTTTTAATTGGTGACAGCTAACAAAATATGATGAAGTTAGATCTATACAGCTACAAAGTTTAGCACAGGCATACGTGGGAGGACTGCATCTATAATATGTGGCCTCGATCACTCACATTTGACAAAAAAAAGTGTCTTATAAAGTCTGACATTCAAAGTAAGAATTTGTTTTCTGCTATGCTGAATGAGGCATGTGGGTGATGTTGCCGCGTGCTATAGGAGGAAGAGGAAGCTGCCATGTGGCACGAACCTGACTGATTACAGCTTCCTGACTGGTAACTGAGCGGTGCACAATATGTTGGAGAGTGAATACTGTATTGCCTCAATCGTCTACCCAGAACCTTTCATTCCCGGGGCTAACAACTGTAAGATCATTACATGACTGCAGAGACACAGTACAAATCAGTAGCGTTTTTCTCAGTGCTAATGATCAGCCATTTGTCTGCATGCGGTATGGATGTGCTTGAATATTCTATAACACATGCATCAGAGGATGTAGTCAACGTGTCACCAGTCGTTTTCAAAAGGGCCATCTGAGTTATCTGAGGCGCACTCAGTTATTTTCTACAGTAGATCTCAGAGGTCATTTCAATCCTGTAACCACTGATTGTGTGAAAACTGCACAACAGTTTGTTCAGACAGTAGTTGAGAGCTGCATTCTCTGCATCACTGTTTCACAGCATCTCATGAAAACATGTTTTGTTTTTATTTCTTTCAGATGCCTTTGGTTTACTTGAGCATTTTCCTGTTTATGATGTTAAGAGGTGAGTGCCAGAAAATCTGAAGACTTGGCTCACTGAAGTCAAGTGTGAACTTTTTGGGGGTTGAAAGAGACTGTAGATTTCATTACAACCTAATCACCTTGATTAGCTTTAGCAGGGTATCTGTGCAGTAAGCCTATGTTAGGATGCACATTGGCGTATTTGCAGGATTCTTTGAATGCAGTGTCACATGGGACCAAGAACCAGCCAGGGGAACTTTAGAAAGTTCTAAGAGAAAAAAATGCCAAAGAAAATATCTAAAAAAAACAAAACAAAAAAAAAAATCAGTCCATTATAATGACTTTTATTGTCTGCTAAACTCTTGCACCTACAATCATGACATGGTTGCCAGTGTAACAATATGGTTCTGTCATTGAACCACAAAACTGTGATGGGATGGAGCTAAAAATACTGTGTGGCTTCCAACCTTTAGTGCAGCTTATTCTGTTCAGTGGTGGTAATAAAGAACTATGTCTGCTTCATTACTTTTTAGGGTTCCCCTTAAAGTAAAGGAGTAAGCAGTGGAGCAAAGCATGTGAAGCTTATGGGGGGTGTTGCATTAACAAAACAAAACAATTTTTCTTGTCTTATTTTTTTTATCTGTTTAAAGATTAGGAAAAAAATAGCCTGCAACTTGGGGATTAGCTTGTTAACAGTTACATCTAAGCAACACGTCCCATTCATGAAGGTGACAAATTTTAAAAGGATTGGTAAAATTTTAAAAAGTAGAGTGAGCTGTTAATCATTTCTATCTCAGTATATTTTCCCTCGTATGGCTTTATTTGTGTAGTGCTGGCAGCACTGGCCCAAGAAAGTAGAGGTTTTGTGGAGCTTCGGCACTATTTGGAAGGTGCTGAGTGAGTAAACAGACAACAGCCTCTCTGTCCTGTGGTCTTGCACAACAATCCAGCTCTGTTGCACTCAGAGGTTGCCTCACAGGCCCACTCACAAGACTATTACTGTGACATACTCAGTGCATCTGCAGGCCTCGCTACTGTGCCTGGCCAGACACATTCTGAAGTCTGGCCACATTGAGAAAATCACGGGCATTAACAACGCTGTGCTTTGTTCTTGATGTAAAGTGGACAGTATAGGAACCTTCAATGGAAAGTTTGTTTCTACTTTTCTTTAGTTTTTCACATGTGATCTTTTCCCCCCCCACAGTGTCAAGGGCCCAAACACCTGCAACTGCACCCACACCAACAGATGCAAAGCAGGCTGAATCGACATTTACAGTAAACACTGGTATCTATCTATCTATCTATCTATCTATCTATCTATCTATCTATCTATCTATCTATCTATCTATCTATCTATCTATCTGTCTATCTGTCTGTCAATCCATCTAATTCAGTTTCTTTCTGTGTGTAAAAGGAGAAGCAGTGGAAAAGAGAACAACTAGAGATATTAACAGCTCCCTGGAAACTATACCTGAAAAACCCACAAACCAGCAAGCAAACGTCTCCCTCAGTGTTACCACATCACGAATAGAGACTTCAGCAGGTAGTTTGTCTTGTGTGTGTCTAACCCCATTATTTTTCTTCTGCATGCTATTTTTCTCATCGTACGTATTCATCCTCTTTAGCTTCAAGTACAAAAGCAACAAGTCAACCAAAGCTCACATCAACTTCAGGTATGAGTCTTTACCCTCTGCCTTGCCTAACCTATGTATGTTCAAACATCAAGAGTCAGTAGAGCCATTAAGTTCAGCTAGTAGACCACGTTAGCAAACTGTATCACCACCAGACACCGACAAAAATAGAGCGAGAGAGAGCACCTGAGGTAGAGAAAATGCTACATTCTGAAAAGCATACATTTCCTTTGAGACTCGTTCTACTGAAACATTTAGAAATTGAATTACTTAAACACAAGACTGAATCTGGAGTTTGATGAGAGGTAACTGTAAGCTATGGAGTCAATATGTCCCAAAAATAAAAAAGTTTTAACTTGTAAATTATTACATATTCAGTAGAGATGAAAAAAAAAAGTCGTAGTAATTTTTCCCCCTTTTTTTCCAGCACCTGCAGTGAAAACCAACCCTTCTGCACCCGAGAAAACCATCGGTAAAAGGAACACTAAAGTTGTCTGGAGTAATGGAAAAATTTCCCCTATTCCTTAGTTACCCTAAATGCCACAGGCATCGTGGTTCTATTGTTATCTCATGGCAGACTGTGACAGTATCACAATTCCCCGTCTTCCAAACAAACCCACAGCGTAGTGATAGAACAGAGCACCTCACTTCCTCTCTTGCTAACAGATTAATGCTTGATTGTACCTTATGCAAGAAGAGATAAGATATTTGTGTCCTCATGCTGTGCCGGCTTACCATAGATAGGTTTTTGATACGCCATCAACAGCATGTCAGCAGAGCCAGTAGATCTCTCATGCCATCTCTGACAGTTGTTCCCCACTGAGCCTCTTTTTTTGTTCCTATAGATATTTCCTCTGTTCAACAGTCAACCTTAAGTCAATACTTTTTTTCTTCTTCCTTTACTCCATATAGAGTGGAAGTCAGAGTGGGACAAAGATTTCACCTATGGTAAGAAGCTTCTCTTTGATTGTGTTTGATTGTGTGTCGTTACTCGTTTTCTGTGGTTATTTGATTTGTTTTTTATATACTTAGATTATAAGTCCCTGAGTTATGCTGGACTGGTCATTGCAGCAGTGCTGTTCGTCTTTGGCATATTGGTCATTACCTGTAAGTATCTGAAAATCTGAAAGCTATTTTTTGTGCTTTGCAATTTCTTGTAATAGTCTACCAATTTCCTTACTCTTTTGCTTATGTTTGGACTGTAGGTGGAAAGTTCAATCGGCTGCCCAAATGCCGCAAGAGGTCAACAAAGTAAGTAATAACATTTGTAACTTTTGTTTTATCAGTACAAAATTCGTATACAGTTAAACATCAAAAAATGTCTGGCTATACCTGATGTGAAAAAAAGAAAGTGCACCTTCTAAAGTCTAAAGTTTTTCATTTCAGGATGTAATAATAAAAAAAAATAATCTGGTCCTTCCCAGGTTCTAAAATAATTTAAATACAACCTGCAGAAGCAGTGTGGGAATTCAATAGCTTGTATAACCACCTTTAGCAGTAATAACTTGAATTACTTGTTTGCTGCTCGACTTTGACGCTTTTCTTTTTCCGCCATGCTGTTGTAAATCCAGAGCTGTGTTTGGGATCATTGTCCTGTTGCATGGCCCAGTTTCATCGGTGTTAGTTATCAGACAGATGACCTCACAGATGTCTAGAATATTTTGGTTTACAGGGGATTTCATAGTAGACTCAGTCACTGAGTCAGTTCTGCAGACAAAGGAAATTCCAAGGTCCTTTGTCTGCAGAACAAGCTCAAATCATCACCACTCCACTACAGTGTTTGACATTTGGTATTGGATGTTTGTGATGAACATGATGTTGTGCATTACATCTCGATTTTATTTAGTCTTCTCTGTCTAAAGGAAGTTGTTCCAAAAGTCTTGTGGTTTGTTCAAATGCAGCTTTACAAATTTAAGCTATGCTAGAAGAAGTTTTCTCCGAGCAACCCTTTCAAAAAGGACATATTTGTTTAGTTTTTTTCTAATGGTACTGTAACATATAGCATGCTAACAGAGGCCTGTATTGTTTGAGGTGAGCTTTTAGGTTTTTCGCAGTTTCTGTAAGCACTGCACAATCTGACCTTGTGGTGAATTTGCTTGTATATCCACTCCTGAGAAGATTGGCAGCTGTCCAAAATGTTTCCCACTTGTGAATAATCTTTATCGCCACAGAGTGATGGACAAATTGTTTGGAAATGGCATTCCCAGATTGATGGGTAGCAACAATTGCTTCCCTGAGATCAATGTTGATGTCTTTCCTCCTTGGCATTGTGTTAACACACACCTGAATGCTCCTAGTTCTAACACTGGCTGATCAGTTATGCAAGTATACTTGATTAGCAGCACCTGGTTGGTACTTAGCATCTTGCTTCTTTTGGAAGCATTAAACTTTATTTTTCTTCTTTTCCTGAGCCAAACCCTTGGAAGTAAGAGAAAATGCACTCTCTTTTTCACCTGACTCTATATCGGCCCATTGTGCATGAGGAGCATCTCTCCTTGTGCTGTTGGGAAACTGCATTTGGATGATTTAAATAGTTAATATCAGAGGCTACTTGATGATATATAGCAATGAGTCACTTCAGACATAATAGCGCAACAGAATGCTGACTGAAATCTCTTTGATGATTAATAGATCAAAGGGATTATCATTAAGCTGTTTGTAGGGCAGAACTGCAACAGATCTTGTTTTTTCCTCATATTTAGGTTTGATGAATATCATTGATTGCTGAAATAGTGTTTGATTCTTTAAGAGTAATGCCTTCCTCCTCCCTCCCTCCCCCCCCTTTTTTTGGTCCAGGTCATACCGGGTAGCCCAAGGATAAGGAGAGAGCACGTATGAATCCAGTAACCAAAGAAAACAGCTGCAAGAAAACAACCAGGAATCCATCAATAGAAAAACACCTGACAGCCTGTGTGTGCGTGAATGTGGACTGACACACTGCTTAGTAACTGTCATAGAAAAACAATAAATAAACTTGGAAATCATGATTCATGCTGACAAGTAAAAAAAGTGGAACCATCATCGAGTTCATCATGGTCAACTATTTCAATAGTTGGCAAGAAAAATTCCTTTAAAAAGTTAAGTGATTATTTATCCGGGACAATAATGAATAGATGAATCCCATTTTAATCAAACCTTCAGCCATGAAGCAGGCTGGTTTCTAATGACCTTTGCATCTTGTAACTAATGCCATAGCCACGGGCAGTGTCTCACAGCTCGGATTTATTATTAAAGGTTATGAGGAATAACCCCGCATCATCTCATATTTGACAATCTCGCACAGCCCTTTTCACTGTTCTGTGAGGATATAAAAATTAAAGTTAGCTCACTTCATCATAGCTCCCACACTCACTTTACACTTTGAATCTTAACGAAAAAGGATGTTTAGTAAGAGTGTCTAAGCCTCTTAGTGGCTCTATGCTTGTAAGCGAGTAAAGCCCTAGATTAAACAACATCCATTGGCACATTATCTCTGTATCCATATGGCATCAAAATTATGCAAACAAGAAACTGGGAGAAGGCACACAGATTTCATAACACATTTATTAAAAAACAAACACAATCCAGAGCGCAGCATAGATACACAATATACAGTAGTATGTTGTAATCACAATCAGAAGAAAATCAAGGTGATTGCAGCTGTGCAAACAGATCCAATTCATCATATTCTGTCACCTACAGTTTTCCTGTGAGCTATCACACATGTACATATATTGTGATCGTTGGCACAAAATAAACATGAGTTTACCTTAAGAGAAAAGTGCATAAAAACATAAGTAACTTCTTAAAACATACAGGTCCTTCTCAAAAAATTTGCATATTGTGATAAAGTGCATTATTTTCTGTAATGTACTGATAAACAGACTTTCATATATTTTAGATTCATTACACACAACTGAAGTAGTTCAAGCCTTTTATTGTTTTAATATTGATGATTTTGGCATACAGCTCATGAAAACCCAAAATTCCTATCTCAGAAAATTAGCATATTTCATCCGACCAATAAAAGAAAAGTGTTTTAAATACAAAAAAAGTCAACCTTCAAATAATTATGTTCAGTTATGCACTCAATACTTGGTCGGGAATCCTTTTGCAGAAATGACTACTTCAATGCGGCGTGGCATGGAGGCAATCAGCCTGTGGCACTGCTGAGGTGTTATGGAGGCCCAGGATGCTTCGATAGCGGCCTTAAGCTCATCCAGAGTGTTGAGTCTTGCGTCTCTCAACTTTCTCTTCACAATATCCCACAGATTCTCTATGGGGTTCAGGTCAGGAGAGTTGGCAGGCCAATTGAGCACAGTAATACCATGGTGGGTAAACCATTTAACAGTTGTTTTGGCACTGTGAGCAGGTGCCAGGTCGTGCTGAAAAATGAAATCTTCATCTCCATAAAGCTTGTCAGCAGATGGAAGCATGAAGTGCTCCAAAATCTCCTGATAGCTAGCTGCATTGACCCTGCCCTTGATAAAACACAGTGGACCAACACCAGCAGCTGACATGGCACCCCAGACCATCACTGACTGTGGGTACTTGACACTGGACTTCAGGCATTTTGGCATTTCCCTCTCCCCAGTCTTCCTCCAGACTCTGGCACCTTGATTTCCGAATGACATGCAAAAGTTGCTTTCATCTGAAAAAAGTACTTTGGACCACTGAGCAACAGTCCAGTGCTGCTTCTCTGTAGCCAAGGTCAGGCGCTTCTGCCGCTGTTTCTGGTTCAAAAGTGGCTTGACCTGGGGAATGCAGCACCTGTAGCCCATTTCCTGCACACGCCTGTACACGGTGGCCCTGGATGTTTCTACTCCAGACTCAGTCCACTGCTTCCGCAGGTCCCCCAAGGTCTGGAATCGGTCCTTCTCCACAATCTTCCTCAGGGTCCGGTCACCTCTTCTCATTGTGCAGTGTTTTCTGCCACACTTTTTCCTTCCCACAGACTTCCCACTGAGGTGCCTTGATACAGCACTCTGGGAACAGCCTATTCGTTCAGAAATTTCTTTCTGTGTCTTACCCTCCTGCTTGAGGGCGTCAATGATGGCCTTCTGGACAGCAGTCAGGTCGGCAGTCTTACCCATGATTGCGGTTTTGAGTAATGAACCAGGCTGCGAGTTTTTAAAAGGCTCAGGAATCTTTTGCAGGTGTTTAGAGTCAATTCGTTGATTCAGATGATTAGGTTAATAGCCTGTTTAGAGAACCTTTTCATGATATGCTCATTTTTTGAGATAGGAATTTGGGGTTTTCATGAGCTGTATGCTAAAATCATCAATATTAAAACAATGAAAGGCTTGAACTACTTCAGTTGTGTGTAATGAATCTAAAATATATGAAAGTCTAATGTTTATCAGTACATTACAGAAAATAATGCACTTTATCACAATATGCTATTTTCTTTGAGAAGGACCTGTAATGTAGTTTTGTATGAAACTAAATAAAAAAAAATAAAAAAAACATATATACATTTTACAAACTCCCACTATCAGTGGGCCCCACCCAGAATCATAATAAAATCTTTCTCCAAAACATGAGATTTCTATAGAGACAATGCAAGTACATTGCTGTGTACATTTGTAAATACATGGATTATACTGTGTATCAGAAAGCAAGATTAAGTGCACAGTTTCGCAATGCTTTTAGCCTGCAAAGATAAATATATCAGTAGTTAAAAAAAAAAAAAACAAAAAACAAAAAAAAAAAAAAAAATGTTAGCATAACCCTTTCCATTTACATCACTGAGATAGGAGGGGAGGAAAAACAAAACAAAACAAAAAAAAGCTCCACAGCAACATTTGCTTTACACAAATAGAGTCACAACAGTTAGGCTTTACGAGACTGAGCAGCTGAGTAGAATTTGGTTAAAGGCGTGCTGGTGCTGAATAACTCTTTGGGTTTCCGCATGAGCCCGATTGCTTTCTACATTGCTACATCGGTTTTGGAAATGTGCTATGCTTGTCCTACAAAGTGAGAATCAGTAAATACTAAGGGACAGACTGACAGACAGAGAAGAGTGAAATGTTTCGTGCTGCAATTTTTTCCCCTCAAACTGTCCTCTTTTTGAAATGCTGACAGATATTGAAGGCTTACAGGGGAATGCTACACTTTCAAGACATAACAATAGCGCAGGGCACAGTGAAAACAAAACGCACAAACAATAATCACATCTGGGTTACATCGAGTGGGAAGCATAGTTTTGTTTTGTTTTTTTTGTTTTTGTTTTTTTTTTTTAAACGAAGCACTTCAGCACACACACCAATAGGGAGTGCACATCCTTGATAAGGACCTGATTGCATAGTTGTTGTGGGGGGGGGTGCTCTCAGGTCTGGATGGCAGCCAGGCCCACTCCCCAGTGGCAAGACATATTGCAAGATATTTAGTGGAAGAGAAAAGTGAGACGCTGCTTCGGCAAATCCACTATTTAACTCTATATAGTCATTCCCAGTGTTATTAATTCCATTATCAGTGCTCCTTCTGATGGCACAGACAAAAAGCTGACAAGGAAAACAGATTCCCTTTTGCCGACAAACAACCAGGTAAGCCGGCACCTTAGATTCTTGGATAGAAAGGGTTCCTGCACACAGCACGAAAAGGTTGATTTGCATAAAACCAGAGAAAACTGTGTTCTGTATGAATGAAACAAAGGCATTGTTGGCATTTTCCCCAATCATCCTACTTTATTTAATTCTTGAGATTTTATCCTTCCCTCCCTCATAACGAGGTTCTCTGTAACAGTGTGGGAGGCATTAATCTAACTCTCCACAGCATTCAGAGAGCTATTTACAATCTAAAGTGAAAGCCTTTCAAGAAGAGGGGATTGGAAAACATCATCATTCATGGTGGTTGATTAATTTGTGGCAGTGCAGGAAGGTTTTAGCACTAGCCATTTCCACTTGTTTCAGGGGTTTTCCCCCCTCTCCTCTTGTAACTGGAAGTTAAGAAGACAGTGAACGGGTTTTTATCTTCCTATTTTGTTGCCTCCTGTCATTCCTAATGGGCCAGGAAGAGAAAATGTGACACAAGTGAATAGGAATGAACGTGAGGCCGGCTTAGGCTGGATTAGTGTGGTTTGTCTCACTCAACGACCATTTCACATAGACGGGTCTCTCAGAGTTACACTGCATAGTCGTTGGGAATAATTTCTTGTCTCAGGAATTAAAGGGGAAAAAAAAAAAAAATCAGGGAGTTCTGGCTGTGCTAAATTATCCCTTTCAACAAAAGGAGCTTTAAGCCACATTCACTGGCTTTGATTTGGATTCCTCAAATAGAATCCAATTAGAAGGTTTGACTGTGTTCCAAAAGTCCCAGGCTAAATTATGTGTATGTACAGAACAAATGACTGGGACAAACACAAAAGTATACAAAAAACAAACAAACAAAAAACATACTGCATATGCTACACATGTATAGGAGGTTATGTGGGAGGGAGGAATGAACTGAACATTCAGAAGCAGGCTGTTGTTCCAAGAAGTCTAGCTGTCCTGAGTCAAAGAGTAGGAGATAACATTTCCTGATGCATCGACCTCTCTTGCCTGTGTGTTATAGGGCTTGAAGCTGTAGACCAGGAACTAGACGGACCCTTTGTGGTCCTGTTCTATTGGCACAGAGTAGATCCTGAGGAGAGACAGAGTAAGAGAGAGAGAGAGACCACAGGAGGGGGTGAGGTGAAGCAGGTTAAAAGCAAAATTTCACCTTTAAAGGTATTTTTAGAAAACGTCTGGAGATGCACAAGAAGCGTCTCTGTGTGGAGGAGTTCAGGAAACGGCATGTCTGCTGAGTGCTACAGGGCTTTGACAGGTGCACAGTGACTGCATCACCTCAGAACACAGCTCATCCCCAGGTGGGACTTATAAACCTGGCAAGGCACTGTTGATCCAACAAGCCAGAGGTTGCTGTGTGATTAAGCCTCTTTTCAACAGAGCGATCAGTCAGCACCAAACACTGCCAGAGCTGACTGCAGCCCCAGGAGGCAGCCAGTAATCCTGCAGAGGAATTTAACCCTTGCACATCGACTTGGGGATCCGCTCTGCGACAGCTGTTCGCTGCTGCTTTAAAGATCTTTGAAGCCCGATTTGACCTCCGTGACCCCTCTGACCCAACCTGCACATCACTTTACATAACACCTCCAGGACAAAAGGAATTGATTACACTGCAAAATGTTCTCCAACAGAGGAGGACAAAAAAAAACCAAAAAAAAAAAAAAACCAAAACAACAGAGAGAGTCTCTCAGTTTAACTGGTTTAGGCTGTTCTGCTGTCTGATTGCCGTTGGCCAACTGTTGTCATTGAGTCAGTCTCATGTTTACCCCGTTGCGTTATTTCTGACTAGAGGTGTCTACTTAGGCCTCAGCTCATGAGGTAAGCTTTTGAACAGGTTAAGTCCTGTCCCATTCGGTCATATAGACCTAGGGGCCCTGCCTTAAGGTTATTGTTTGATTGCTAAAAAGGTAAGGTGTGGTGTGTTCACTGGTGGTGGCGTAGGACTCAGACTGTGTTACTAATTGCTGTGCAAGTCCAGACAGGCTCAAATGGGTGGATGCAGCTTACAATTTTGTTTTTTCTCTAGTTTTCAAGCTGACGAGTTGGATTAAATGGGACAAATCGGCAAGGGAGCCAGAAAGGCTGTTACCCACCCGACTGGTTTTGTTACTCGAAGGCCGACTTAGCGTAAAGAAAAACATGAATTTTTAAAAATGCTGCCACAGTATGCACAACGGACATAAGGAGAATATGCATACAGCGTTTTTCTTGAGCACTGAAGTACATAAAAGATGCAAAGAAAATAGTCAGAAAATGGTCTAATTCTTACCCCTGCTCCTGCTGCTGCATCTTGCGCTTCACTATCAATATGGCTGCAAGTAAACGAAGAAAAAAAAGAAAAGAAAGAAAACAAATAAGGTCAACGCTCCACAAGAGAAAAGTTCACATTTGTTTAAGAATTAAAAGCTTCACAAAGCACACAGAAACTATGCTGACTCCAGCCAAGCACTGGAGGGCTTTAAAGGAATATTTGTCACCTGTGGAAATGCAAAAGGCTTTATTTCAAGGAAACGTAGAGTACTTACTGACAACTGCTGCGACCGAAAGAGCCAACACCACCCCCGCTATAACTATTATAATCATGTAGCCCTCATCTGAAAGACCAAAAAAAAAAAAAAAAGGAATCAGCACGTTGACATTATGAATCACTTGCAAATGTTGACATTTAAAATCATTTTCATACATTACTATATATAAATAATTACAATTCAGATACTTCTTACCACTGTTGCCCTCCACACCAGTGGTTTTGCCTGGCCCAGCATTTAGATTCAAATTGGTTGAAGCGTCTGGAACGTTACAAAGAGAAATGCCAAAATGTCCACATGCGCGCACACACAAACACACACACTTTCTACAAATGAAATTTCCCTAATTTATCTGCACATTTTGACTCGTGTGCTGCTTGAGAAATTTAAATGCACTTTAAAGGAAATGAACAAAAGATTTAAGCCTATGTACGTGTGTCTACAAGGAGAGGAAAAGAGTACTTGGGGCTTCAAAAAGAATTGTAGCCATTTTCAGAAATGCTGCTTCTCCACTTGGCAGGCAGGCCGTTGTAAACAGATCTGTAAGTCTATCAAATGTCTATCAAAGCGAAGATGAGGAGTGACGGAAAAGCGGATGGTGAGACAACGAGAATGCCAGTGTTGATTAGCTGACCGACAGGATGACGGAGATGTTGACGTGTTCATTGGCCTTTCAGCACAATCCACAGGGCCCCCTCTACAGAGCTAATTGATTCTATTCAGGCCGTAATGGTTGAGGGGAGCTAAAAGCCAACTGGGGCCACAGCTTAGTGGAGTAGAACAACCTATATACTATACAGACTTACTGACAATAACAGAGGCCATAACCTTCATATACCGGTTTCTGTGCAGCTGTCAGTATAGTGCATGTGTATGAAATAGAGACTACACAGAGTAGGGCAACAAACTCACCACGTTCCACATAATCCTCGTCATCTGGGTCTGCGGGGGGGAAAAAAAAAAAAAAAAAAAAAAAAAAGGGGGACAAATGAGACGTCTGTTCAGTCAGTGCAGAAATGCAGGTTCTCACCATGACCGCCTTCTTATATTAACAGTGTAAGAGTTCTTAAATTGTACAACAGTGAGGATACAGACAACACTTTGAATCTTTTAGCAACACTATTGATCGTGGTTGTGGTGGTGATAAGGGGTGGGAATATAAAATCAGTTTGAGGCCAAGAGGTCCGAGAGGAAAAAATGAAAACTATAAACAAGAATCAATATTGTAACACAGGGAAGCTAAACCTTATGAGAACACTAAACAATAAGACTGCAAACAAGAACAACGCGGCCTTAAAAACAACTTCAACTGTGAGCAAATAATAAAACTCTAAATGAAGAAGAAGAGCTTTAAGTGGTAGCCACCATACAACAATTACCAGGAGTGGAGATAGATATGGAAAATTATAACCCACCATTACACACGGGGCTGATTTATACAGCTATATCATGTTTTTAATGATATTCTATTTCATATCATATTTCTATTTTACAAGGGGGGAATGAATAAATAAATAAATCAATAAATCACTTGTTCCCTCTGACTACGCTTACCCGGAGTCAAAACAAGGATCAACACTTAGGCGACAACGACAGCACATGAAAAACACGTTGAAGCAGCTAAATGACTTCAGAATATTTAAGCCTAGTAATTCTTCTCAAAACACATTAATAGGCCATTCACCGTCATGCACGGGTGTGGTCGGCCTGCTGATCCGAGCGCTTAATTCTAAGTAAAATGAATTAATGTGTCAGA
Organism: Haplochromis burtoni; assembly: GCF_018398535.1. Taxonomy (NCBI): domain Eukaryota; kingdom Metazoa; phylum Chordata; class Actinopteri; order Cichliformes; family Cichlidae; genus Haplochromis; species Haplochromis burtoni. The sequence goes on from NW_024582481.1 coordinate 405,524, forward strand.
CTGATTCCTAAAGTGACAGGCTGCAAAAAACAATTTGTTCCATAGGCGATGCAGTAAAAGTACTACTGGACAAAATATGGCTTACATACCATCAGCTGATCCTTCAAGTTCTGAAGAGTTATGAGATGCTTGCAGAGCTGAAACAGTGAGATACACATTTTCAAACATTTTATTATTCAAAATAGTTATTGGTGATATCAAAGGAGGCATTCAGCGTGTAGCACGCAGATGAAGACTCAGTCGGTTTAACTGCATACTTGTACTTCATGTACGTCACAGAGTCTCCTGTCACCTGTTCATTTATGACATCTTCCATATCAAAGAAAGCACAGCCATGGGCTTGCTGCTATAAACTTCATGCATGTTTTTATTACTTATTATTGTTCAAGTGTGTCCAATAGGCAGAAAAGAAAAAAAAAAGGAAATCAACAGTGACTGCACGCATTAACCTTGTTGAGGATGACACAGACACATACACATATGCAGGTAGTTGAGGAAAACAGGAGCTGGCACAGGGATGCATAGACCCTGATTAGATGCTTATCACCTGAAAGAGTCAAAGATATGAGAACTTACCAGCAGCAGAAGCTGGCAGAAGTAGCAGCAGACATAGACACAGCAATCGCATCATCTTCAAATGCTGCAGGGGAAAAGAAA
>NW_024582481.1:406200-413464 GCF_018398535.1 Haplochromis burtoni
AAAAAAAAAAAAAAAAAAAAAAAAAAAAAAAGACATGAAGTTAAAAATATCTGCTATTAATATTCAGTCACTGATATGTGTGAAAGCTTGGTGTTTTTTGGTTTAGAGACTGAGTGAGATTGAAAGCTGAAGCGCTGTCTATTACTGGGGTCTTGCCTGGCATTCTGAGTGCTGCTAGTCAGTGGAAAACTACAAATTTTGAGGCAGGCAGTTCTTGAGCTACTTTAACAAGTTTTAAAGGCATGCGTGCATAACTAGATTGTAATCCTAGATGGGTGGTGTCAACAGGCGTTCCCCCCCTCATGATACCCAACAGAAGGAAGAAAAAAAAAAACAAACAAAAAAACCCAACGTTCTAACGATTCTGACACACTCAGCTAGCAACAAGTGCCTATTCAACATTTTCCAACCCTCATGCAAAGCCTTTGGACCAAGGCAAGAAAACAAGATTGAGCAAGAAAGGTGTCCATGAAGAGGTTCACTGACAAAACAAAAAGGAAACTGTGGAGATACAGAAAATCATTTCACTGCTACAATACAACATTACATTAATAATATATCCCACAGCCTTGATATTGCATTGAAGATGTTTATTAAAGCTATTGCCACCACTTTAACCTTTTTATTACAGATGCAGCTATAATTATTTTATACACATTGCATGTTTGTGCTCATTCAGTGTTGATGCTCAGTCTATTAAAGAAGGTTTTAAGCTTTGTGAAGCGCCATGTCTTCACAATCTATTGTGTAGGTGACTTGGCGCATAGAAGGATAAACAGCATACACGCTTACAACACACATATAATCCAGAAACCTGCCAGGCCAAAGGCCCGAAATTCATTTAGCTTCTAACTGCATTTCAGTTTGCTTAGTAACAGATGGCAGAAGACCAGTTAAGAAAAGGACAAGCCCTTAGAGACCATATAGGCTTGAAATTTATTGCCATGTATGGAAGGTGTTATAAGAGGAACTTCTGTGTACCATTTACTGCAATCGATGTATTTGATGTGTAATTGATGCAAGAAGGGGCGTGAACCCTGATGTTATAAAATCATTTTCAAGTGTATTCTTAGCAGGAGACGTGTGCTGATGTGATGCTGCATACTTGCTGCGTGTGTTTTAATAAACTTGTTTGATTGCACTCTCCTGGGCCTCTGTTGGTTTGTTTCATTGCTCAACATTTTCAAACTCATGACAAAACTAATAAATGTATTTCTTATTTATTTAGTGCATCCTGCCAAGCATTAGGTTACTATTGTCATCCTAATTGGAGGGGGAAACAAATATGAGCTCAGTTTAATTTCATTTCCTTCTACCTTAATCTGGTCATTGACACCGAGTGACAAATACATTTTCCATGATTGTGTTCTTGTTTTTTTTGTATGGTACGTTGTTATTTTTCAGGAGGAGAAAACAAAAAAAACAAAAATCCATGTCGGAACTTCCTCATGGCAGAGGGCCCAAAAACAAACGCCATCTCTATTCCCTTTTAAAACCATGTAGATGTGAAACGCAGGTGTTCTTGACGTGCCAAACAAAGCCCCAGCTGTGTCCAACACAAAGTGGATGCAGATATTTTTAAATGGAAAAACCATGAGAATGACCTTTCTCCCACTCAGTGTCCCGGATGTAGCCTTCATGGCGCGGTTCAGTCACTCAAAAATTGGCATGCGGTCAGGAACCAATAGTCATTCATGCAGCGTTTAATACTGTACACAGAAACACTGCAGTTCTCCCACTGACCTTTGTGTCACATGTTACACAGTAGGCGCCCCTTCATTGTTAGCCTTCCCCATTGTGTGCTTATTTCCTTAGCTGTGAGGGAAGAACTGAGGTGACCTGCATTGTGAAGGTGTAGATTATGAAACACTAAGGGGCGCCTACCCCAGCACTTAGTCACTTACTATATCCTACACTAGCACAATTTAAGGAAGTAGTCCACGATGATCTCTGATTAGTAGCACCAATTCCAAATATGGTGAATGAAAGTGAATAAGATGCAGGGGCAATAAGAAACGGGATTAGCAGACATCACTTCTTCTGGTGCAATACTGTTTTGGACAGATTAATGAGAGATCTACCCAACACTTAATTCTGCCATGTATAATCTCATCTATAAATACTGTTATGCCAGTCGAAAACTGTAGTCTCTCGTGTGAGACAAATATCTATAATATAGGGCAGCATCATGAAGTATTTGGGCTGATTATATTGGAAAAGAGATGTTAATCACACAACTGATTTGAGCGAGAGTGTGCTGTGTGCAGGCCTCTTAAACAGCTGAAGAAAATCTCCAAAACGCAGCCAACCTAAAAAGCTGCAAATACAATCCCCTTCTGTGTATCCAATTTGCTTTTCAGAGTCGCACTGGGCAAAATAATAAGCTGATCCAATTTGGAAATATTTATCATCCCAGTCCACTGCTTCTCTATCAAAACAGCTCCTGAATAATATTTACCCCATTTTCCCCGCCTTTTTTCAAATTGAGTAATATATTCTTGCATATCTGAATTACAACTGAATTTGCTCTTTTACACCACACCCAATTTGCCACATATAATAACCGGGGGATAACTTGTAAAGTGCATATGCCAGCTGCCGTCTAGCTACAGGTGCAAAGATCGTACACAATAAATGAAGAAATCAACAAATCATCAAAGTACAGTGCGGTGCTGCATGACAGGCATATACACTGTGCTGCTGATGCTGCAGGGGGAATATGTCTTGGTTTTGTTTTAGTTCCCCTAATGCAGTTTGACAGGATTAACCCTGAACATCATACCTGTCTAGCCACATTAGCAGACCTAAGAGCACCAAAAATCTTGTTTACCAGAGTTAATTTGGAACAAATGTTTTTGACTCTTCCAACCCATCCAATTTCATCTGTAACAGCGAAACAGATGCACAAACAGAAGTTTAGTGCAAGTGCATAAACTTAACTGCAGTGGCGACCATCTCTTATCTGCTCACACAGATAACAGCCCTCTGCTCATTCCACTGTGCACCTTGACAAGGCTCTGATACGAACGATAACAATCAAAGTGGGCAAAAATATCAGAATTTCTTCCATGTAAAGTGTTAACAGGAAACCAAATACAAGAAAAACTGAACGATAGGACACAACTGCAACGAAAAAGGAAAAAAAACAAACTTTACCATCATTCTGATAATGTGTCACAGCTTAAACCAACTTGGTATATGAGAGCTTGCGTGGAAGAGAAAAGGCACTGAGATTGTTCGTTATTCTTCCCCATTTATTTTCCCAGAAGTGGATGCTTATTCTGGTTCGGCGAAGACTGAAAATATTTTTATTGAAATGTTTACTCAGCCCTGCCAACGGTGCAGCAGCTGTTTATCTAAGTGAAGTTGATGCAGTTCCTTTTTTCCTCCCCCCTCCCTTCTATAGCATACTGCAGTCCCACTGGACCACAAACAAAGTGACAATGAAAGTAATGATAAAAGAAAAAGAATCAAATAAAGCAAAACTCACAATAACTCAGTCGGTTCCGTGCATACCAGTGAGAAATCCACTACGGGCAGACAACAAGTATGACAACTACACAGCTATTTCCAATACAGTGTTAGACTGTGGGTGACTTCTTGAGCATCAGGTCGTACAGCTAAGAGTAAAACAACTAAGAGGATATGAGTGTGTGACTGGCTGTGGGGCTCCGCCGTCTTAGAGACTCATATCCTGTATTTGGCCTCCCTTTCTGCCTGTGTTTGTGTGCAAAAACATAAAACCGGTTAGCACCCAGTGGAATGAGCAGGTATAATTCAACAGCTGCACAAACAAAATGTTTAAAAAAAAAAAAAAAAAATGCAGCTGCATTTTAACCTTTGCTCTGACCAGGGCATCAACAACCTGAATAAGGACAAACAGTACACCGGGCACATACTCTTCAGCTTTACTTTTATCTGATGGAGATAAAGCTGTTGTTCTGTTTTGTTAACACTATCACAAGACCTATCCTGGTCACATCGAGGGTTTTCAAAATCCAACCTATCTGAAAGGCATTGTCAGGAAACAAGCAACGCAAAATCTCTCTCTTACCGTTTTCTTTTCTTTTTTTTGTGAGCAAAAACTTTCTGCAAGATCAAGATTTGATACCTGTGCTCTACCTCTGACAAGCCCTGCAAGCAACCTGATTAAGAACAGTGGGGGAAAAGACACTGTTATTTGTTTGCAGATTAATTTTTAAGACAAAAAACAGACTCACTCGCACTGGTATGAAAGCAGCACACAGAGAAAGTGAGGTAAGGGGTGCTGAGGTGTCCCAAGAAAGGAAAAAAGAAATCAAACTTTCTTTTTTTTGAAAAGCACCTGTTTCTCTATGGAAGAAGCCTGCTGATTTGAACTGATGATAAAATTACAGTACTGATGCTGACTCACTGCGTGTTCAGCTACTGTTAAGAATCAAGTATGTCTCAATCAACATCTAAAAAAATAAAAACAAAAGAAATAATAATAATTAAAATGACAGGTATACAACAATCTACACGAACTTAGCAAAGACAATAAGATTGTGAAGCTGGCTGATTTCCTGTAGCATTTGAATACTAAAAATCGCACCTTGTGAAACGTTTAAAAATCCAGTGACCTACCAATGCGAGAGACAGACCATTTCAAAACACACACTCCGACTGTGGAATATGGAGGGGTTTTTGTAATAATATCCTTGTGTATCCCTTAAAGTGGCGGACTCACGGCAGACGTCTACCGATCAGATGAGTAAATCGCGGGGGCCGAGTGTGTAACAGGAAACCCTTTTCTGCTGTGTAGGCCACGATCAGGGCAAGCTTCTTCTTTTCTCTCTCCGTCTCCCTGACCTACAAGGGGGATTCACTGTCAACTCATTTAGAGCTAAACTACTAGCTGAACACTTGGAGTTTTAGTTGGCGGAAAGCACCTTCGCCTCTCTTGTTCTTGTTCCTCAGAGCTGTCAAGAAGTGAGTTTCCTGAAAACGAGTGGGGGTTAAACGTAATGTGGCAAAGAAGAACTTGCCCCCGGTTTGGTAATGATGGTTTTGTTTAAACTGAAACTAAAAGCTGCAACGGGAGGGGAGCGAAAACAAAACACTTACAGCACTTATGATCAGACAGTTAGTTGGCTCGGAGTTATTCAGCCACTGATTACGACCACACGCGCGCGGCTGATTGACAGCCTCGCGCGCGCCACTGCACCAAGCACAGGTGTGTTAGCTCAGCCTAAATCTAAGCTTTTCCTCGTCCAGTTGTATGTTGCATAAGCTTTATTGTTTTGTTTTTTTTTAAAGGAAAATCGCTAATATCTCAATGTGTTTAAATTCACTTTGTGCTTTCGCACCAGTTGGCGCCACCTGGTTTGATCGTGCTCGGCTGTACTTAACAATCATTCAAAGGTCGCTTGTGAGAAAAGTTACAGTCTGCCTCTTGTTTTTATTTTTAGCAGGCTAGTGCTTCGTTTACTTAAGGTTTAGCTTGCAGTAGCTGTTTTGCTTACACTTCTGTTGCCTCCCACGAGTCATTTGTCTAGATTTGAATGACCAGTTCCCTCAGAAATTAAAAAAAAAGTAAAGTAATATTTAAAAAAAGAAAAGAAACGGAAGTCGTATTAACTGGTGTCCCGATGAGAACGCTTTGTTTTATACGCTTGACTTGTACTTTAAAAACAGAGCCACCACACCGATAAGCAGTTTGCATTTCTTACCATAATAATGCTAAAAAAAATAAATAATAGCAACGATTTGAGTTTCATTACGTTTCCCAGCTATTTGCAATAAAAAGGCATACAGTACAAAAGTATGCAGGGAGCTAACATGTAGGGAACAAATGTGCAGTTTCAGTAAGCAAAACTCAGGTAGAATATTGGCTGCGAGGTGAACTTACATTTAAATGAGTTGTTCAGTTGTTTCGATACTCTGCTGGTATGTTGTTGCTCGCTCTCCAAGATCCTTGTTATCATGGAAACTGCCAGAGTGTGTGCACATTAATACAGGTGTAGTCAGCCAACAAACTTCGTCATTGGCTGCTGAGCTTGTGGAAATTTGACACCACTTATCTTATCTGTTCTACAACTTGACTTGCTATGCAGATTGTGAAACTTGCTCGGTGCTCCAAGTGAATAGGAGTACAGTGATCACATTAGCGCCAGTGTGTTGTTTGTGCTCATAAAATCATCTGCTGCTGTCAGGGTAGTTCATCTTTGTTTCTTAATCGTGTTATTGTTTCCTCCATGTGCATGTTTCCTGCAGCTGGGATGCAGGAGCATATTCAAATGTTTATTATTGAATCTAAAGTGTAATTCAATTTTATGTTCTCCTCTGCAGGCCTGTCAGAAGCCAGTAGCTATTGGTAGTGAGTTTTCTGTTTATTCTTCTCCCCTCATAATGACCCTGCAGCCTGCCATTGCCAAAGGGAATGACCAACAATGACTTCTACCACATTCCCAGTGTGACATTTCTCCGTGGACCGATTGCAACAACAGCTTACTTCGTGACGTGTCCTCCTGCAGGACTAACTATCCTATTAGTGCTCGCTTTCCTAACTAGACTGCTGCCAGCTCAATGGTGATCACTAGCTCAGGTCTCACATTAGTGTCCTTAAACTGCTGGGATCGTGCAGATCTTTAATCCTGTCTCCCTTTATGACAGTGCTCTTCATGTGATTGCCTCTTTTTCTCATAGGTCAATACTGACTTTAGACAGTTGTCTAAAGTATGGCTTTTGTCCAGTGGCTGCAAAGAAACCAGGGAAGGTTTAATGGATCATGGATCATGACATGGATCACCTGCAGTTAATGTTCCAGATGAGCATGGGGAAGAATGTGATATGAAGTGACACAGAGCATACGGCCTTCAAAAGAAGCATGTGGCCCACAAAAAAGAAAAAATGTGTGAATATTCAAAGATTGTCACCAGTGTTGGTCAAGTTACTTGAAAAAAGTAATCAGTAACTAATTACTGATTACTCCCCCCAAAGAGTAATTCCGTCACTTTACTGATTACTTATTTTCAAAAGTAATTAATTACTTAGTTACTTAGTTAGTTACGATTTACAACCTGAATAGGTAATAAAGCAATAGCTCTTTCAGCCCAATTCTAATTTTTCTGCATAATCCATCATACAAAATGTAATCAAATGGAAAAGTTTCTTTTTAAAACTTGTTTTATTAGTTTTTATCTTTTAACTTTATGCATCAAGCAAAAATTTAATTATATGCAACATTCTCTGACTGGAAGAAATTTGTTTAACATTTAAACCTATTTTCTGCACATTCCAGCAC
>NW_024582481.1:414332-508331 GCF_018398535.1 Haplochromis burtoni
TTTGATGCATGAAACAATCTGCACACATTGCATGTATTGTATATCAAAAAGCAGAACCATTACTCTTAAAATCATGTCCCACAGGCATACTCTATGACTCACATTTAATTTGTAAAGATATGGTCATCATATTTACACCCAAAGCAGCTCAAGCTTCTGTGGCTCAAAGATAACCTCTCAAAAAGCTGTGGGCATTGTTATTTGACTTTGCATGCACCTGGGGATTGCCTGTACCTTCTCCCTCCAATGTTGAACAACAAGAATAAGTTCCAGTTTCCTGTTGGCAGTGACTAGTGTCAACTCTGCACATCATCACCTGCACTTGGCAGAGGAATGTGCTTCTTATTTGTAGTGCTTTAAACTTCATCCCAGTTATGACTTAAGATAAAACCAGCAGAACTGGTGACAGTTCTGATCAACATGTTTACTTCAGAAAGTAGAACGGACAACAGCCCTCCCCACCTTCTGTAGAATATACATGCCAGATTAAGTATTTGTAAGATTTCAGTGGAACGACTTAAACTGACATTATCAATACGTTAACGCAGAAGATTCTAATCTGGTGGTAAATTCATTCTCTAGTTCTCTTCACGAACATATCCTGATGCTAGGACACTGCATGAGCACAGTGAAGAGATAACATTTAAAACCAGTTGACCCACTGATGTAGGTATATGCAAAACAGCTGTTGTTACTGATAGATCTATAGTGGCGTGCTAACTTTATGGTGACTTCGTTAATTTGTGTTGCATGAAAATTTTAAACTCTATGAAATGTAAAAATAAAAACGAGCTGTGACACATGTGGTAAACCACTCAGATGAATCATGCTCTGCGTGCAGTATCTTTCTATTTCGTGTTTGATGGAAGAGATATATATCCTCCACAGAGACTGTATCTACATTAGACATTGGTCTATATTGACATAATATCATCGCACACGCAGTTGCTGGAAATGACGATGTAAATCATCGTGATGCAAAATATCTCATTTCACCACATCCCAAATTTGCTCTGTTGGTTTGAGATCTGATGATTGTGGACACCATTTGAGTTCAGTGAGCGCACAAGACACAAGACAAGACTCCAGTTTAACATGAATTGAGGTTTGTGTCATGGCCTATTATCCGACTGGAAGCAACCATCAGATGGGTACACAGTGGACATTAACAGATGGACATGGTCACCAACAATACTTCAGTAGGATTGACAAAGTGGTATAGTATGGTGTCACTCTCTCCCTCCACAACATGCAGAACACCATCAGGGTCTTTAATATTGCCATAGTTAAAAATAACAATCACATTCGAGTAAGCAATGCTGGGCATGCAATGGGCCACTCAAACTATATCTAAATATATTTAGTTCTTTTAGACATCACTTTTGGTTTAGCTCTGCATTATCTTGGAAGCATCACGAGCATTGCCCTGTGTGGTTTCTGTGGAGATATATTACATAGATCTTCAGATGGCATAATTTCATTTAATGGCACTGATAAGACTGATTGTGGATTTTACCCTCCCATGGGTGAATAAAAGTGCCAAAGGGTCTTTTAATTGGCACTGAAATCTTGTTGTCTCATGTGCAGTGTTCAACCAAAGCCAGGGCAAAAGCTTTTCCTTGCAATAAAGGCATCTCTTTGCAGTCTGTTGCAAAATACTGATTAAACTTGCATATTCCTCTTCATCCTGGACAATTTTTGCCATAATCTTGGAACCAGAATCCTAAAATGGAGAATCATCTTCAAGTCCTTAACAATTTTTGAGGAAAAGCACTGTTTTTTGTTGTTGTTTTATTTTACAAGTCTTATGGCTTTGAGACTAAAAACCAACCAAACATTTAAATCATTTGGTTTCCTGGCATGGACCCGGCTTTTAAGCATAGTCCATAAATTTTCAATAGGGTTGAGGTCAGGGCTTTGGGAAGGCTATTCGAAAAGCTTAATGTTAGCCTCCTTTATCCTTTCCAAAACCAGTTTTGATGTGTTTTTAGGATCACTGCCCTGCTGGAACACCCAACTGTGTTCAAGTTTCAGGCGTCTAGCTGTTTATTTAAGGTCAAGTTAAAGACTTTAGCGGTAGTATGCTTCCTTCATTATTCCATCTACTTTGTGCAATCTACCAGTAGCAATGGCAGCAAAACAGCCACAGAGTATGATACTACCACAAGCTGGCTCAGTGTTGCTAGAGTCTCACCTTTACTCCTCCAAATTGTCATTGTTTTATGACCATAGCAAAAAATTCTTGATAAAGCATTTGGGTTATGTGGGGAGCTGCAAATTTCAGTCAAGCTTGAAGGTGTCCATTTTTAGAGCGGGGACTTCGTTGTGGTTTGTGGCAGGGTTGAGCCTTGGCAGTTTTGTTCCTATGCATCCTAACCAATTTCCTCTTATCTGAGGGTGACAGTTTTGGTTCTTCTTTCAGAATTCAACAAGTTTACATCCGAAAAACATCATATTTATGTACAGTTTTTGTTTGAACTGATCATGTTGGATTCTATTTAGAAATAGCTTCAAGAGACCTTCTCAACTTGTGTAACTCTACAGTTCACCTTCCTAGATCGTAATTGAGTTCAGTGGATTTTCCTGGTGTTCTAAGTATTAGTCAATCCTATGAGTGCTGTTAAACAAATCCTTTTTATGTCAGCAACAAGAAACTATCAGTGGTAGTAAAATATGATCACTAATGAGATGTTAATAGGCCTCGTCGTTGTCAAGCTAAAATTGGCATGAGATTTATGCTCATCATGAGTGCATATATAAACCTCTGAGCGGAACAGTAGAAGTTTCATGTCCTCACAGCTTAAATTCCAAGGTCTTCTCTTCCCTCCCTGTGACCTGTGTGAGAACTTTAATGCTAATCCACAGGATTACCTGATGCGCATCGATGAACCTGATATATCTCAGACCCTTAGATAGCGGTGAACCAGCATTGAACAAGAATGTGTAAATGTACCCATTCACACCTTGGGCTGGGATCCACAAGATATGGCTCTTTATCAGATGAAAGATTTCTGTGGAAGTTTACTGGATACAAATGGGACAATCCCAAGCTGCCACAAAACAGTGGATTTCTTTAATAACTGTATCTAGAAGATCTGTTAGATCTTTTTTTTTTTTAGCTGTGGGTCAAGACACTGGAGCTGCTGTATGTGAATAGATAAACATTTCCCCCAACTTTTATAGTAAAAGCAAATTATTTTAGTTTATTTTTTGTTTGCAAAGTATATGGACCGCTTTGTTATGCAGATTTCCTACCCAATCTAACAATGTCTACCATCTGCACTCCAGTCTCGTGTCTGTGTGGAGTCCAAGTCCTCTAGCATAAAAAATACAAAGTATTTCAAGCCTTTTTTTCCCCTACAGCGGTGGTGAATGTATGCCAAACTCTGCAATAATTGGGTTTACTATGACAACTATGAAAACTTCTATCTTAATGAGGACTGTCTGTTTTACCGTGTGTGAGAGAACATGGTACATCCAAATGGTACAAGATGTGCCTCCTAAGATGGTTATGGAGCGTACAACACATTACAGTCTAATGAATGCACAGTCATGGTCATACTGTATGCAGCGGTCCCCAACCCCCGGGCCTCGGACCGGTACCGGTCCGTGAGTCGTTTGGTACCGGGCCGCGAGAGTTGAGGCTCAGGTGTGAAATGTGTGGTTTTCAGGGTTTTTATCAGTTTTCAGCGTTATTTTGTTATCATTTTTATCGTTAACTCGGTTTTCCTGGGTCTTTTCACGTGTGTTATGAATAACTCTTCTATTTTTCAGTACCGGTACTAGTTTTATTTTGTTGTATTTATCCGCGACACCTTAAAGGCCGGTCCGTGAAAACATTGTCGGGCATAAACCGGTCCGTGGCGCAAAAAAGGTTGGGGACCGCTGGGCTAATCCAACACCTTTCATTGTTTATACCGTTACAAAAACAAACAAACTGAAAAATCACCATCGGCCCACCAGGCAAATGCCTGGTATGCCCAATGGCCAGTCCAGCTATGCGGTCAGCTGGTGGGTAACAGGCATCTCCAAAAACGTTAGAGCACTTATGGAAATATGTGATGTCTTGATGAATCGAGCAGGTATTTGAAGTTTACACAGCACCATTCTCGCATGAAAATATCTTAAAAGTTTATTTTGTGACCCAGACAGAGTAATATTTCAAACTCCGCCACTCCGTGTTCCTCCGCCACTGCCTCGTTTGAGTTTTGGACGAAATGGATTCTGGGATATTGCATTTCGTCATTTCGAGCTAATTGGAGACCAGAACAGCCAATCAGATATTTTTGCATCCAAGTCTGTGATTGGCTGGTTTTGTGGCACAAATATAACACAAAGAGTTGAACGCGCACGGGCAGAAATGTTGAGAGCGCGAGCAACACATTGCGAGCGAGCGCAAATACAAAAATTGAGCGAGAGGGGCTGCTATTGTGTGTGTGTGTGTGTGGATAATAGCAAACACTGAAATACATTTTTGCACGTAGCAATGAATTATGTTCACTCAAATTCAGCTTTTCTTCGCTCAAAACAAATTTCTCCTCAAAATTCAACACTTGCACCTGCAAACTTTTTTTTACTTGCGCTCATATTTTTTTTATGTGCGCTCAGAATAGTGGCACAAAAATAACAGCATAATACTGTAGGGGGCAGGTACTTCAGGAGCTATGCTGGACAAGGCGGCCCAGTTTTTTGTCATCTACCAGCTTAGCTGTCGCTGGGTCACAAAAGAAACTTATGATTGAAAAGTTTCATGAAAAATAACAAAATGTTGTTACAAATATTCGTAAAAATAGCGTGCTTTGTTTTTATACTTTTTAATATTTGAATTTTCCTTTAACAGTTACATCTAATAACCTCTGCAGTACACTGCTTGCGCCTGTGGGATAATTTGGTGGTTGCCTTGTTCTCATTACTGTGTAAATGACTTGTGTACAATATTCCTAATGGGAGAAGAATTTTTTTGCAGTACACTGAGAGAGTACACAGGGTGAGAAGAGCTATGATTAAGATTAATCTTGACTCACATGTATATGTGTATATTTATTCTTTCATAAACCCAGTATGGTCTGCCAGTGCATGTACATCAAACAGGTCTGCACACATATCTCTGTTGCATTTGCTAAAACTGTCATGCTCTGTTCAATAAACTCAGCAGATTGATGTATAAGACTAGCTCAACTCTGCTAAGTACACAAACCATTTTTTCTCCCACAGCACTATTGTGCCTGCAAGAGTCTGACTACACTGTATGTGTTGCTGCATGCCCTGAGTCCTGCTTTATTTTATCTGATGTACTCTGTCACTGTTATGAGGAATGTCAATTTAGTTCTGGATACATGCAAAGTGAGAAGGACTGCATCACACCTGAGCAATGTCATTTGTTCTGTGGACAGGGCTATGAGATGAGTAGCCACACATTTAGCTAAACCTTGTATTCCTTTAATTACTTTACCACCTTCCAGCTCTATAGCTATAAACACACTTATTGCCACAGCTGAACTGTGCCTTGCCTTAGTTTTTCTATGCACTGTTAGTAACATGATTCAGTGTTTTGGGCAATCATGCATATGCCTCACCTGCATATGACGTGACAAATTACAAAACCTTTATTTTATGCTGTCTTGTTTGCTTGGTGTTTTGAAAACAATTGGACAATTGCACACGGTGACTCACTGTTTTCTGTATATCAGGGTGAAATCGTAGGCTGAGGGATGCTCTGAGCAGTAAAACTGCTCTGCCATTGCCACAGTGTGCTATGAGCCAGCTTGTTGCCCAGAGGGAGAGAGCTACACCCTTGACAATACCTGGGGCTGTGCAAGGAAAAGGAGGCATAGCTGGTTCTGCTGGATTGAGTGACAGCTCTTAACCGTTGTTGAGTCAGCTGCACCGTGCAGCACTACTCCTGCTTTATCAGATTTCATGTGGCACTTTGTTTTCTGATGAAGCTGCTTTTTTAACTTTGTAAAAAAAAAAAAAAAAAAACCAGTTGAATTTATTTTACATCTTGCCATTTTTACCTAAAGCGAGTAAAGCCCTAAACGTATATTTAACATCTTTTCCCCACCTGAGCAGAACGGTGCTGCTTTTTAAGATGATAAAGGATCAGTTTTATCCTTTGCTCACAGGGAACTATAACATTTTTAAATGGATGTGTCACAAAAGATTGCATTTAATGCTATCCAACTTAACTTTTTTTTTTTTTTACTTTTGTGATTAGAGTTTTTGCACTTTATCTCATAACTCAGACACATTTGTTTAATCCATTTAACTTTACTTTCCAGCAGTTTCATAAGTGCTGCCTGTCAGCAGGAGTTTTCTAGTCCCAATAATCATTTTCTTTTATTGTGCCTTTATTATTTCAGTTGATTTGATAATTTTGATCACCACAGAAACACTGAAATCTCTACAACAGTGAAGATAATCAGGATGGCCTTATAAGTGTCATTTTAAGAAATTAAGAACCTTGTGCATCTTCCTTTTGGAAGATGAACAAAATATCATAAATATGACTCCATTGCACAAAGCTTTGATTACTCTTTGGATTCTATAAAGAAACAAGTTGGCACGGTGGTAATCACATAATCTCCTTTGAATGACTTTAAGTTGCACAGTACCTGTCAGTCAAGTTACTGGCTGAGCATGGACAGAGGTGAGTACCATTATAAGTTGTAAACAAATGAACAGGAAGGTTACCTTTTCGTAAAAGTTTCTCTGCACTTCCTTTCAGATGGCTCCCCCTACAGGTTGATTACACCAACAGGAACTTGCCCTGTCACTTCAGCCCCACTGCACTGGCCTTCTCATTATAGCCGCACACTTGCACTTGAACTTTATAAGGACATTGACTTTGGATTTTGTTTTTATCATGGAGGAAACAGTTGACATTCATCTCTGCAGAAAATATGCTAATGCTACTGGTGGCCTGTGTGGTAACCCTGACTGTGACCTTCGTGACCTCATAGCAAATGGCACACTGAAGCATCTCCATCTCGGCCATTTTGGAACGCTTTGAAGAAGAGGGCTGAGCAAGACAATATAGGAGAAAGTTGTCTAAAGTGTTCATCTGAGCGTCTGGTCCACTCCTCTGACCCAGAGGCTTGCGGGAAAATTCTGGAAGTTAATGGACCATTCAAACACTGTCATGGCAAAGTGGACCCCTCCAGCTTTAACAAGCACTGCATCAGTGACCTGTGTCTTCATGGAGGTCTCCAGTCTGCGCTGTCTCTCTCTCCCTGGCAGATTATTCTTCTGTCTGCTTTTCCCATAAGGCTACAGTTTATGCCTGGAGGAGTCTCGGATTCTGCTGTGAGTGTTAATGTGCTCCCAGCTCTGCTGTGCAATTGAATTGAATTAATATCCTCTACAATTTGTAACTGTGCTGTTTGTAGTTCAGCATCATTGCACACCAAATGAAATATGGAGAGACTGCAGATGCCTCTAAAAGCACATAAAGTTTCATTGTGTTCTGGATACGCTGATATTGATATTGATCAGGACAGAAGAGGAAAAGAGAATTTTGAGCATTATTTGCACACAAATCAGATGTATGCCTGTAGGCACCTGATGTAAAGTTAATTTTCTTGTGTATTTATGACACGCTGGAAATGTTTGTGTAAATTAAATGTGCAGTGACTTATTGGTATTAAGGCCACAACCTTTTCAGATGCCTGTGAGCCACTAGATGGTACTAATGCATCACTGGCCAACCCTAACCTTTACAACTTTTCCTGTCTTCCCGCCCTAAGTTACTGATGTTGCTGTGTACCGCTGCAGACCCATTCTGTCCCTCCTGTTCCAATAACAACATGATTTCTGCCTCTGCCTGTGCTGAAAAAAATAAAAGGGATGGCGCTAAACACAGGGAGAACTCACTGTCAGCCCAGAAAACTGTGGCTGCTTCCACTATAGAGAACACGTGAAGGATGAAGCGATGGCGTCCACATGGGAAGATAGCTGTTTATGTCATGCTGTGGAACCTATTCTTTCATTTAGTAAGAATTGGGAGGTAAGCTTATTACATTTGTTTTAGGTTGCCACTCCAAACCTAAAGCGGCACGGGGATGGAGCCCAGTATATTTAATAGGAAGGCATTTGAATGTCATGGTTCATGTACACTTGCAGACATGCTTTCTTAGAAAGTAGGTGTGCCTGTTTTGATAGCAGCACTGGGCAAACATATTCATGTAAGGCAGATCTGTCTGCAAATTTATAAAATTCACATCCAGGATTTCCTTAAAATCATTCAATTAATTAAAGGCGGTGACTCGGTTACCCTCAACATGATGCATTCATGTCCTGTAGCAGACAACTGATATTTTACATGACATATACTTTACTAAAGCTAAACAGAAAAATAAACATGGTGGGAGGGAGTGTGAAGGGGGCATTTTAGTAAACTGACTTAAGTCCAAATCTTAAAAACTAGATTAAAATGAACAAGCCTACTCTAGAAGTGAGACTGAAGCCAAACTGAACTAAAACCAAAAAATGCAAACAAACAAAAGAAGAACAAATGTTAACAGTAAAAGTCTAATATTTCACTCCTCTATGATGTAGTTCTCTGTTGTGCACTGTGGCCTTTTCACACAATCCTAGATCATTTTCCTCTTGTCAAAGTTTAGCACGCCCGCATATTTGCACTAGGAGTTGGCTAACCTCTGAATGAACACCAACAGCCTGATAAATTGCTTAAATTATTGATTATAAAAGACATAGAACCATTTAAATGATCAGTGTAATAAAGTATTATACAATTCACGACTCTCACTTTTTTAATGTCCTATGAATTCCTCAATTCAGCTACTACACCTGTGTGTCATTGTGCTCCTCACTGTGTTATGTGAGTAGCCTGACATTAGCTATTCATACACCAGTAATGGAAATAAGCAAGGCCCACCGACCACTGCAAGAATGGTGACTCAGCTGTAAAAAACATTAATTAATTAATTAAATAAAATAAGACTGTGTTCAGGCCTGCTTCTAAGATTGTGGGGTTTTTTTACCCAGAGCCTAGAGAACTGTGTACATCCAGATCAGCTGGATGCACACAGCTGGCACATCTAGGTTTATAGGCCTTTATCATAGTCTCCAGTCAGGCCATGTAAATGCCTTAATCTCTCATAATTCAAATGTATTTGGATTTAAAGCTGATGGAGTTCATCATTTGGTCCTCACATCCAAACACAGCAGTTGCAGCTCTGCAGTCTTTGTTTTTTCAGAGAACATGGTCACCCAATGAAAAGCTTGTCTGAGGTGCTCTAGTTTGTACCCACAGTTCTGCTTCATGTCCCTATGAGACACACGCAGAAGCTTTTTGAAGACAGTGCGGAGTGTTGTTGAATCACAGCCATGTGCAGAGCGCCATGTGTTAAATCCCATTACTTACTTCCACGATTGTAGTAAATTCCTGTTGATAAGCACAGGCGCTGCTTAGCTGCTTAGATCTTTATAATTCTGTCTGAAGAGCAACTGTTGGTAAGGATGTGACGCTTTCTATGCTGAGTAAATGGTTAATCATTCTTTTTCTCAGTTAAAGATATATTTACCCCAAGAGCATTAGAGGGCCTTTTATTGATGTGCAGGCATTTATGAACATTTTATGCATGTAGCAGTCATGCAGACTTTATGAGGGACAATAGCAATTGCCCATAATCATTATGATGTTAATAGTAACAGAGGGAGTGACAAATGGAACAGCACTAGGGATACATCTTGCCATCTCATACCTATATTCCTCATTTAATATCTATTTTATGTCATCCTGGGATATCTACTGCCCCAGTTGGTATAATTAACAGAAACCCTCATTATTTAAACCAAATTAAACAGTATTTTATAACCCTTTAAATTTAAATAGAAAATGATCAATTTTCACAAGACTTATCCATTTCACATCTAACACTGTGCGCCTTGACCCTGCCTTGTACTGTGTTGGAAAAGCTGTGCTAAAGAGAATGGTCAGAGATAAGGGCCCTTTAGATGGAGCGTATGTATAAAGTAAAAGCAATATTATGTAAATCAGATTTTAAAATTAGTTTAATGAGATATACGCTGTGTAAATCAGCTCAGCAAGGCTGCTGATGTAAGACTTGTCTCCCTCCTAGGTATGTCATGCTCTAAGAATAGCCGCTATGAGCTCAGTGAAGTCCACCGTCCTGTTGTGTCCACTGAGCCTTTCCTCTCTGGCAAACTGCAGCTGGAGAAGCAAGAAGGGCTGCCTGTGTTAAACGTGGCTACGCCCACAGTGATGGCCAATGTGTACGTGTTTCTGAAATACACTAGGGGCAAAAGGACCTTTGTGGCCACTTCTACTCTCAGAAAACTGCCTATAGTGTAACTGTAGCAGAGGCGTGGTCTACAGGCCCCACAGATAGTGATTCAAGGAATGGGTGTGCCAAGTGTTACATGTCTTTGATTTCACCATTGTTGCTGGTGTTTTTCTATTTTATGGTAGAGTTTGTACCTCTTTACTGTCAGTTCGTTCTTCTTTCTGTCCTTTTAAAAAGGATCACAATGACATTTTCACAATAAACACAGTAATATTTCACTTTAGGTTTCTATTGGCGGTGACTCAGGAAAATACAATAAGTAAAACAGTGTTTATGAATTAAGAATGCAAGCATGAACTGATCTCTCTGCTTTCCAATAAACAGAGAGGAACACAGTCTGCCATTTGACAATGGAGGATATAAATTACACTATTTGTTTAGCTGCAGACTTTTCACACTATTTGAGGTCAAAATTGACTTGTCATCCACCCACTAAGTTAACCTCAAGTCAACCATCTCAGTCTCAGGCCTCTTGTGTGGAAACAGATGTGATGACTTTCAGCTGAGAAATGGTCATCTTGCTGAAGGATTTGAGAGTTCCCACAGCGAGGTAGTATATCCTGGACAGAACTGAAATGACATTTGTGGGGGAGGATAAGATGAATACAACGTGTCACAGCATGACAGCACAGTATGTGATATCCTGTTGGTGAGTAGTTCTGAATTGCAACATCGTTGTAACAGTGGCGTGGAGCGTGATATTTACACTATTATGTGCATCAGGGCCGTTTGTGCTGTGGCGCGTCAAATTACCTCTGCACTGGACGCATGTACGGCCGGCCATGCCACAGGAATACAGATGAAACCGTGGTGCCTTTTATAAAGACTTTTGCAACTCGTTATGTCACATTTCTGATTCTAAAAACTCAGGTACATGGTGTTTTTGGCTGGATCAGCAGAAACAGGGACTTTTTTAAAGCAATGGTGCAGAAAACATATGTTGCTGTATGTATTTACAGGCTTGTTAGCATAGAATGAGATTATTTCTAAAACTGTGCTAAGGTTTTTCACTGAAGAAAGATGCTTTTTTTAATTGTAAACCATCATTTTAAAGTTAAAACATATTACTGTGAATGTTGTCTCATTTAACTGAAATCTGATGCCCCTCACAGGAGCTCCATGTGGAGTGAATCTCTCTAAAAGTTTTGCCATCGTTTTAAATTGTCTTGCATGGATCGTCAATTAGTCACACAATGGTAAAATTGACTGGTATTTATATGAAATCATTCAACTCAGTTTGAACCCTCAAAGGACTTTCTACTATAATTCTCACTGATCTAATCACTCACACACACACACACACCTGGATGCATCGAGGGAGACTCAGGGTTCAATATCTTTCCCATGGATACTTTAACAGATAGACTATAGGATGGAATGGGGATTGATCCACCAACCTTCCAATCGGTAGACAACCCACACTACCACCTGAGCCACAGCCACCTGAAATTAAGGCACTGTACACGTATTGCTCCATACCTATACAGAGCCTTATTTGGGGGGATTTTGATATCAGCGAACTAACTTTTATTCTGTGTTGGGAACACATGCCGGCTTCAACGTCCATCCACATGTTGACATTCTGCAATCAATTGACTCAGACCACACCCATCTTCAAACAAGCTTCTTATTCCGATCATGGCTGCACACCAGTAAAGTTTCGTGACTGCATGGTTGTTGTATGAAACCTGCCCGACTCTGGGTAGTAGTTGTTATAGTCAGTGCTGGTATGGTAATATGCAAATAGTCATAGCAAAACAAGTCAAAACAACAGCAATACTTTCTGTTATCCTAGCTGCTAAACATATTTAACCTTTCAATGGTGAAACATGTTTTGACATTTGACATTAGTAAACATACCCTAAATAACCTCTCATCCAAGAAGCTTCTTCAGTTCTAAGGTCAAATGGTGGAGATCAGACACCAACTAGGGAGGATCAGAAAGACAAACGCAACAACATTGTCATCCTCTATGTAGCCGGTTTATCAGAAAAACTCAGGAGATTCTTCTCCAAGCACGACATCCCAGTGTACTTCACACCCAGCCACACACTCACACACTCAGACAAATACTGGTTCATCCCAAAGACAGAATTCCTAAACACAAACTTAACAATGTAGTATATGCTGTACAGCGTAATGAGGATTGCTTAGACCTGTACATTGAAGAAAGACTAAAGACCCACTTTGTAAACGCATGGCACAACATAGAAGAGTCGCCTTGGCAGAACAAGACTCGGCGGTCTATCTGCATCTAAAGGACAAAGGTCACTCTTTCGTGGATGCCAATGTTCATATTTTGGACAGAGAGGACAGATGGTTTGAAAGAGAAGTGAAAGAAGCCATCTATGTCTACTGTGAACGACCATCTTTGAACCGAGGCGGTGGCTTAAGACACCAACTGTCTGCCATCTATAATCCAGTTTTGAGAACCCTTCCCAGATGCCTTAACACCCACTCACATCCTGGGCCATTTGACCTCAGGAAATTGCATGATAGGCTGGGGCCAGGTTTCACAATGAGTTCACCTGAAACCCTGGCTGATTGTGACCTTCATACGTTTTCACACCTTGGCTCGTGTGATTAGGTAGAGGATCAATAGGGGTCTATGTCCTTCTTAGGGGACACTCCTACAGGGCTTAAATCTGGGACTCTCCACCATTTGAACTTAGAACCGAAGAAGCTTCTCGGATGAGAGGTGAAACATCTTCAAGCAACTTAAAGAAATCCAGACGCTTTTCTTTCCAAGCTACGTAACCGCAGATGACCTGGACCATTGAGAACCTTCACAGACACCCTAAATGTCATTCTTCCAGCCTGAAATTTGATGACTTTTCAATCAAAAACATTTTTAAAAATTATATTTTATACTCTTGCACAGGTACTACTAAATTTTGCCCGCTGATGCTGTTGTTGGTCAAATTTGTCTCTAGTTTGATGGATTTTAGATCCATCAATGTGTTAAATAGAGGTAAAATCAGGGGTTCAGGAAATTGTAAAACTGAACCAGACATATCATGTCTGTGTATATTTTTTGTGGACAAGTGGACAACATGTTAATTAGCTCTGTAGTTTTATATTCAGTATAGACCACTTATGAGGTCAAAACTGGCCAAATTTCAGACGCATAAAAAGGTATAAAAAGCATGTAAGCTTTAAAAAAAACCAAACAAACAAACAAAAACAACTTTTGCAACCCATTGCTCAAATAGTTTGGTGTCAAGAAGGATTAATCAGAGGTCCCAAGACTGTAGTGTCTCCAGAAATCCTAAGTACCTCAATTCTCAGTTCTGTCAGGTCTGGTTCCTTCATGACTTCATGACCAACCTGGTATGTTTTGTTTTCCACGACAATCATATCATATTACCTACTTAATATAATAGCATAATAACATTTTTATAGCAGCAAAACTGGATGCCATATGCACTGAATGTCTTTGTAGTCTGCCATAATCTAATATTGACACAATATTGGAATTACTGTTACCAGTTGAACCCCGAGGCATTTATCAAAAAAAGAGGACCTGTCAGTAGTGTTAAAACAGGTCTATTGAAAAAGAAGAAAAAACAGTGAGGGCGCACCTATACCCAGTCCAACAATATGTCTATAATAACGAAACAAGGCTTTCTCTGACCCTGCCCAAGACCTCCTGATCACCAATTAAATATTTGAGTATTAGATTTTTTTTAACAAACTCTACTGTACACTTTTGAGCTCTGAGTTATATTTACTTTTGCTCTATCACATATAATTGTTGCACCCTTCACTGCCCACTGTTATTCTTTGAGTGACACACAAAACCAACAGAAACCTCCCATTTCGCCCAGCTATATCCATATTACAGTAATGTTAGTTTAATAATTGTTGACTCAGTTCCATGGGATCATCCACCCAATCTGCAAGCTTTACAAAGAACACATCATTCATGAGAAACTTCCTTAAAGTATACGGTGTCGTGGACAGAAGCAGTTTGGACATGGTCAGAACGTCTCATTTGAGAAATGAAGAAAAAGTGTTCTTAGCTGCTTATCTTAACAAAAAATACAGTGCCGCAAAAAAAAATCTGTTTTTTGTTTGGTTTGTCACATTTTATAAAAAATAAATTTTGATGTTAGTTGAAAATGCAGTTTTTAAATGTTGACTTTATTTAATAATGTAAAAAAAAAAAAGCTATCCAAACCTATATGGCCCTGTGCGAAAAAGTAATTGTAAAATTTTCACTAGCCACACCTATTACTGCCAGATATGTGAAATCAATAAATCGTTTAAATAGAGCCTGTTTGACAAAGTGAAGTAGGTTAAAAGAGCTCAAGAAGGGACACATTATCCTATGAACTGAAAAAACAAAACAAAGTCACTGACATGTATCAAGGGTTGCAAGGCCATTTATAAGGCTTTGAGACTCCAGTGATCTTGATGATCCACAAGACTTTTAGAACAATATTCTGTGGATTGATGAGACAAACACTGAACTTTTCAGAAGGTTTAAGTCCTGTTATATCTGATGTAAAACTAACACAGCAATTCATAAAAACTGTGTTAGTAATATGGATGTTCTGGGGCTACTTTGCTTCTTCAGGATCTGGGTGCTTTGTCGTAATTGATGGAACTATGAACTCTGTAGTCTATGAGAAAATCCTGAAGTAGTGTCCAGTCTTTATTTAGTGCCTTGAAGCACCCTTGGGCTATGCAGCAGGACATTGATCTGAAACAAAAGCCAGTCCACTTCTGAAAAACATAAAATGTAGGTTTTGGAGTGGCCCAGTCAAAGTCCGGACTGAAATCCTATCACAATGCTTTGTCAGTTAATGCTTGAAAATGCTCCCATATGGCTGGATTTCAACAGTTTAGCAGATAGCAGTGGGACAAGGTTCCTCCACAGCAATGTGAAAGAATCATTGCCAGTTACTGCACTTTATGTTCTGGCCATTGTGATGATGATTATGATCATTGTTATAGACATAAACTGAGTAAAAAATAAGAAAGCAACTGTAACATCAGAAATCAACATTAAAATAAAATAAAAAATAGCATATAAACACTGTCTGTACTTTTGTATTGTTCAAAGTTGTTCTATTATCAAGAGATCTGAGTAACTTTGAAGGTAAGCAGTGATTTTGGCCTTATCAGGTTCGTGCCTTTCCTAATCTAAAACAGATTATATTGTTTGGTTACACCAGAATATACAACTGGATATCAGCTGATAATAAAATTAGCCTATATCTCTCAGTGTTTAGATATTGAGTGTCACTAGATTTTATTTTGATGAAAACTTGTAAAATGGGGTCAAGCTTTATGTTTTATTATTTATGTAAGAGAAAATGAGAACAAGAGTTACTTAAAAAAAAATACTTTTTTTTCTTTCTTTCTTTCTTTTTTAATAAAAGTTTATCAGAGACCATTAAAAACATCTAAGAATTCTTGACAGATACCAAAGTGTGCTCACACAGTAAAATATAAATGATTCATTCCATACATGGGCCTATAGTTTGTATTAGACGTCACACCCATGTTAACAAACAGCAAGTCAACCAAGTTCTGCCTAAATTTGTTTTAGAGGAAGGGTATTGTTTTGATAGAGTTATGGACATTTCGTGTTTTTTTATTGGTTGTTGCTTTTGCCCATTAGGCTATAAAAAGATCGAGGTGAAAGACCTATCATCCCAAGCATTGCTCTAAGCAGGTAAGCATTGGGCTCTTTAAGATTCAGGTCGGTTAAATAATATAACTCAGAAAACTTTCAGCAATTAAAACAAGAATTTCTTTCCTTCAGCCATGGGAGCCCTGTTGATACTTTGCGCTTTGGCAGCTTTACTCAGCTGTAAGTATATTTGGTCATTCTTCATTTTGCTTGGATATATTTGTTCTTTTCTTCAACTCAATTTGAGATGTGTGTCCACGTAGATTTCAATTATATTTTTAATTCTAAAATATAGTTGTTGTTGTTGTTGTCCATGAATTTTCAAATGCTTATAAAACAGCTGAAAAAATGTTGTTTTTTTACTATGATGCCAAATTACAGTTACTAATTATAGTTTAGTTGTTTTCCTGAACAGAAAAACTATTTTTAGTGGTTGAATGCTTGATTAATTTTCTACTTCTCAAAGAGGTCCATTGTGCCAGCTCAAATATTACTATAAAAGCAGGAAATCAGTTCAGTTCTTGCAAAGAATCAATTCACTCAATTGTTCATATATAGAAAACTATATATATATTCTTATATATTCTTTTTGTGTGTTAATTCCAGTCACCTTAAATTAATTACCTCGTAAAAATGGATGAAAACTAAAAATCTCAGGATACAAACCACACAAACCTTGCAGAATGAAACTGCTCAATTTGTTTTTTGGTTTTTTTGGGGTTTTTTTTTTTTTTGCTCAATTTGAAGCAATTTATCCAAGATTCCAGTCTCATGATTTGAAAGCATTGTTGTGTCACCACACTAGGTGTTTGTGTGAATGAGGCAGAATGTTAAACAGGTAAAGAATTTGAGAGTGCGGCACATAAAGGATAGCCATCTAAATTGAAATTTGCTTTTGTTGGGAATAGCATTTACCTTTAGCTGCTATTGAGTTGGCACTATTAAAACTGAATGGATGAAACAGGAGTGTAATCTAAATCCCTCAGGCCCTGACTGAGCCCAGAATGTGGTCTTTTCACAGCAAAAGCGCAGATATTGATAATATTTCCATTATGCAATTATATTGTCTGCGCAAGTGACTTATTGAGTGCTCCAGAGAAGCAGTCAAGTGACTATTCCTTCGTCTAAATCTCTGACAATTGTTATCAAGGAAAGAAGCTATCCATTCATTATAGAGTAGCATTCATCCCAGCCTTTGTAACTTTGAAATGGAGGCATTTTTCAGCCGCTCTCTCTTTGGTGTCATATTGTTTCTTTGTAATGTGTATGCTATCCAAGAACTCTCAAGCCGTGTTTTTGTATTGCCAGCCTGAGAATCCTTTGACTGCTTTGGCAAAAACTGTCTCATTAATTTCCTGACGCTTTTATGACATATTTTCATCATGCACAAGATGATGCCTGCCTTTTTCATTTCTGAGAATGTGAAAAGCTCTTACTCTGTGTTTTTTTTGCTGTTTTCCTGCTCTCTCACCTTCTCCCAGGTCCATCTAGCGCTGGATGGGCAGGGAGGGAGTTTGCCCTTTCCTTCCTACAGAATTATCTTCAGCACTATGACACTCCCCAATATCAACTCCACATCACTGCTATTCAGGCAAATACTAAAGTGACAGTGCAAGTACCTCCCTTAAGCTTCAAGCAAGAAAAAACTTTAAATGCTGGAGAGGTGGTTACCATCAGTCTCCCCGATGGCGTTGAAATGTATGGTAGCACGAAGTCTTCCAATACAGTGCGTATTGAAGCCTCCGCAGATGTGACTGTAACCTCCTTCAACTACAAGCTGTACACAGCAGATACATCTGTGATCTATCCAGTCAGTGAATGGGGTACAGAATATTTCATCTTTACACCTCCTGGAACCCCCTATGCAACATTTAAAGAGTTCTCTGTGACAAATGGAAAAGAGGCCCAAGAAGTTGAGATCTTCCCACAAGGGGCAATCAAGTTTGAGAACCGTGTCTACGATCAAAACAGCAAAATGGTATTAAACCTCAAGCCATATGAGAGTGTCCAGCTTCAGAGTTCATATGAACTTTCAGGCACCAGAGTTTCCTCCAAATACCCTGTTGCCGTTTTCAGTGGTCACACTTGTACCTGGAGATTCGCAAAATGCAACCATGTTTATGAGCATCTACTGCCAGTAAGCAGCTGGGGAACAAGCTTCGTCATGCCTCCCCTGAGTTTCCAGAAGAATTTTGATAGTGTCTACCTTCAGGCCTCCCAGAACACAAGTGTCACTGTCCAAAATGGCCAACGTAAAGATGATTTGAGTTTGAGCACAGGGCAGACAATAGAGATCCAGTACCACAATCCTGACGCACTGTCCATTCAGGCTGATCATGGCATCCAGGTCCTATTGCTCTTCAATGGTGTGGAACATAGCTGGTTACTGTACTACGACCCTTTCTTGACGAATGTAATATCCACGGACCGTTTCTGCTTTTCCTACTCATTTGAGGCTCTAGCTGGGTTTGAAAACAAAGCTTTAGTTGTAGCACAAACCAGTGCAGCAGCAACACTCCGTTGGGATAATACAGAGCTGCCTCGTGATGTGCAGTGGAAAAAGATTGAAGGATCAGAGTTCTCTTGGGCAGAAATATCCTACAACCAAAGCCCTACCAACAACAAACACACCCTGTCCAGCTCAGGTTCGCCTTTTGCTCTCTACAGTATAGGATTCAGTCAGATGAACGGTTATGGGTCCCTAGGACAGTGCGTGCAGCCAGGTAAGCAGCACACAGTATTGATGTTTAGCATTCCCCCCACTCCTTCACCAGTAATATTTCACATTTATTAAGCAGACTGATGTGAGTAATTATTGTTTTGTTTTGTTTTTAACAGGAAGTGCATCTCTGTCCTGCAGCAGCATCACCTGCAGGGTCAATGAGATGTGTGAGATGAAGGATGGCCGTCCCTCCTGTGTTCCAGTAAAAAAAAATCCTGGAACATGCTGGGCAGTGGGAGATCCTCACTACCGTACTTTTGATGGACGACACTTTAACTTCATGGGTACCTGCACATATGTCATTTCTAAAAACTGTGACAAGGGTGATAGTCTCCCAGCATTTGAGATCCTCGCCCAGAATGAGCACAGAGGAAATCTCAAGGTATCATATGTTGCCATGGTCACAGTGAAGGTGTTTGATGTTACCATCACAGTAGTTCGGTCCGAGACTGGGCGTGTGAGGGTAAGCCTTCTTATCTTTAATTATTTATTATTATTATTTATTATTATTTATTATTTCAAAATAATATTTATCAAAATGCAGTGTAGTAAATAATTCTTTTCATCTTTCATTTGGGCAGATTGACAATATTCTGTGGAGTTTGCCAGTAACCTTGAATAATGACAAACTGAGAATGCATAAGAGCGGAAGCTCTGTGCTCATTGAGACCGATTTTGGTCTGACAGTCCGTTATGATTGGGAACAACGGCTTGTGGTCACTTTGTGCAGCAGTTATGCTAGTAAGACTTGTGGACTGTGCGGTAACTTCAATGGAAATCCCAGTGACGACTTCACCACACCCTCTGGCGCACAGGCAGGTGGAGCTCTGGCCTTTGGTAGGAGCTGGAAGGTGCCAGGGCTTGGGGAAGCTCAGTGCAGAGATGGCTGTACAGATGGGTTGGATAACTGTGAAAGCAGCCTGATGAAAACATGGGAGAGTGACTTGTTTTGTGGCATCATTGCACTTGACCTATTTAGCAAATGTCATAAAATCATTGACCCACTACCATACATAGAGGACTGTAAATATGATTTATGCATGGGAGGTGGTCTGCGACATTTCCTCTGCAGTGCAGTGGAGGCTTATGCTGAAGCTTGTCAGATTGCTGGGGTCCAGGTTCAAGAGTGGAGGAAGAAGGCACAATGTCGTGAGTAATGTTAACTAAGTTAATAATTTAATTAAG
Source organism: Haplochromis burtoni (assembly GCF_018398535.1). NCBI lineage: Eukaryota > Metazoa > Chordata > Actinopteri > Cichliformes > Cichlidae > Haplochromis > Haplochromis burtoni. The sequence continues at coordinate 434,209 of NW_024582481.1, forward strand.
CGACATTTATTTTTCATTAACTGTTAGAATTACTAATTACATTATTCTTTTTTTCTCACTAAAGCTGCCAAATGTCCAGCAAACAGCCAATATGAGCTCTGTGGCAGCGCCTGTCCTGACACATGTTCGGACCCAAATGCTTCCTCCAAATGCAAACGCCCTTGTGTGGAGACCTGTACCTGTAAAGCAGGCTTTGTTTTAAGCGGAGATAAGTGTATTCCTGCTGCTCAGTGTGGCTGTACCTACGAGGGTCGATATATTCCTCCCGGAGAGGCGTTCTGGGCTGACCAAGGCTGCAAGCAATGGTGTAAATGTGTAGCTGGAAGCAGACAGGTTCAGTGCGAGGAAAAGGGCTGCAGGACCGGGGAGGAGTGCAAAGTGGTTGATGGCATAAGAAAGTGCCAAGCATTGTCTTTCAGCACCTGCCAGGCCACTGGTGATCCCCATTATATGACCTTTGACAAGAAGAAATTTAACTTCCAGGGCACATGTGTCTACCAGCTTGTTGCACTCTGTTCCAAGGACCCAGAGTTAGTGCCATTTGAAATCCTAGTGCAGAATGATCACCGGGGCAGCAAGGTGGTCGCCTACACCGGGTTAGTAGAGATCAAGGTGTACTCCTTCAGCATTATCATTACTAAGACACACAAAGGCCAGCTTATGGTAAGAAGTACCTAGTGTTTAATATGACAATGTTAATTCTGTGAATTGTGGTCCTATTTTCACCAAACTGAATGTTTCATTTGGCTTCAGGTGAATAACGAGCTGGTCAATCTGCCTATCACCCTGGAGGAGGGAAAGATATCTGCCTACAAGAGTGGCTGGTATGCAGTCGTCACAACTGATTTTGGCCTGAAAGTTTCCTTTAACTGGGACAGTGCCGTGTTTGTAACACTGCCAAGCAACTACATGGGTGCCGTTTGTGGCCTCTGTGGCAACTACAACGGCAAACCTGAGGATGACCTGATCCCGAAAAATGGTAAAACACCCGTTTCGCCAGTAGATTTCGGTACCAGCTGGCGAGTGGCTGAGATCCCGGGTTGTGTCGAAGGCTGTAAAGGGGTCTGTCCTGACTGCGACATTAATCAGAAAGTTCAGTATGAAAAAGATGATTTCTGTGGTGTGGTAAAAGATGCAAAAGGGCCATTCCGCGACTGCCACGCCAAGGTTGATCCAGCTAGCTTTTTTGAAGACTGTGTTTATGATGTATGCTTATATAAGGGCAGGAAGGACGTGCTGTGTAAGGCTATTACAGCATACACATCTGCCTGTCAGGCTGCAGGGGCCAATGTGTACAACTGGAGAACGGTTCACTTCTGTGGTGAGAAATGCTTTCATTTTATAGATAATTTCCATTGAAAAATAATTAATTAATAAGTATATTTTTCATGAATTGGAAAAAAGGAAAAGGTAGAATAAACAGTGTTTGTCTTGTTTTTTATGCTACACACTTCAGTGAATTTTTCTTCTTTTCCCTCTGGTTTTATGTACCTTTTCTAATGGCTGCCTGCTTCTGTGCTCTAAATTGAATTGGCTCTTTTATGTCCCTTGTATACAGCGATGCAATGTCCCACCAACACCCACTATGAAATTTGTGCAATTGCCTGTCCTGCGACTTGCCAAAGTCTGACTCCTCCTAAAGGCTGTCAAGCTCAGTGTGCGGAGGGCTGTTCCTGTGATGATGGTTACATCCTTAGCGGAGATGCATGTGTTCCCTTATCGGAGTGCGGCTGCGTTTACAATAACCGCTACTACCGAACTGGAGAAGTGTTTTATCCCAATGGGCAATGTGAGGAGGAGTGCAATTGCAAAAAAGGAGGAGAGGTAAAGGAAACTAGAGGAGGGAAAAGTAAAGATTAATCATTTAGATGAAGCTTTTTACTGACCTGGTTGGATTTTTTTGTTTTTTTGTTTGTTTGTTTGTTTCCTAGGTTGAGTGCAAGAAGTTCACATGTGGCCCTAATGAGAAGTGTAAAATAGAAGATGGTGTCCAAAAATGCCACCCTGTTGGCAAGGGTGTATGCCAAGCTGCTGGTGACCCCCATTACCTCACTTTTGATGGTAAAAAATTTGATTTCCAGGGGACCTGCACTTATACACTGTCAAAGAGTTGTGGACTGGAAGGTACCCACTTGGTGGACTTTTCCGTTCAGGTAGAAAATGAGCAGTGGGACAGGGTTATGAACAGAAAGGTGGTGTCTGTAACCAAGCTGGTTGCCGTGGAGGTCTACGGCTTCACTCTCATCATGAGGAACAATATGTTTGGAGTCCTGGTGAGTAGTTGGCCTGCTTTAAAGAAATTTGTAATTACTTCTTTTATGTAGATACAAATGTTGATGTGGAGTTATTTCTTGCACTAACACAGATGTCTTGCTTTTAGGTAAATGGCGTGTTGAGCTACCTTCCTATGAAACTAAATGATGGAGCCATTCTAGTTTATCAAGAAGGCAATCGTTATGTTATTGCAACCAATTTTGGGCTCCTTGTCACTTATGATCTGGTCTATCAAGTGACAGTCACAGTACCTGGTAATTATCGTGGTAAGGTCTGTGGCCTGTGCGGCAACTACAACGGGGACAGAAACGATGACTTCGAGATGCCCAATCGTAGGCTTACCAATAACGTGAATGAGTTTGGAAAGTCATGGAAGGTCACCATTCCCAATGTTGTGTGTGAAAATGGCTGCGAAGGGAATTCTTGTCCTGAATGTGACCCAGCTCTCAAGGCAGTGTTTTCAAAGTCCGCCTACTGTGGTATAATGACCAATCCCAACGGGCCTTTTGCAGTTTGCCATAGCATCTTGGACCCTCAGCCATATTTTGCTGACTGTGTGTTTGATTTGTGTGCTTCCAATGGTGATGGAAAGGTGCTTTGTGACAGCGTAGCAGCCTACGCCTTTAACTGTCACGCTGTAGGAGCCGATGTCAAAAACTGGAGAACGCCTTCCTTCTGTCGTAAGTCGTGAAGTTCACAAATTCATCTTTATTATACCCTTTTAATACTATTTTGGCTTCATCTCTAAAATAATTTCTCTTTTCTTGTGATACTTTATTTCAGCCATGAAATGCCCGATCAACAGTCACTACGAAGTGTGTGCTGAAGCCTGCTCCGCCTCCTGTGCTGGCCTCACAGAGATTGTTCAGTGCCCCTCCAACTGTACAGAAGGCTGTGACTGTGATGCTGGCTTCTTATTCAATGGACAGACTTGTGTTAAAGAGATTGAGTGTGGATGCTATGAGAATGGAAAAACTTATAAGGTATGACTGAGGAATTACAATAATATAGTTTTTCTGTGTGTCAAAGTGGCTTTAACAAATACTGATATAGAAATAATGCTTTTTCTCTAGAGTGGTGGACATTTCGATGTTTGATTTATGGTTTTTGATTTGCTCTTAAAATTTTAGTGTTTAAATTGCTGATTAGGCATGAAATAATGTGGGTCTTTTCTCACTAGTTTCTAATGAGTATTTGTTTTCCATGTTTAATGAACCTTGTTCTGTGTCACCAGCCTGGTGATGCTGTGTATGAGGAAGACTGTAACAGAAAGTGCACATGTAATCCAGGAAAAGGCCTCATCTGTGAAAAGCACTCCTGTCCTCAAGACACCAAATGCATGGTCAAGAACGGAATCAGGGCATGTTACAACACAGGCAAGACACAAACACTGTATTTTGTATTTACCCATTTGATAAATCTTTACTGGTAAATGAAAAAAATACAGTAACTTGAATAATTAGGGTTCAATTAAAGAGCTATTTGAAAATTATTCTTTATTTATCCATTGCAGATCCCTGCAAAGATCTCAAGTGTCGGGCACAGGAGACATGCCGAGTTGAGAAGGGCGAGGCTACGTGCATCCCCAAATACACAGGCACCTGCTGGGCCTGGGGCGACCCTCACTACCACACGTTTGATGGGTACAACTATGACTTCCAGGGGACCTGCAAGTACGTCATCTCTAAGACGTGCGGCGAACTGGATGGTCTAGTTCCATTTTTGATCACTGAGAGGAATGACAACAGAGGCAACACAGCAGTTTCCTACGTCAGAAATGTAGATGTGTTTGTGTACGATTACCAGATCACCATCCAGAAGAACCAAGTTGGTCAAGTCATGGTGAGTTTCAGTTTCTTGCCTGCTTACTTTTGACATTTGCTTGTGTACAGTACATATATATATGTGTGTATCCATTGTTCTGGTGCATTTTGTTTAAAGGTGGACGGGGAGCTGCTGAATCTTCCTGTACTTTTGGGTGATGGTAAAGTCTCAGTGTTACAAAGAGGGAACACTGCACAGGTGGAGACAGATTTTGGTCTGGTTGTCTCCTATGACTGGAACTGGTACCTTGTCATTAAGCTTCCCAGCAGCTACTTTGGCTTGGTCTGCGGTTTGTGCGGCAACTTCAACGCTAATGTTCTTGATGAAATGCTAAATCCAGCAGGCAAACCAGTTTCCTCTGTCATTGAGTGGGGCAAGAGCTGGCTAGCACCTGAACAGGACAAGGAACATCCTTGCTGGGACACATGTGAGAAAAACTGCCCTACCTGTGACAACGACGATGTTAAGCTCTATAAAACCGAGGCGTTCTGTGGGGCTCTTGCGGACAAGACCAGCGGCCTGTTCCAGAAGTGTCATGAAAAGGTGGACCCCCAGGCCTTCATGAACAACTGTGTGTATGACATGTGTTACAACAAGGGGGACAAAAAGATGCTGTGCCAGGCTCTGGCCTCCTACAGTGATAAGTGTCGTGACGAAGGAATAATAATCAAGAACTGGAGAACAAAATTTGGCTGTCGTAAGTATTTGAAAAACTCTTCGTCTAATGATTCAAATCAAATATGTAGTTCTTATTTTCTGATTGTCTCTATTTAATTCATAACCAGCGATGAACTGTCCGCGCAACAGCCACTACGAAGACTGCGCCAGCCCGTGTCAGCCATCCTGCCCATTAACTGGAGAAAAGCAGGTCTGCAGCGGGACCTGTGTGGAGACCTGTGTGTGTGACGAGGGTTACGTCCTCAGCGCCGGCGTCTGTGTACCTACAAAAACATGTGGTTGCTCATATCAGGGTCGCTACTACAAACCAGGACAGCAGTTCTGGGATGATGAAGCTTGCCATCGCCTGTGCGAGTGTGATATGACCCTGGGCATTGTGGCATGCCGCGAGGCTTCCTGCTCTGCCAAAGAGCAGTGTACTGTAGTGGATGGAGAGCGCGCCTGCCGACCCATTAGTTACGCCACTTGCTCGGCCTCAGGTGACCCGCACTACCGCACTTTTGATGGCCGCAGGTATAATTTCCAAGGCACGTGTGTATATCAGCTGGCAGGGCTTTGCTCTCAGCAGCCTGGGCTGGTGCCGTTCAAGGTGACTGTGCAGAATGACCACCGGGGAAGCAAGGCCGTGTCCTACACAAGCACCGTCAATTTTTCCATATATGGCATCACTCTCACCATAAGCAGAGAATACCCTTACAAAGTCTTGGTAAGTGATGATGTGGATAATGTGAAGCATATAGGTGATGTAATAAAATATTGAATGCCTAATGCATTTTGTGCAGCTATTAGAGGAGAAAAGGAAATAGGGCACAGCATGTAGTCGCTTTATTGAAAATAAAAAACAGAAGAGATACTCTGAGCCTCAAATCGTTGGATGATAATGCTTTTTGTCATTGTACTAATTCTGACATCCCTCATGCTCTTCTGCATATGTCTTTAATTGCATATTAAAATTTTGATCCTGGCAGACTTAATTAAATCAAGATTTAACTGCACATTAGAGTGGATTAGCAAGGGCCACAAAATTATTAAATTTATAAGCTCCTAAAAATATTCCCTTCTCCTTCCCTCGTTTTCTGCTTTTCAGCTCGACGGGCAGCTTGTTTTGTTGCCACTGAATTACAATAACGAGCTGATGGTGTCCCTCAGCGGCTGGAAAGCTGTAGTGGAGACAGCTGCTGGTATCACGGTGACCTTTGACTGGCAGAGCACAGTGACCGTTACTCTGCCCAGCACCTACCAGGGTGCAGTCTGCGGCCTGTGTGGTAACTACAATGACAAAGCTCAGGATGACCTGACAATGCCCAACGGCAACACCACGTCTAATGAAAGACAGCTGGGGGACAGCTGGCAGGTGGCCATTGTACCAGGCTGCTCATCAGTCTGCCAAGGGCCGTGGTGCCAAGCCTGTTCAGACTCCCAGAAGAAAGTGTATGAAGCCAACAAGTACTGTGGCATTATTGCAGACAAGGCAGGGCCCTTTAAAGATTGCCATAGCCGTGTGGACCCAGCTCCTTACATGGAGGACTGTGTTTTTGACGTTTGCCAATATCAAGGGCACCATGGATCAGTGTGCGATGCTGTGGAAGTGTATGCCTCTGCATGTCAGAGCATTGGAGTCACCATCTACTCCTGGAGAGCTGAAAGCTTCTGTCGTGAGTTTGAATTTTTTTTTTTTTTTTTTGCCTGTTTTATTAAGTCTCTTGTTTCAAAATATCTTTTACCTTTTACCTTCTTTGCTTTCCCATCTTCTCATTCCATCCCACAGCTATGGCTTGTCCTGCTAACAGCCATTACAGCCTGTGTGCCACGGGTTGTCCAGCCACCTGCGCAAGCTTAACCCCCGTTACCAGCTGCCACAGGTATTGTTCAGAAGGCTGTGAGTGTGACGAAGGCTACCTCCTGAGTGGGGATACCTGCGTGCCTGTGAAGGACTGTGGGTGCTCTTATGATGGTCAGTACTACCAAAAAGGAGACGTCTTCTATTCTGAAGACAAGTGCGCAGAGGAATGCACTTGTGGGGACAATGGAGCTGTGTCTTGTCAAAAGGCCAAGTGCCGTCCAGGAGAAATCTGTAAGCTTGTAAATGGAGTGAAAGGCTGCTATCCAGAGGGGGAAGGCAAATGTGTGGCTTCCGGTGATCCTCATTACATTTCCTTTGATGGACGTAGGTTTGATTTCCAGGGTACCTGTGTCTATGTACTGGCCAAGGTTTGTGATGATGACAAAGGTCAGCTGACGCCGTTCACCGTCACTCAGGGGAATGAGAAGTTTGGAAATGGAAAGGTGGCTGTGACGAAGTCAGTGGCAGTCTCAGTCTATGGTTATGCCATTTACATCCAGCAGAAAATGCCTTGGAAAGTCTTTGTGAGTTTGTTATCTTGATCAAACATACTTATGTAGATATGTCTTGTATTTTTTCTCATTTTTTTCCCCAAAAATGATTTTTTGTCTCGATCTTCTTCTTTTTTTTTCTTTTTTTTTTGTCTCGATCTTTAAGGTGGATGATGAACTACTAAACCTTCCGCTATCCCTGGAGAATGGGCGTCTCAAAATAACCCAGGAAGGTCGCAACATAATTGTTCGAACAGCCTTTGGACTGACAGTCCTCTATGACACTGTGTACTATGTTGAGGTGATTGTTCCCTCTACATACCAGGGAAAGATGTGTGGTCTTTGTGGAAACTACAACAAGAACGGTGGTGATGATTTCATTCTTCCTGGTGGCAAACAAGCCAAAAACGTTGATGAATTTGGGATGGCATGGACGGTGGACCTACCTGGGTATATATGTGGAGGCTGTGGAGGACAGTGCCCAGAATGTGAGCAGGCCAAAGCTGTCCTGTATGGAAAATCCGACTCCTGCGGCATCATCAGTGCGCCTAATGGGCCTTTCAAAGCCTGCCACAGTGTCATTGACCCAGCAGTATATCTGTCGGATTGTGTGTTTGATGTTTGTGCTGTGGGGGGCAACAAAGACACTCTGTGTAACAGTGTGCAGGCTTACGCTTTGGCCTGCCAGAGTGCAGGAGTTCAAATCCAGCAGTGGAGGAGCAACTCTTTCTGCCGTAAGTAACACACAGCAGTCTCTAGCTGAAGATTAGCTCATGTATTCATCTGTGCTCTGTATTTCAGGCACAAATTTTTTGCCCTTGTTTTCTCTTCTAGCTGCATCCTGCCCTCCACACAGTCACTATGAGCTGTGTGCCGACACCTGTAGTGGGACATGTGCCAGTTTTGTTTCCCCGTTTGGTTGTTTTCCGGGCTGTTTTGAAGGATGCCAGTGTGATGATGGCTTCGTTTTCAATGGTGTCCAGTGTGTTGTCCTGGAAGACTGTGGGTGTATGTACAACGGCAGATATCTGATGGTAAAAACTGACTAGCCCTATATTCTGGTCACTGAATTAACACCTGAATAGAGCTATGACAAGTTCTGTATGATGAGTTTTTAACATCTTCTTCCCAGGTGGGCCAAGAATTGGTGGACAACGACTGCAAGTCAAAGTGTGTGTGCCAGGCCTCTGGTATGGTAAAGTGTGAAAAGCTGTCCTGTGCCAGTGGGGAAGTTTGCGATATCAGAGACGGGGTCAGGGGTTGCCACCTGAAGCAGGGCCAATGCGTCGTCAGCCGTGATGGCCAGCTAAGCTCCTTTGATGGTATGTCAGGCGCGATAGGAGCACAGGGCGCTTTCCAAGTGGCGTCTCTGTGTGACGAGAGCGCTGAGCTGTGGTTCCGTGTGGTCGTGGACGTTAGGGTCTGCAACAAGGGGGCAGCTCCCACTGTTGCCAGTGTGTATGTGTTCTTCAGCGATACTATCGTGGCAGTGAACAGCGAACACGTGACCTGGGTGAGAACATTTTTATGCAAAAATTGAATGTGATTGGTTTGAGCTCAGTTTTATACTATATTAGATAATAATAGACATTTTATACCATAATAATAACAGTTATGTTCCATTATCTGTGTCATTCAGGTAAATGGCAGGAAAGTGTCTCTTCCCAGCAAAGTGACAAGCACACTCTCTGTCCAAATCTCAGAGAGGGCTTTGATCATCGAGAGGGCGTCCGCTGTGCGGGTCACTTACTCTATTTCTCAGGAGGTCACCGTCATTATTCACAGTAGCCTGTCTGGTAAAATGTGCGGCGCCTGTGGTAACTACAATAACGACTCCAAAGATGACATGACGACAGCAGATGGAAAAATCACAACTGATGTGTCTGTAGTTGTCGGCTCCTGGAGCGCTGGGGACTTTTCCAGATGGTGAGTATTTTAAAGACACATTGCAGCATTTCCTGTGTGTAAATATATGGGGGTTAAAGGGGAAGATATAGTACTACACTTAGTGCTATGACAGGATCAGCCTTCGCTTCACTACTTACTCTCATAGTGATCCAGAGCTCCAGATATTAACTTTTAATTATTTGGCTCCATGTTAGAGGGTTTATTTTTTTTTTTATCTTAAATGCTATCTTTCCCCATATTATGCAAACTGCAAACTTAATTTGACCACTGAAATAATCAAGTACAGATCAGCGAGAGATGGGAAGGTGCTATGACCATTCAACCGCTTATTCTCTTAACAGCAAGAACTAAACAAGGACTCCACAGAGCCCTTTTAAGGGAATGAGAGTGTGGTTTTTAATTGCATTTGGTCCAATTTAATTAAGAAATGCCAGAGAATCCCCTGTGGTAATTACTGATTAAAAAGCAGGTAAGGCTGACAGGCATGGCCATCAAAAGCTACCAAGCTTGCAATCCAATCACTGCTTGTCATCCAAGGACACTTAAGACTCATCTGGGTGCAATATTAATTTGAGCCCTCATGTTTAGTTTTGTGTCCTAGCCTTAAGTCACCTCTTTGGAGAGCAGAGTTTTGTCCGTCTCTTTCCTCCCTTGACTTGAGTTATTCAGAGTTGTCGTTTATTTGGCTTTTTTTTCTCAACAAGTCCATAGAGAACACAAGAAAATAACTCTAATAAGAACAAGTGCTAATCCTCAGTTCTTTTAAAACACAAATTTCATGTACAAAGTCATCACACGTAATTTCCGCTGTGCCCGAGTGGACACGACTTTCCTTTACTCCAGTCTCCTTATAAGTTCATTTTCCCTTTTGTTTTCATTGCAGTGGCCTGTAGAGATGCTGGTCCTGTGCCGACAAAAGCATCTGGTTAACAGGTAATAAAATATAAAGCTCAGATATTAACTGATGCTTGCTCATGAATGAAACAGCTGCACAGTGGCTCACGTCCATGTTTCTTCCCCTCTTAAACAGGATGAAGAATCTCGCTTGTTCACAGATTTACTCAACCTGCTTCAGCATCTCGTCTTGATTCATGGAATAGTTTAAGTTGCTTCCTGGTGATTGTGCCTTCTATTGTTTACCCAGGGTTTAGAAAAAAGAGGGAAAGAAAGGGGCGAAAGAGGCATGGAGCTCATTCTTGACCAATATCTCCATCTAGTGGGGGAGAAAATTATTCCATCTCCTTTCCCGTTATGTCTTGCCTGTCTTGCCTGTCTTGCAATACTTTTTAATATGTGTCTGTTATTAAAAAACACATTGTTCTGACCGCTAAATAAAGATATTTTCTCTGCAGTATGTGGGTTGTTTGTGATTCTTCGCGTGTTTCCTCTAGAGAAGCTCTAGCAACCTGTATCAATTTAAACTGGAAAAACATGACATTTTGCACATGTAATAGAAGTAATGCTAACCTAATGCCATTATAAGAAACCTATATGTACTAAAGGTCCTTAGAGTAGGGAAGGGGGCCCTTCCTCCACCCCGGCCAGGCTTTGCTGTCAGGGGACAGAAAGCTGGCACTCTGACTTGGAAAAACACCTCGCGAACAAAGTTTTCATGTAGCTGAGAGAAAACTGCAACAGTGACAGTCTGTCCTGGCCATCTAGTGTTTATTTGCTTAATTGCACCGAACCTCTCTTTGAAGCCTGGAAATTGCAGCACAGAACAAAGAGTTCACTGTGTTCCGTGCAGTTTGTGGCTATTATTTGCCAGTGGGGAGAAATGAGCGTGATTAATAGTTCATTGTGGAAAACATGTTGACAAGAGGCGCTGGCAACAAAGAGCGTGGGAATAATAATGATGATGATGATGATGTCCTCTCACAGTAGCGCTGCAGTCCAGCTCTGCCTGCGTTGTTTACTTGTGAGCGGGGCAGTCCTGGGTAATTTTTGGGAGTAACTTCAGTGGCACCCCGCCTCCCCCTCCCCCTTTCATTCCTGAGGCAAGACCAAGGAGAAACCGACTTGGTCCAGGCGGGAATGGTGAACGATCCACACAGAATGCAACCCAGACGGCTTCATTTTTAATCAAGTCATAATAGAAGGTTTTGCATGCATTTTATTTATTTATTTTTTTGTGCGTGTTTAACGTAGGGAAACTTTTTTTTCCCTCCCCTCCAAGTAAAGTTTAGCTCACTGAGCGAAAAGTCTCAACTCACATTAGTTTCCAGGAGGCGGATATACGGTAAGTTCACTTTGACTTGTGCTCTGCTGAAATGAATGCGTTTCCTTGAACACGACTTTCATATTAATGCAGGTACAAATATATTAAATAGATTCTGCACGCATATAAACAGGACCCTGTGTCAGCAGCGTTTGATTGGTAGATATGTTCTTAGAAAGATATCGTCTTTCTCCTTGGTTTCTCCAACGTTGTTTCCACCACCACCCCCAACTAAACGCCTGCGTCCACCATGTGACCGTCTAATTAGATAAGCCATCGCTCATGCTTCTCTCACGCCTACGCGTTCTTTGCATATACCTGCAATGCTTCTGTGCACTATGAAAGCCTTTTTTCCCTGCTCGTAAATTTGCTCTAACTTCTACGTGCCAAGTTCACTGGAGGCTCGTTTTTGCGCTGAGCCGTGAGTTTGTGGCCAACAACTTGTGAAATGTCACTTAATCTGTAACAATCTGAATGGCTTCAATTGTTGACAACTCGCACAGATGTCAGAATATCATAGTTTTTCAGACTATACCTCACAGAATAAACTACGAAAGGAAAAAAACCTCAAGTGTTGTTCCTTGGAAGTATGGTGATGCAGTCTGTTTGGAGTCTAAATATACCCCGTAACGGGTTTATGTAAGTGAAATGTAAAACACAAGCTCCTATTCCTAATTGCAAACAGTCTGTGTTAATCCCACTTTATTATAACCCATTATAATTCATTTTACGTGTTGCTCTACGGGCTTCTTTCCTGTCTCCCCATTATATTCCTCTCCATCACTCAGAAGGCTAACAAACAAGATTATTGGATTGGCACTTGTTCGAATAACTCACCCTGTATTTGTTTGATTAAACCTGATTGGCAGGCCTTTGTTGTTAATCCTGCTCCCAGGGTTGAAGTGTTCATTTCTCTCCACTCCAGGCTCCAGGCTCGTGTTCACACCCCCACTCTAGTCATGCATGAATCCCCATCAGTGCTTTGGGCCAGGGAGGGAGCCATTGGCTCTGCTAACATAGGCTTTGATCTTTGCATTGCAAAAGATGTTATTTCATGGCTTAGATTTTCTATGACTGCAGAGCTAAGCTTTGCGTACCTGCATTACATTTTTTTGTTGTCCTGTTTTGGTATTTTTTTCTTGGTAATTAGGGCTGTGAAGCAAACACAATTTCGCCTCTTGAATGGACCTTCAGCCCATTTCCAATCATGAAGGGTGGGATCTGGTGAGATCATAACCTAAAACATAACCTTACACATATGGGTGTAAGAGAATCCCAGTGTACTAGGTAATATATAGACCGTAATGCTTCCCCCAAGGTTTTGCTCCACTTGTAAAGTAGATGACCCAGCAAAACCAGTCCAAATCCACTGACCAAATATCAAGTGCAACTCAACACCAGACTTGCCTGGTACCCCTCCACTGCTGAGCTCCATATTCTGAGGGGCTGTGCTTGAAATAGACCCTCTTCGCTTACCCAGATTTAAGGCACTATGTATTAAGACTCCCATACAGAAAACATTCATGAGCCTGTTATGTGGCATCTAGCTGAGAAAGAGCATTGTCTCCCTACCAGGCATGGTGTCAATGATTTTCCACGTGAAACTCAGTTCAGTTTAACCATAGACTATTGTGAAAACAGTTCTGAACTTCATCGAAAGTGGCTGATTCTCCGTTAGCAGAACAGTGTGAGCAGCTGATTTATTTTAGACTAGAGGATGTCAGATATTCATGAAGAAAGATGTCATTCAGATTAAATTAAGCTTCTTCATAACCACACAAAGTTGTAAGCAGGCTGCTTCTATAGTTCTACAAAAACACCATCTGTGAACTTGGAGCATGTTTTGGAAACACAAAAAGTTATCTTTCACTTGCCTTAATTGAATACAAAAACATTCGCTAAAAGTCCAGGCTGGTAAAAGCATCTGCTGTAATCAGTTCTCCCAAATCGTCTTGGAATCAGACGTTCTTGTTAAGGAGATGAGATCTGAAATGAGGGTTGTAGAATTTGTTCTTCTAATGTGTAGATGTGTAAATTATTCCTTGATCAAGACAACTCTTAGAATTTTAGAAAACACATTAAAGAGGTGCCCCTAGCTGGAAAATGCTTCAAAAATCTTCCTAAAACGTTGCGAGATTCCTCTTGATTGTTGCCCGATCTCATAAGCAGCTACCGGTAACATCTGATTGAGGCTCTTCTTTTTCATCTTTCCGCTACTCACTTTGGGGTCGCCACAGCGGATTACCTTGCCTCCATATTACCCTGTCCTTAGGATCCACTTTTATCACACCAACCCTATGCATGACCTTCACTACACCCATAAAGATTCTCTTTGGACGTCATTTGTCTTTTTCTCCTGCCTGGCAGCTCCATCTTTAACATCCTTTGTCTAATAATATCACCAAATCAGTACTTGCCTGCACTCTCTTCTTCACCTCTCTTGTCCACTGTCTGTAGCTTAAAATGGTATTATTTGTTTGTCCCACTTGTCTGTCTTTCATTCACACAGATGTGTTATTTCTTCCTGTTTTCTCCAGTGCATACCTCTCCTTCTCCAGGCTAGCATCTGATTGAGGTTGTTGCTAATAAAGAAAGTTGTTTGAGTTACTTTTTTTCAGCCTGCACTGTGAGGGATCAGTTGGCATCTTGAATAAAGACACGAAAAGTAAAACTGTGTGTTATTAATCCAGTTGAATTGCGTTTGTCTATAATGAAGACTTGATTTCATGAAGGTTCACGTCTTTTTTTGGGGGGGGGGGTTTACAACTGTGTACAATCGGGTTAAGACATTTATTGTTTCCTGTTATTGTGATTTCACATCCTGACACAGCCCAATCTTGTTTGACTTTTCCAAACAGGTACAATGGATCTTGTGACACTGGTGGCATTCAGTTCCTGGCTGGCTCCTGCGCTTGGTGGGTATTCTTTTCACGAGATCTTCGGCAGAATTACGTGCTTTCCCCCCTTTAAAACAAGCATGACCTTCTTCAGTTGCTTCCCCTTTCCCTAGCTTTTGCTTTAAGTCCTTCCATGCTAAATGAGCTGATGTGTCTGTATAATAGGATCAGCATTTGGAAGGGAGGTGTTTGGTAAGTTTGCGTGAGTGGTCACTGACGAAGCATGAACGTTCGATTTGCTTCTGTTTAATGTTGCATGCATAATTGTATGGCACTTTAACATGGTCAGATGTTTATAATGTCTAATTTGCATACTTAAACAAAAATCAGCTTAAATCTTTCACCCCGGTGTTGTACACAGAGAAAAGGCCGTGTCAGACTAGTGTAAATGTTTCCTTATACAGCAGTTTGAATAAATCAGTTATTCAGACTGCTGCCAAGTTTTCCATTGTTAATGCAAGCTCTGGTCTCAGAGTTGTTTATCCGTGCACCCCGCATGCCATCGGCTGTGCTTGATCTTAAGCAGATCTTCTTTGACTTTTATGTCCGACTCTTGGGTTAGACCTTATTTTGGAAGACTTGTCGGCATCGGTATGATAGAATGTGTTTCTGCTTTGGTGAGGAAAAAGAATAATATTAGGATTTACTGCCCAAGAACAAGGTCAGCGTTAACTGTGTGACTTTCACCCTTCCTCTCCAGCAGCCAGGATGCAGTAGAACAGATAACATATTACTGAGTTCAGGGTTTCAACCGCATCAATCTTATTTGTAGCAGTTCACGTGATTCTTTCAGCAAGTGTCAGAAAAGTCTCTAAGCTTAAACTTTAGAACAGAAAGCTTTTACTCTTTAATAACTCTCCGCTTGCCTTATCATGTCAGTGCTTTCAGCATCGGCTATTATGGTCGAATATTGTTAATGATAACCGTTAAAAATAACGCATTAATTATGCAAAATGTTGCCTAACACAAGTATTTGTGTAGCGTTCTCTTGTGCTCCTCCAAGGTTACACTGTTCTCACTCGGACCACTGACGCTCACATAAACAGTGCCTGCTTTCTCCTTTCTTATAATGAACAGTGTAGATCTGAAAGTCTGCAGCCAACTTTTTTTTCTCCACATGGAGGCAGAGATGGTGTTAGAACAGACCGATCTGAAGTTCCCCGCATTAGTGACAGAGCACGGATTAAAACAGGGCGATGAAATAAAAATACTGGGGTAGAAGAAGCACAGTTATTATTTTCCGGGATTTTTTTTAAAATATCTGGGCTAGCAAGCATTTTATCCTCTACATTTCTTGTGATGTTTGAGATTTAAATAGAAACTGGTCCTCCTGCCAATAACTGGAACCCCTCTAATCCTGATTTTATTGATTTGAAGTTGGGTCTTAACAGTGTTAACACGCTGTTCCCATGAGAACAATGTCCATGCGTGCGTGTTTTGTTCTGTTTTGTTTTAATTAAGGAGCCAGCTACAAAATGAAGACCTTCATTAATAGGCGCTGTTTCAGATGTTTGCTCAACCCAGTTTTGTCCAACAACAGCCTCTCATTTGCTGACATGCACTTATGTAACCTGCTGAATTTCTTAATAGAGGTCAATGTTCTTTGCTTTCTCTCTCACAGTTTCTGCAGCTGATGATGACAAAGGTGGGTATTGTGGGGGGTTGTTTTTTTTTTTTAGAAAGTCAAATTAGCTTAATCTAAGTACTCGCTGTAGAGCATTTACTGTAAACTGGTACTAGGCTCATAGTGGTTAATAATGCTCTAGAACTGATGTCATATTGTGAGTACTCGCTGAAGCGTGTCAGTGCGTAAATCTGCTTCTCATTTGTTTCCTCTTTTTTGCTTTCTTCTTCCAGACTACGACAGGGATTTTCAATACGGTGAGGGCTGAGCAGATGAACTTGGGCTTTTAATGATCGACCCTCCACACAGGAAACATCTGGGAGGTTGAGATGAGTTTACATTTTTCACTTGTTTTTTCTCCAAAAGTGATGGAAAACTTCCACCCTAAGGCCAAGCTTCTGGAGTAAATCCAATGTAAATACCGAGCACTGTCACGGCTTTTTAGTCGATCCAAAGGAAGAGTGTAGAGAATGACTGAACATCTGCATTTTATATGCACTTTTATTGTGTTTTGTTCTCGAGGGTAGGGGATTATTTGGTAGTTGTCTCATGCCCACGGTGTACTATTCCACACAATTACCACTAAAACGGTGATCAAAACGCATCATTTTCACTGGGGAAAGTTTTTTGTTTGTTTTTGTCCACCTCGCTTTTTCCTCCATGTGTTTCTATTTGCTTCACTTACTTAAGGTCCACCAAAGTGTTTCCTGTTAAAATACACTTGGGCACAGCACTAAAATAATCAAAATGCTACACTACAGGAATAGGCTTTCCTAAGAGCAGTGATCTGTTGTTTACCGGATGCAATAACAGAGCTGTCTCAGGGAAGATATTGGTGGAGAATGAGTGCACTGTAATGCAAAAGTACCACAATCATTTGTATACACAACCCTAAATTTGCAACAACAACAAAAAAAACAGTGTGTGAAATGTAAATAAAAATGGAATCTACTGATTTGCAAATTCAAATAAAATTTTATTTACTCATTTTGAATTTGAAGGCAGCAACACGTCTCAAAAAAAGTTGGGACGGGGACATGATGTTACCAACGTGCAGCATCCCCTCTTCTTTCAACAGCAGGGAAACATCTGGGAATCGAGCAGACCAGTTGCCGGACCTTTGGGAGAGGAATGTTGTTGACATGGGATTCTAGCAGCTAAACAGTCCTGGGACTTGTTGACTGTATTTCTCATTTTGTGACAGGCTCTTTTACAATGAGTGTAATAGAATCAGAGATTCAAGCTTTCGAACTGAGCACTGATACCAATCCAGATGTTTCATACCTGTCCTCTTTAGCCAGCGGGCATAGCATCCATGTTTTCCAAAAAGAATTGAAAATTCGATTTGATCACATAACGGTTTGGCCAAGAGAAGGTTTCTGTGGAACCCAACCTTTTTTTTTTTTTTTTAGATGCGTTGCTGCCATGAAATTAAGAATGATCAAAGTTTTTAATGAAATAGTCAAAATTGAGAAAAAGCCCTAGAAGTTACACACTACACTTGTAAGAATCATAGTTCGTATTGGCAACAAGAGAAAGTGCCATTAAAACCTCTGCTTCTAGGTTAATGGATTTATCTGAAGTTCAAAGTGATGATGTTGGCATGGGATACTGTTTGACTATAGTTGCATTATTTTTTATGACTTTAATTGCATTAGAGTAACAGGTAATAACTATTTAAATCCATAGCAGTTTGAATACATGTACAATGTACCGTAATAAGTGTTTTTGTTCTTTTTAACAACAAAATAAACTTGTGATCAAAATGTTTTTTCAGTTGATATTTATTACTAAAGATTTTAACACATTTTACTAAACCATGAAATGAATGTACATGTACTATATACAAATAAATACAGATAATTACTAATTAACAATACTCAAAATGATGTCAGGTATAATTAAAATATACCTATATTAAACAGACCTTTCTTCTTTTGATGTTCTCTCGCTCTCTGCTGTTTGTCTCACGCCTTGCTTCCAGACTGAAGACTTCAAACGTTACATCATGTAAATCTGCAAACACTACAAAGTGTTTTTAGGTTTTTTTTGTTTTTTGTTATTTCAGATTATGAATCTCTGAGAATTGGTGGGCTGGTTTTTGCAGTGGTGCTGTTCTTCCTGGGCATCGCAATCATTGTCAGTAAGTGCATGGCCGTCTAAAGACACAGCAAGAGTGCAAATGTGTAAACGCAAAAGTGTAAGCGGATTGTATTCCCTGTGTGCGCAAACTCACCTCACAGCCCCCCCGTTTCCCTCGGAGGTCTTGGAGGGAGCCACACAGATGCTTCTGGTGCAGTCTCAACACATTTATGCTCCTTGCATCACAGCAATTTGGCCTTTATATCTGAAGTCAGTGTCTTTCCAAGGGTCCTCCTCTTACCTGCCAGCACATGCTGCTGTTGCCACTGGGAGCCCTGAAACCAAAACCTGCCAATAAATTATTCAGTGGCACTCACATGCTCGGCCACACTCTCTGCCTGCCTCTGTTTGTAAAAAGCAGAGTGGGCTTCCAAGTGCACTTTGTGAAAGTTTTGTTTTAGTATTTAGTATATGAGTTATGAAATTATACATAGAAATAGCAGTCATTGATGAGTCCTTTAAACAGAGAGGCTAACCAAAGACGTTTATGCCATTTGTTTAAGAAAAGTACAGATTTTTTTTAATTGAATAGAAAATAAAATCTTCAATGACATTTCAGAATATACATAAAATGCACCTATACATGTGTGTGTGTGTGTGTGTGTGTGTGTGTATATATATATATATATGACAGACAGATAGTCACAGTTTGCGATACGTAGGTCACAGGCTTAATAATTTTTCAGATATTTTCTAAGTGCTGCAGCTTGACAGAAAGAGATGTAAGAAGGATAATAAAAAACTATATCATCTCATCTCTGCCTCATTGAGATTAAAAGCAAACTGATCGCTAAATTATAATTTATTTATTTTTTTAAAGTGAGCTGAGCACTCTTGGCTTGCACGTACCATGCACCACTAATTCTACTAGCCTGAAGTTATCCAGCGCACCGCCACATGTATTTTTAGTTAAGCAACCAAATATTTGGGGGGGATTTTGGTGGATGAATATAGTCTTGGGTTCAGTCCAAGTAGTTGGAAGCTTATAAGGCCTTCCTAGGCTTGCAGCCCAGACATGCTTATGAAAATGAGCTTGAAAGTGAATTAATGTATCTATCAAGGCTTGGAGCAGTCTCCCTCCTTTAATACTTAAGGGTACAAAGCTGACTGCTGTGTTTGTATAAATTCTCTTAACATTTGCTTCTGTGCTTTTTGTAGAAAAGCATAGTGTTGTTGATACCAGCCCTGTGTAATTCTTTTACTTGTGATTCTGTCTAATTTTTTTTTTTTAACTAACAGGCCGAAAGTGTACCTGTTCAAAGAGAGACAACCCAAGGTAAGTAAATAAACATTTTTCATTCTGGATGCACACGATCAGTTTTTTTAATGTAATTCTGTTTTGTTATGTTTTCAGACCCAGGGGTCCTGATGGGGAACCAGGTGTTCGAAGAGGTAAATGGCTCCTTTCTTATATAATGATTATTCTTTTTTTCTTTTTCTTTTTTTCCTACTGACCATGTAGTAACATAAGACTCTTTCCACAGTTTAACAGACATAGATGCACAACTGGTAAGTATCCTGCAAACATGTGTGAATCACCTTTAAAGTGAAGCTCAAAAATAAATAATTTCTGTTAAGTTGAACTGAATCCTTTACCTCTTCTGCAGTTTTGCTGAATGTTGCCATTAGGTGGCAGCAAATACTACGTCAGCGGCAGACAATCTTTCCACGAACACATGAAGCTATCTACAGTTACATAATGTTACAGTTCTCCTTTTTTATGTTTTTGTCTCCTTTCCATGGTAGTAGATATTGTGCCAACTTTATATGATGGCGATAGTGTTGTTATCGTTTGTATTTTTGAGATTTTCACTTCGATGCAGGATAATAAAGCAAATGTTTGACACGATGTTTTACGTTTTAATGCGTGTTTATTTAATTTGGCGCCACTGCAAATTTAAACCAGTGAACTGTACTGTACCACACCGCACCCCTGATTCTGCTGACACTGCAGCCAGCTCAGTTACACATGCAGTAGTAACAACCAGCAGTGTGCGCAGAGTGATTTATGCCGCGTTTTGCAGCTTTTGGAGTTTTTTCTTTTTCTTTTTGAAAAAAGGGCTTTAATTTTGCCTGTTTCTGTGTTCAGTGCTGTTTATTGGCAGGTTTTGTACCAGTATGAGTCTGCCAGCCTCAGTGAACATAAAAGCTGCAGATGTAGGCTGTTTTTTTTTTTTTTTCCTCCCTGGAGTTGCAGCAATGGGATGACTGCACTGCACAAAAGACAATGTGAGGCAGGAGCTGGGGTTTTATGCGTGCAAGCTTATATACTCTATAGCAGAAAGTTAACGGTTACATATAATGATTGCTGAAACAAAATGATGCTACACAGAAAATAACAGCAACTCTCCACCACAAACTTAGACACAACACAAGGCTGGGGTTCTTAGCAGGTAGTAGAAGACGGGATAATTACCAAGCCTACCAATTATAAAATTAGATATTTGTTTTAACTTTGGCTGGATCATTAACAGTATCCCATGTGGGCAGCCCTGCTGCCTCTATATATATATATATATATATATATATATATATTTTATTTTTCATTTTGCACCATATACCGATACGAGTATTGTTGCACCCCTAATATATATATATATATATTTTTTTTTATTATTTTTTTTATTTATTTATTTATTTATTTATTTTTCATTTTGCACCATGCATGCAGCATGCAGTGTTTCACCATAACCACCAGAGGGACCCGCCTGAGTTTATTGTTCTCCCTGCTGTGCTATGCTGCTCCCACTTTTCGCATCCAGTCCAACACTGCAAACCAGCACCTGAGCTCATCTTCACCTCTGCACTGCAGCCATGGACACCACAGGTTTGTTTCTTTGTTTGTTTTTCCTGTTAAAATGAAACGCGTACAAAAAGTTATTTTGCAGATCAGGAACAAATTGAAATCACTGCTTTCATTTTCACACCTATGTTTATGCTGTTCCATTGCTGCATTGTTTGCTAGAGTTGTGGGAAACAGTTTAGCTGCTGATGCACGGAGTGTCATAACACAGGGAGTTCCTGAGTAAATGTCCCCGCTGGAATGGACAGATCAAATATTAAGTACTTCTCTAAAACAGTTCTCGGATTTTGTGGAAGGGGGAAACCTGTGGAAAGAAAAACTGTCTGCTCAGCCACTTGCTGAGAAACTGAGGGTTCCGCAATATGCAAGCTGCATCTTGGCATCCAGACATCTTAATTGCTTAGCACGGGCTTGCTCGTTTATGTTTCTAAAAAGTCACTATGTTGATGTGGGGTGGACTCCTTAAATTGCTTATTTTAGTTTATTATTATTAATCTTTTTAAAAAATATCCTCCTAACTTCAAGTTCTTGTTTAACTCAATTTAAGATCTTTTTATCCTCTGCTGCTGGGATGACACCTCTGTATCCTGCTGCTGGCTTCTAACCCATTTTTTCTGCTGAGCCAAGATGCTGCAGTCAAGGGGGAAAAATACTCCTGAGGAGTTGTGGAGCCAATTCTGCACACTGGGAAGCTGAAAAGCTTTCTTTCCCTTGTAGTGCATTAAAAAGCTTTGTAATAATCCCATTACTGTTGTGGCCAAATAAACACTTTTAAAATGTGGTTTATAACTTGACACTCTTTCTTTGCAGAAACAGTGTTTCCAGACCAAAGCGACTTCGAATATGGTAAGATTTATGTTGTTTATTCATTTCAAAGATCAAAGCCAAATGAGTGTTGTATTTCTACTGATAGCATTCTTTAAATACACAATAAATTCCTATAAGTGTTTCGTGTGTGGTTTTTGTTCCTTTTAGATTATGAGACATTGCGGACAACAGGGGTTATCCTTGCTGTCATTATGTTTGTCTCTGGCATATTAATAGCCCTGAGTAAGTTTAGACTTTAAAATATCTGTAAAAATATATATGTAATGCAAAGGCTTTGTAACATATATCAATATAAAAATATTGTTTTGGTAACTCATCTATCATTCCTCAAACAGGTAAAAAATTCACAAAATGTGTAAAATCCTCATCCAAGTAAGAGTTTAGCAGATGATCCCCCTGTGCATGTTGTATGAATTTGCCATCTTTTTTAAAAAAAAAAAATATATATATTTATATATCCTACATTTCCTCCCCCCCTATCCCTGCACTGGATGCCTCTTCTCAAAATGCCCCTATTCTGCTCTTTGCACACACACTTCCAACACATTTATGAGATTACACAGATGTGGCAAATCACATGCGCATAGTAAGCATTTCTGAATGGACGCATCACTCTTCCTGTGTTGGTAGTGAATGGGCAGTGTCGATTCTCAGATTGTTGCATGCTGCTTGTATAGTAAGACTGGAAGAAAGGCGAGAGCTGCTGTTTAAATGGGGCAAAAGCTGCATATTGGTCTATAGTTACACTTAGAAGCCTGTGGCTTCAACTGCATCTAGATCTACCTGATATTGCAACCCCGATAATGGAAACACGTCAAGTTGAAGTTGTTGCCACAGTATTCGAACCGCACGAGTATGTTTTTATTGGAATTATTGATGAATTTAATTTTGAAGTCACCTCTTGACTAATTTCCTCCTTTGTTTTTCTAATTGCAGTTCCAGCTCATCTGGTACTCAAATCCCAAAGACAGAAGGTAATTTCATTTATCTAGATGGAACTGTTTAGAGTGACTGTGTGCGCTAAAACTTTGCTATTTTTCCATTATTCTCTCTGACTTATTTCCTTTTCTTTTGCAGTACCTCCTCCAACTGTATAGGCATTACAGCACAAGCTTGAAAACAAAAACAGAAGCCCATGCTAGCAAATAGATACAAGTAGATCAGCTGTGTTGGTGGCCACTCCTCTTATGGATAACATACCTCTGATGGGTGATTGATAAACAGGGTTTTCTTATACAACCTGACCTCATCCCATATTATTTGGCAAAGCTGCAAAACCTCTGTCTGTAGATTACTCTGTGTAGTGTTTAAGATGAAAAAGAAATGACAAGGACACTCAATGTTCACATCAAACACAGGAAACGGGTGTGGTTTCTCTTCTACATCTTTTACTGTTGTAAAACAATAAAATCAAGAGCATGATTACAAAATTAGAAATGTGTCCATCATGTGTACAGCAAATGAAACTGCATTCATTGAGCCAGTTTAACATTCGTCTTTATGATTTATTCCTTTTTTTTTTCTCCTGCGCAGGATCTTTCAAACAGCAGATCCAGCTGGTAAACCAATCGATGGAAAAACCAAATCATAACAAATCAAAATTTGCAAAATGAAATAAATGAAAAGTCAACATTCATTTTGAGGTTACCTTTACAAATATAACAGTCAGAGCTGATTCAGTTCTAAAGCAACAGTATTCAATTCCCTGTAAAGGCTAAAAGGGAGACTACTTTCAAATGGATCCCATCTACTCTTGTTATAAGAATGTCAGAAATTATTCTCATGTGAAGCAAGAGCGTAGCAAATGAAAAGCATGTTCATGAGAAATGTTATGTGGTTTTGTTGTGAGATTTCCTTTGTGCTTTACAGGAATTTACAGCGTGTCTAATATAAAGGATGACACATAAGTGAGAGGCTTATTTGTCACTCAGATTACACTCATTTAATCTGTGATTAAGTTTCACTGTCATTGCAGTGAAGGTTGGTTGAAATTGGCCTTGAAAAATAAATACTGTGAGTGTAAACAAAAGTGCAAGCTTCTTATGTGTTGCTGTATTTTCCATGCTGCTAATTTCTGAAGCCGAATGTAAACGGGACTATTCAAAGGGTACCCCGAAGATCAAAAGAACCTGATGGAATTTAAGCACTGTTATCGTCCTCGCACTCATGACTCATGAGTAAAAAGTACAGTCAGTCAGACAATTTGTCACCACACTTACTCATGTAATGCCTCTTCGACAAAGAAAAAAAAAACATATTGTCTGTCACAATCATTTTTAAAAACATAGAGGTTTTACCCTTAAAGTTTCCTTTTCCACAAAGGAAAGTGCACCTGAGGTTACACAAATATGTATGATGCATACAGAAAGGAGGTTCAATCGTACAACAGATTATTCTCATTCCAAACACACATGAAGCACACATACTGATTGATATGACAACCATCACTCATTGTATCATTATGATAATATTTCAACGAGGGGGATTTGAGACAACAAGAGGTCTTTCAGGGACATTGTCCTGGAGCTTATTTTCACGATTTCACAGAAATCAACATAAAACCGGGAGTTTAGCCTAACAGAAAAATAAATATTACTCCACCTTCGACTACTACTTTTTTTTTCCAATAACTAATGCTAATGTTTTGTAGTTCTGTTGTTTCATTGCAAAATGTTAAAAAAATAAATATGTTACTTAAAAACTTTCAAATGCATGCCTGATTTCTAGCAACAGCGTTTCGTGGAAAAGTCTTCACAGAGATATCACATTTCGGAATGAAATCCTTCACTCACAGAGGAATACTTCTGCCTAAGAGTAGTAAATAAATAAAACACTACAGTTTTACAGAAACTAAATACCAAGCAAATTTGAAGCTTTAGAATTAAAGCATCCTTTGTCTATTGCAATGTGAATTACACAGCATTTGGAGATTTATATACCAAAGTAGTCTTGTTTACTCATCAATATATAGGCTGGATACTCCCAGAGTGTCATCAAAATAAAACGTAAACCCCCCTTCTCAACAGAGGAACTATCTTAAAGACATATTCCCTCCAAAATGGGACTACAAATTATCTGAGTCATTCCTGGTCCTGCAAGGACACGATACGTCGACGAGAGGAAGCACTTCGTTTCTTCAGCATGAGCTTGAGCTACAAGTTAGGAGATAAATTAATATAAGTAAACTGAAAAATCAAGTCAATCACAAAAAAAAAAGTGAAGATATGGGTGATTACCTGTTCTCCCAGCAGGCCGCTCTGCAGCAGGTGAGCTGGCTGGTCATTCTCCAGATTGCGGATGCTGGGATCAGCTCCTTTGCTCAGCAGCAACTGCAGGATCACCTCCTGGTGGAGGTTACCATGGAGACCGGCTGCCATGTGTAAAGCTGTGTGGCCGTGAGCCTGTGGGGGGAAAAATATAAAAGCCGCATAACTCGGACTGTTCACAGACAGCTATAGCTGTACGCTTACACATTATGTATTTGCGCATAAACACGTGTATGCATAAAATTCTGCTCTGAGTTTCTTGTCAGTGTGGGACTCACTTTCATATTGACAAAGTCTTTCATGTTCGGCAGGGGAATGCTCAGCAGATAACGCACCAGATCAATGTTCCCCTCCTTCACAGCCAAATGCAGCACAGTCTTGTTACTTTTGATTTCCTGGAATTGGAGAATTGGAAGTAATGGGAGAGACATAATGAAACCACAAGTCAGACTAGAACCGCTAAAAAGCGTCAAGCAACAAGGAGAAAACAAAAGAGAGAACAAAGAGGGGAATGGTTGGCAGCATGACGACATATTGGTTAGATAAAACCCCAGGTAGCTGAAAATTCTGCCTTGAAGTACAGGCCTTACTGTGTTGAACTTCACAGTTGACCTACCTGACTGAGAAGGGATGCCCCTGCACCAAGTAGCATCTGCACACAGGAGAGCTTCTCCATAGCTTTGGTCTGAAGATTAACATCTGCATGCCCATTGGTAGACAAAGCCTTCACCGTGACACTGTGAGAAATGGCTGCACAGTGCAGAGGGGTCATCCCTGAGACAAAGAAAAATATATATCTTTTAGGGGTTCCAGTAAATATGTTGGAGTTGGAGCTAAAAGCAAAGATGTTATTTTACCTTCAAAATTGCGGGCCTCCAGGTTGACGGCCGGCCTGCTCGACAGAATCGCCTGCAGAAACAGATCGCTGATTAGATCTCCTCACTCTTATCTTTGCTTGTTTTGTTTTTTAAGTCATACCAAAGTCATTTAGTAGTTACTGTAGCTTTACCCGCAGAACCCCTGGGAATCCATAGTGGGAAGCCAGATGAAGAGCGGTTTGTCCATTAACGTCACAGGCGTTGATGTCCGCTCCCAAAGACAGCAGATCTTGGACAATGTCTGCCTGGTTTGCTGTCACTGCCACCAGTAAAGCAGTCTGCACAAGCACAGGTAGTATACACATGTATTTTAAGAGACCATGTCAACAACAATCAAACTGAATGATGTATTTTTTTTTTGTTCATACCTTTCCCTTGTGTTCTTTTGCATCAAGTCTCCCTACATCCCTCAGCCTCTCCGCAGCAGCATAGGCACACTCTCTCAGTCCCTTGGCAGTGTAGATGTGCAGGATGCTGATAGAGAAAGAACACATCACAAATTAGTTATGAATGAGACTACATAATTGTGGTAATCCCCACAGCCAATTTCACTCTATTTTCTCTCACGAGTTCACTTGTGACAAGGAATAGAATTTGTAAGATTGTAATTGTCACTGAGCATGAGTGGCTGACTCATTTTCATATTTAGTTTTTTTTTCTTTATTCATCTGTCTAGGATTACCAAATGGGTTCTCACTTTGAGCTCACGACTGAAAACGAAACTGTAGGAAAGTAAATAAATTGTGTACTCGTGTTCAAAGAGCGCAATAAAGTTATCAGCGGGGGTTTGCGTGGGTCCAGAAAGTGAACACGCACTGCATTGCAAAATATCTAGAAGAATTAACACTTACTTGTATTTTAATGTTTGTAATGCAGGCTAGAACTTAAAATTGAAACCTCAGTCCACATTTCCCACTGGCAAATTGACTTTTATTCTCTTCTTTAAATCTCAATAGCCGGTATAAACCAAACACTCCCCGCTAACACACTCATGATCACTCACGTGTCTCCGTCTTCATCCTGGCAGGTAGTTCTGCTGTAGTCCATCCTGCTAAGCAGCATTCTGGCTTCCTCGAGCTTGGTGGTATCCATTGTTGAACTGAAAGTCAGCTGTGTGGTCTGGCTTGGGTCCAGAAGTGACCAGGAAGAATCTGAGAGAGCCCCCAGGCAGTCCTGTGCAAAGGAATGCAGATTTTACTCAACAAACTCAAGATAGGATTATCAAACTTGCAAAGTCTGCAAACAAAGGCTAACACTTACATATGGCTGGGACATTGTTTCCACAAATGGATGGACTGGTTGCTGTGTGTATTCAGGTGTCATTGTGTGGCTGTAGGTTGTGGTAAAGCTGGTTCCTGGTTGGTTGCCATAGAAACTGAGTGTAGACTCAGGACCTGGGGCCCACTGCTCATAGCTCACTGCCATGTCTGAGTAGCTACTTGCTGCACCTAGAAAGAAGAAAACTTCTTTTTATCACTGAAAAGATAAAATTACTTAAATAACAAGATCTCTGATATACTTTTGGTTGATTCTCTACTCTCTGTGTTGCAATCATTTGCAATAGTTTTTGCAATAGTTGAGGTCAGTATTAATAAGAAAAATGCTTATTAATGCCTACACATCCAAAGTTTTTTGCATTTAGTCTTTAACAGAAGCTGCCCAGTCCTTACCTGTACAGGAAAATGGTTCTGATGGAGGCAATTGCTGCAAAAAGAAGAAGAAGCAGGAAAAACTGTGAACAATCAAATCCTGATAATGTAAAATTTGATGAAATGCACAGGTACTATATGTGCTGGCTTACTGTAACAGTAGCTGGAGGAACAGGACTTGTGCTGGTTGTCGGGCAGCAGGGTGGCACAGAGGACGTCTCGCGTCTTCTCTTCTGCTCCAAGAGTTTTTTCACTGTGGGCAGTGTGCAACACGGCTTCTCTTTTGGCGCTGGGAAAGTAAGTAATATGGAAATTGCTCAATTTTTCAACATACTGGCAAGCCTCCTCAGTCCAAATCATGATATTCCAACCACCTTGCTTCACAGTTGGTGTGAGGTTCCTTCCTTGTCTACTGTCCCCGTGACCAGCTGTATACACCATAATGATCCTAAAGGTTTGGTCTGCCTAGCTATGCCTATATGTGACCAAATGCAGGTCAAATTTGAATGTCTTTGTTTCTGTAGATGCACTTAGACACAAACAGAAGAGTCACCTGCAGACCCTGTGATTCCTTGGTATCATTTTTGGACCATCAAATCATGTAGCCTCAATTTAGCGAAGGGTGCAATTAAGGACAAATTTGAGACTTCTTAAATCTCATCCCAGTTACAGGGATCCACAACCTTTTTTTGTGTTTAGATACCTCTATTAGAGAGCTCTTTAGACCTTGGCCTAATGGAGGGAGATGAGAACAACAGACCCAGAGGTTCAACTTGTTACACAAGCGAGACTAATGATTGGAACCTGATTCCAACTTCACTGATTTTAAGGTGTGGTAAGTGTATGGGCATGAGCGTACTTTTCTTTTCTTTTTTTTCTGTGTGATTCATGTCTTTAAATGTATTCAAATGTACATAAATGACAACAAAATGTAAATTTTAGATGTATGTTCTCTCTCTGTTGCCTTTTTACTTCTTTAATCACATGACTATATACTGGTGACATTTAATCGATATCAGAGGCAATGTTTAATCAACACTAGTCATTTGTTTGCTTTCGTCTAGAATGTCTTGGAGTATCGAAAGGTTTTCTACAGCCAAAGATACATTTTCTTTTTCTTGTTTCTTACAGACTTACTTTACAAAGATCTAAAATAGGGTGAAGATGCAAATTTTGAGATTTGAAAAATGAAAGCAGAGAACGCTTGAATACCTGCCTTTTTTTTTTCTTTCTGTTAATCCACTAATGAATGAATGCAATGAGCGTTTCATGTCTGGAAATATCAATTTGAAATGTTTTCCAACAAAAGGACAAACTTGTTTACAGCCATTAAAACTTAGCTTATCAAAAAGTTAAACCTTCAAACGAATAAATGAAGTCTGATCACAGACAGCCTTTTTATGTCTACAGAAGTGGATTTACTCTCACTGTGTACTCTATGGAGTCTATGTGCCACTTGGCTTTGATTTGTTGAGGGTTAACTGTCAACCAGCCTAATGATATAAATATCACTGATATAAATGAAGCTTAAAAGGTATGAAAGCATCAGAATAAGAAATATAAAGTGAGTCGTGAGCTTATGATTCATTTATCAAATGAATCATAAGCTGTACAACTCTCATCACATCTCATTTTCTCCACGCTCACCTTTCACATACATTCACATCAAGTCCATTATGCAGTGAGTGTGTTTTCCCTTTCTGATACCAAAGTATCATTTCCACTGAACAGGTAAAGGAAATCAGAAAAATAGGAAACAAATATTACAAAACAGAATTCAGATGTTTCCAGCTGAGATGTTGTGACCACACAGGTTGTTTCCTCAAAAACTTCACCCCACATGTGTAAGATAAAGTGATATTTCCACCCTGTCTGTGGAACTGCGGTACAAAAGACAAAGCTATGCAAAACCTCCTCCATTAGGAACACAGATAATGTGGCCAAGCAAACCAGACAGATTAATCAGAAAGGCTGTAGTATGGGATAACCACTGCTTATTTTCTATGACATCTTCCTGTAGTACCGCTCCGTTACGCTACACAATGGCAAACCACATCTTCCTGCCTTGGTGTGTCACAGGCTTGTCACCTCAACACGTGTAGTTGCCTTGTGCTTTCTATTGAACCATGTCTGGAAGGTAGAGCACAAGAAGTCTGCTCTTTTGTCACGTCTCTGTTTTGTTTTGTTTGGGGTTTGTGTTGTTGTTGTTGTTGTTGTTGTTGTTTGTTAGCTTTTACTTTATGAATATTAAGCCTTACAGGGACAACACAGCCCCGTTCACCAAAGCAAACACACAGAGTGTGCGCTTCCGGAAAAAAAATGCAAATTCGACCACTGAGATGAAAAAAGAAAAAAAAGAAAGAAAAAATTGTAGATCTCTGTTGGCAAGCTGTGTCGCTTCTTCTCAAAGTAGAAGGAGGAAAAAAAGAAACAATAATCTCACTTCCACTTAAAAACCAGTCCTTGACAATAAGCTCATGGTGCTGTGTGTCATATGCCCCCCCACCAGCACACAATAAAGGTCACTTAATGAGAATACATGACATCAGTCTGTACATTTCAGGGCCGCAAGTTTCATTTTCAAGTTCAAAAGGTGTTACTATAGGTTACTCAATCCTGACTCATTTTTACTTTATATCAAAATGTCACTTTTGGCCCGGTGATGTAATGCTGCAATATAAGTGCATATTCTCTGTTCAAAAGTATCTCTGAAAAGATGCCACCAGTTGATCGAAGTTGCCCTGTAGGCTGCCAGACGCCAGGAAATGGCCTGGGGGACCCACGCATGCACATACATTTGGGTTTACACTAATCTAACCCCCACGCAGCTCTGGGCTAGACTGTGCTATATTCAAATAGGTTTTGTGGAAACCCCTGGACATTGAGTCATGTGAGTGGGCGGTTGGGGATTCCGACGACCTTTCTCTTTTGGCTCTATGCTCGGTGAAAAGAAAGAAGCATACAGCCAGTTTCCTCATTTTGTGGTTTAGCAGAGCTGAATATGTAATCGTTCTGCTTGTTTTTTTAAGGGAGACCATAAACAAATAAGCTTAAGCAAACAAGATGCTGTCACGTCACACAGCCTGCCTGTCTGGCACTAATCATAAAATGGGGAAATGAAAACATACTAGCATGGGTGGAGGTGTATTA
Organism: Haplochromis burtoni; assembly: GCF_018398535.1. Taxonomy (NCBI): domain Eukaryota; kingdom Metazoa; phylum Chordata; class Actinopteri; order Cichliformes; family Cichlidae; genus Haplochromis; species Haplochromis burtoni. The sequence continues at coordinate 464,682 of NW_024582481.1, forward strand.
GGGTTTCCCCAAATGATGTCCTGCTTGTTGGATTCACCCGAACTGTGATGTCATATATGAAAAACCAAGCCAAGAGGAAGGCTAGTGCATGAAAGCACCAGTGAAATGACTGAACTCACTGTACTCTATTCATATCAAAAACACATCCCCCTATTGGCATAGCGTGGCAAACATAGTCTGACTATAAAAGCACACCAGGAGCTGAAAAAGAGCGATTCCTGCCACGTTTAGGAGGCAGCATCCCGATTAAAGTTCATAGAAAACCCTATCAGATGTGTCCTGTCCTGTTGATGACATAGGAGGTCTGTGTCGACGTAAGCTTTTAAATGACACCTCATTGTAATTAAACTCTAACACACACACACGCACAACACAAAAAAGAGAAACAGCTTCACCATCCCTGTCTATATAAAAACCCGAAAAACATACAAAGTAATGAGTTAGCGGTGTTGTCATCACAGTCAAACTATTCACACGATCAGGCTTCTAATCTGCCGCATCAAAAGCACAAACGTACTCACATTTATCAAAGTGCATGTCAGAAACTGTTTTGCTGTGAAGTCTTCGACAGATCGTCCGCTTGCTCGCCAACCTTTTCAATGAGGGATGACCGAGGGATCTCTGACGCTCTGCCACGCTGTAGTCTGTCTGGCTTGTTTTCTTGTTGTGATAGTGCTCCACACAGAGCATGCAGTCCCTTTCCCCTCAACCCCCAGCTGTGGTCACGCCCTCGAGCACGAGGAGGGAGGGCAAAGCGTGAAAAGCAGAAAGAAAAAAAATAATAAAATAAAAGTGTCAGAACGAGCTGTGAGTTATGCGAGCAAAAGGTATGACAAGTGAATAAAGAGTTGTTTATATTTAGGCGCTGTTTCGGACAGAAGAGCGTTTATTTATAAATGGTTACCATTACTTCACCCTGCACCAGCTGAACGACTAAACCGCCTCAGGAATTAGTAATGGGTTGTCCAGTCTCGTAGTAGGCTAACAATAAACACAATCAGACATTCTGCTTATAGAGTACGTTCGCTTTTAATACTTGAAGTACATTTTGAGGACAAAAGTGAGTGACGGCGAAATACATTAGTTTTTACGTTGCGCTAAAAACCTAAACAAGCTGGAACTCCTTGACTGTTTTGTTGTTCAGTTTATAATGACACTTATGTCATTTTTCAAAAGCTCATCTCAAGTTGGTAGTTTTAGATGTGTGGAATCAAAAAGGTCGTGGAAGTGATCGCAAAAGTACAACAAGTGCCTAAATGTTAAAGTAGTAACTGACAAAGAGATAAGTGATCTGAAATTTTCAATATTGCGCTGATGCAAAACAGCGTTTGATAGAAAACTAAAGAAATATAGTAACACGTTATCTCAACCTACTGTTATTATGACTTATATAACGTTCTAAAGATAATGAACTCCTATCAAGTTTGTTTTTATAGCCAAAAAATGTGATCTCAGCTTACAGTAAACAGAGTATTTATTATGATTTAAAATATCAATTTTCTGCCATTCTGCTGCCCGCAGTGTCAATAGAGATGCCCAGACCTTCCTTTCCAGCTCTTCTTTGTGGACTGTATGTAAACTCCATGTAAACATATTATCTTTCTCTTATCTTTGTTACCAGTATAGATAAAGTCTTACGGGAATCTCTGTGTCACCTAAAGAGAAAAACAACATCAAAACATCCAACTTGGTGGTGAGTTGTTTTTTGTTTTTTGCCAAATGACTAATATATATGTTTAGGGTTTTTTTTTTTTGCCTACTTTCTCCATAAACAATTGTCAGACAACACAGAGAGCGGTTGAACAACATAATAATGCAGAAAGATGTAAACAAGTGGAAAAAAGAGTTTAGAATATATATTTAAAGAATGTGTAATTGTGAAAAAGTGCTACTAAACAAACAATGTTAAAGGAAAAATGTGTCTCATCAGATATTTAGCTGTGGGTTTAGTTATTTTTGAAAGGTTTGGATATTCCATTTGTGTGCTTGCTGTAAATATGCTCTCAGATATGAACCTACCAAGAGGACTAAATACACACTTCCATATATTCAGGACTAGGGCTTGCGACCTGTACATTCATCACAAAATCTTATAGTGACCCTAATGCTCGCCCTGTCATACATGTTCCCATTGTGGGAATTCATATTAAACAATTCTCAAATAATTGAGCAAAAAGTGCAGTCTTCAGGCTGTCCTGAAGTCTGTGGTTTTCTGTATTATTCTCAGTCTGAGTGGGCGTCCTTAATATGATTATCATTGTCTGTAAATACAGCAGTCATGCTCACTTGCTATTCAAACCTTTTGTATGCAAAGGGCAGCTAATCAGAAGAAAATCAGCTTAAAGAGAGGGTGACCTTGAAGACAGAGGTGAAAAAGCCAGTTTAAGACAAAGGTTGAACCTCGGAGTGCAGTATGAAATATGTAAAGGAATAAGATAAAATAAATAAGGATTATTTTAATCTGTGAATCATGCAGACCTACTCTAGTCAGATCCAAAACTGTAAATGGCAAGCTGAAAATGAATGTAATGGGTAAACTTCAAGCTTTTGCATCTCTTGCATGTGTGAGAATTCTGTGATTTAGGTTTTTTCCATTTAGAAAAAGAAGAAAGAAGCAGAAAGGATCAAAAACAATGAATGGAAGAAAGTCAGATACAAAGAACAAGGACTGTACCATCTAGTGATTATAATACAAATATATACCGTGTTGGAAATATTTACTTATCTATATACTATAGATATATATCTTCAGATGTTTAGTTTATATCCAGTAGGCATAGTTAATGCATACAGTGGACACAGTTTAACAATAAGCCCATCCGGCTTTAACTGTCTGTGCAGCAGTCCCAAGTTTAGTCTTCATTCTATTAGATGACTCTGGACCCTGATGACTTTTTGTTGCTGAAAGCTCTGTTTAGTTCAATGAACAACTCAGACTTGAAAGGGCAGATAAAAGAAGGGAAACTACACAAGATGTTTTCTGTGTTTAGTATATCAGGCTGTGGTCATCCACGGCCCAGCCCAAAGCCTAACCGAGAGTTCTGGCTCCACCTCTCAGTAAATTCTCCAGATGGTTTGATCTATATTCTACATCCCACATTTGCTCTGCTAATGCCAGTATACCTGTACACATAACTACTGGAAATACCTCAGGTCTGCCACACGCTCAGCTACACTTTTCCTAGTAAGAAAGAAAACTAATAAGCTTCTTTCAGAGAAAGTTATGCATCATTCTTCAGAGAATCTTTTCAGGGTAAACAATCAACCTCTGGGGACTTCTTCTCATGTTTTGGTAGCAACTATTTACAGGGCTCCAAAATTATGTTCAAAGTATTTTTTTTAAAACTATTTAAAGATATGGGGATTTTAAAGATTTTAACTTACTTTCTTAGTCATACTTATGTTATTAGATTAAGTGTAACCATCAAAGATATGGCAGTTCTTTGATGTCCCCTGATCTTCACATATTCAGAAGAGATAAGTGTCTACAAATAACAGTATTCTTCTTAAGGAGGCTATTTAAAGGATAATGAGAATCTGTAGTTAATTTGCTGAATAATATCTTTAATGCTAAACATAATAGATATACACTCAGTGGCCACAATATTAGTTACACCCAAATCACCTGCTCATTAATACAAATATCAAAATTAGCCAATCACACAAAAGCAACTCAGTGACATGGACATGGTCAAGACTGTCTGAAGTTAATACTGAGCATAAGAATGGGGAAGGTAAGTGACTTAAATGACGTTGACTATGGCACAGTCGCTGGTGCCATACTGACTGATCTGAGTATTTCAGAAACTGCTGATGCACTGGGATTTTCCCACACAACCATCTCTAGGGTTTACAGAGAATGGTCCAAAAAAAGAACATGTCCAGTGAGTGGTAGTGAACATGTCTTGTTCATGCCAGAGGTCAGTGGCGAAAGTAAATCAAATCACAACAGTTTTCAACTGAGCTACAGAAGAGCATCTCTGAACACACATGTCGAATCTTAAAGCAGATGGGCTGCAACAGCAGAAGACCACACAGGGTGCCACTCACACAGCTAAGAACAGGAAACTGAGGCTACAGGTTACACAGGCTCACCGAACATGGACAACAGAAAACTGTAAAAACATTGCCTGTGATTTCTGCTGCAACATTTTGATGGCGGGGTCACCACCATCCTGCTTTGTATCAGTCGTTCTGGTGGGTGGTGTTGGTGTAATGATGCTGAGGTTGTTTTCTTGGCACACTTTCAGACCTTTAGTATCAATAGACACTGTTTAAACACCACAGCATAACCTGAGTATTTTTGCTTACCTTAATGACTGCTGTACCCATCTTCTGATGGCTGCTTGGAGCAGGAAAATACACTATGTCATAAAGCATAAATGATCTCAAACTAGTTTATTGATCATGAGAATGAGTTCACTTTTCTCAAATGGTCATTATGGATTTGCAGCTAACAAAATCTGCAGCAACTGTGTGGCGTTATCATGTCAATATGGACCAAAATCTCTCAGGAATGTTTCTAGCTTGTTGAATCAGTGTCATGAATAATTAGAGCACTTCTGAAGGCAAAAGGAGGTCCAACCTGATACTAGCAAAGTGTACCTAATGAAGTGGCTAGTGGATCGCTTTACTAAAATAGTAACCAACAAACCCAAAGTATTTTAAGACTCAAATGTTGAACTATGTTGTTTTATTATGTTATATGTTGCTTCACATCAAGAAGGTTCTGAGTCTGCTGGCATGTTCCTCCCATACTCTGGTTACTCTGGTTTCCTCAGTCCAAAATCTAGAAATTACTTGGTTTAGGTTAATTGGTGATCCCAAATTGCCCATTGGGATCATTTGGATAATTGCCCATTCAAATCAACCATGAATTGGATAAGCAAAAGAGAATGGATGGATGTTAATTAGAATAGAAGGAAAAAGTGGAAGTACAAATTTCAGACCAATAATAAATATCAATGAAGAAATGTAATGCTAAATTAAATAAAACAGGGAAGTGTTTTTTTTTCTCCTTCTAACATTATAGATGTGGTATAAGAAGTAATCTGTGCTTTTCACAATCCTCTATAAGGTAACTAACCTCACCCACAGGTTATACATTCACTGCTTTTGTGGCAGCAAGAAAGCAGTCGTAGCCATGTGTGCATCAATGTGCACCTTTATTTTTCTGTGGTCTTTTAACTGTTTTACTTCAATTTAAGTGTTTAGTCCTGCTATTTCTCCTTTATGTTTTCTGCTTATTTATTGATCTTTGGTCTAACAGATGAGCCTGCAGCTCCCTCTGCTGTTGTACAGCTAGAATATAGCAGGTGGCAGTGCAATATTGCTGACCTGAACCGAAACCGAAGTCAAACCGCACTGAACAAAATACAAGGTTTATTTTGGCAAACACTGGATAAAATGCTTAAACAAAGAATTTTACAAAAGTCAAAATCTGAATTGCTGGAAGAAGGGTTTCAGTGAAATGTATTTATTACAGTTTAGTTATTCAAATGAATCCTGAAATATCATTTTACGATTATATACATATTAAATAAAATATAACTTTTCTTTTCTTTTTTCTTTTCTGGATTTTAGGAGTAGCCAAGAGTTATGTTGTAAGCATCAGCAGTGGTGACATTTAACAACCCACAGTTTCTGTCAGTGTGAACGCTGACAGCAACAACATTTGAAAAAAACAGAAACCCAAAACCACATTCAGCAGCTACAACAGCTAACAGCAGCAATGGACTGTAGTAAATAAATAAAACTGATTCCCACATTCTTCCTTTCAACATTGGATATATTGTGGGGTTTTTTGGAAACAATGTTGTACTCCATTAAATACAGATTCACTCTGTCAGAGCTCAGCTGTTATTATATAATCTGTAGTGGAGACAAGCTTGCAGACGGTGCTTCAGCCCACCAAAGGAAGTTAGAAAGTTTGACGTCAGAGGAGAAAACGAATAGGAAGTCACACCATGTTTTGGATAGCAGAAGGCAGATCAGCAAACCAGAGAAGGTACGGTTTTTTTGGACTCCCATTTATTTCTCTTCATCATCATTTTTAATTTTAAAGATTTAATCTGTCAGAATCTTTTTATTCGGTTAGATTATTCGAGGAAAGGTTGGATTTATAAAGTTGTGAACAGGAAATGTTTGCATATGAAATGCAGTTGCTTGAGCTAAATCTTTTTGTTTATTGTTTTTTTTTAAATAATTGTAATGATTTAGACATATGTTAACATTTTCTGCATTTTTTATTTACTAATTTTATCTCTATCGCTTTGTAACTACCCACACAGTCCATCATGTCTCGTTGTGATGTAGAGTATACAAAAGAGGTCAAGCCTACAGTTCTGAGACATTTCAGATGTTCTGTCCTAAATACAAAAATTAAAATGTATCTAAATTCGAAGAATAGAGACTGTAACATGAACTTTATTCTCCACATCTTTGGAACATGTAATATAGGACAATGTTTGGTCTCTTCTTGTCTTTCAGATAGAACATAACTGAGCCGACCTTCATGGCGATGGCAAATAACAAATTCCTCACCGTTGTCCTATTTGGTCTTTTTTTCAGTAAGGATGATTTAAAAGTATTTCTCTTTTCTTTTTGTACACACACTCAAAATGAAGGTGGTCTCACACAGGAAAGTAAAACCACAAGCTGCTGTGCACAACGGAAACTTAACTGACTTGTTAGAGGAGCCTAAAGTAAGTTTCAACTAACATATCCCTCTTTGTTCCCTTTCTTTCTCTAAGGCCTTGCTCCAGCACTTGCTGGTAAGTATCAAAAAAGATGATGTGTCAACTTCCTAAATGCATTTTAAAAAATGAATCTTAATGTTGAGAAAAAATAAAAAATAAAAGTAAATGCAGAACTAGGCAACCAGTCGTGATGACTCAGTTTTTCTCTACATCTCTTGGGTTTTTTTCTTTCTTCCCACTCCATTTCTGTCTAACTGTCTGTTTCTCACTTTTTGTATTTACCAGACAGCACAGTGTCTTGCTACAGGATTGAGCCAGGAACAATAGCAGGCATCATCTGTGCAGATGTGGTGCTGACCCTTATTATTGTCGTTGTAACATACCGATGTGCCAGTTTTCGGCGTCAAAAGATAGATAATGGTAAGATGACGGTGAAGGGCTCGTCGGTCCCTGGGAGCCCTTTTATTTTATCACATTGGATTTCTTTTTTTCTTTCATATTCACCTATAAGACTGTTTCTCAACTATATTTTTACTATATTCATCAAACTGACTTCTTCTGTTATGTGTGATTTTAGCATCAAGTGTATATACTTTCAACTAATAGCTTTTCTCCATTGTGCTGTCTCTTGTCTGATTTCTTCACAGCTCACAAAGTGTATATGAATGTCCGGGCCAACTGCAAGAGCTAAAAGGATGGTGCAGTGCATGAAAACACTTTCAACTTTCTTGTAGAAAACTGTTTACCTTTTTTAAAGAAATCTCCTCTGAAGATTAATTATACAAAAAAGTATTTAACTATTACATTTTAAGTTGAACACATTGTTTTACACATTTTATATCTTACTTCTTAGACTTCAACCTGTTAATTCATACTGCAAAAAATAAATAAAAGAGTCTCATAAATGGGATTTCATACTCATACAATGTGGACTGTGATTTTAAATATGTTACAAAGTTATATAAGATGTGTTTCAGTTTATTTAGTAGAGACTTTGAAAAAGGCAGTCCAGTTTTATCTTTATAGTACCATTTCACAGCAACAGTTGCCTCAAGGTACTGTTTATTGTAAAATAAGGACCCTACAATAGTACTGCATTTTAATAATATTAATTGTGTGTGATAATAATAATTGCATATGGTTAACATTCAAATACACTGTTAAAAACTATCAAGGAAACATTTGAGCAATCTTAACTTTAATTTTTGCTCTGATTTTGTATAATCAGCCCTCAAAGCATTGTTACAGCATTTTGATTACAAAAAATAATATACAAGGATTCCAACTTGAGTATTTTATTCACGGACATCAGATGTGTGGTTTAAATCTTCCTTTAATATTTTTCAGCAGTGTTATTTAATGTTAATTTAATGCAAACTATCGAAATAGTTTAATGGGACATGGAGATGTTGTGCAAATGTTCATATTATATTTACAAACTGTAAAATGTATAAAAAGTTATGCTAAAAAAATGTCCACTTTAGCACATTAATAAAAGAAAGCTAAAACATTCTTGTGTCTGGTAAGTTTTTCTTTTTTAAAGATGGAGGAATATTTCATCTTCAGACATGTTCACAGAACACATTTATATGGTTTTTAGCCAGTTAACTTAGTCTTGTTTTTCTACATTGTTTAGCTTCACAGATTGTTCGGTTGCTCATTACTTTCTGTTTGTTTCTCGCTTTCATCTACTTGGTCATTCTGTAGCTGACATTTAAGACCTGATTAGATTTCAGACATGTAGGACATGATTAGATTTGGAGCGTGGTTCCGCTGTGTGGTTAACATGGCTCCACTTTGTCCTTTCAGGCAAACACAGAATGAAAAATGCTAACCAAAGTGATTTCATATCTCTTTACTTATGTGTCTGATCTCAAGTACACAGTGTGCTTGATTGATGTACAGTGTCTCCTTTCAACCGTCTCTTATTACCTTGTGAGTCATTTACTTTCACAGTTTTGTGGATGATGTCAACTTTTAAAGCTAAACTTCCGGTGATATGTAGCAAATATGCCTTGCTGCCTGTTTCTTTGTTAATTAACAGAAAATGTTACACAACGCAACATTTCCCTGTTAATCTGTGTTTGTGTAAAAAAGTGTATTTGAAATTATTTTTATATTTTATATTTTATTTATTTTGTTTTATATTTTAAAAACAGTCTTCCAAGTAATTAATTTCTAAGTAATTGAATAAAGGTCAAGAGTGTCACCTAATAAGACATCAGTTCAGGTTTATGCTCTGAGCCACCTGATCATCGCTATGTCTCCACTTCATTGGGCTCACATGTCACCTGTCACCCCCATTTATCAGACATTACTTTTGGTGGGGAACTCTACAAAGTGATGTTAAAGGCTATAAAGTTGCCTGTTCCACCAGTGCACAAAACAAAAGCAGCACTCAATGACCATCAGGTTTACTTCAACCACTAACCACCCCCATAGACCTTGGTCACATATAACTTTAGAAGAAGATAGTGTACTTTATTGGTCCCCGTGGGGAAAATCCCTCTCTGCATTTAACCCATTCACTCAGTGAAGCAGTAGGCAGCCATTGGGCGCCCGGGGAGCAGCGTGTAGGGACGGTACCTTGCTCAGGGGTACCTCAGGGTAGCTGTTCAGGGGAATCGAACCCCCGACCTTCCGATCATGGGGCCACCACTCTACCTACTGAGCTATCCCTGCCCACTTTGCTACCAGCGAGCCCATTTCCTCCAGTCCGTAATTCTCCCTGCAGTTGACAGGTTCTCCAAGTCAGGCCATTTTGTCTCTCTGGACAAACTCTCCTCTGCCTCCGAAAACACCAAGCTCTTTGTGGCTCATGTTTTCAGACTCCACAGACTCCATAAGGTCTCTGACAGAGGTCCTCAGTTCACTTCAGAGGTCTGGAAGACCTTCTGCACCTCCCTGGGAGCCAAAGTAAGCCTTAGCACCGGATACCACCGGCTATCCAATGGTCAAACCGAAAGTTGTCGACATGTTTGGACCTGGACTCTGGAAGCATTACTAAGGACCGCTGATGGACAGCGCTGCTACGGGGATCGGCTGAGAAGACCAAACCCCAAGTATGCACCAGGGCTTGCTGCCAGAGGCATTCCTCTCAAATCACGCAAGCTAGCTCCATGCTGTATTGGATCATATGAAGTCAACACCTCCATGTTTTGCTCACCTCCCATCCATTGACAGCAATCACCGAGGCAATAGCTAAGCGCAGTCATCCACTCTCCGCCAGTTTGTCAGCTACCTCATGGTGGTAACCAGGCCTCATTGCTTCGTATCTTTATGTCTATGCTCTTTACTTGCCTTGATTTCCTTGTGCCTTCAGTTTCTGACATGACACCGCGTAACTCGTGTGCAGCTCAAGTTTTGGCTACCCTCCTCAGAGCTCCATGCTCTCCTCCTGCAAATAAGACCGCAAATTCAGTGTTCACCTTTTCCCCAGTAATTGCTCTCCCCACTCAACACCTAACTTAGTTCTCCCTCTGTTTCAATGCCTTCATGTTAGACACTCACACTATGTTCTTAAATCTGTAAAGTGAAAGTAAATACAAAACTTCAAGGATGTTTCACTGATAATTATCAGAAACAGTCAAAATGCTTGAATTTGTCTTGCAAAATAGTGATACTGAAAACATGGAAAAACACAAGTCTTGTTTTAATGTTCATACACTCACTGATTCTGAATTTGTGCTCAATATATCACTGGGTGTCCTGAAACGCAGCACCCAGTTGCTACTAACCCTCTTAATTACTACGGGAACAGTAATGTGTATATTTGGTTAAATGTGGGAATCTGCTTGACAATAACAGTGAAGCTTTCATTTTTACAGACAGTACACCCGACTTATAGATAAACCGGTGGTTTTAAAACGGCTCAGAGACTAGGTAGCTCTTACTGTGGCCAACCGCTCGCACTAAACCACAGGTCATGCGGAAACGCTCTATTCAGAGATACCATCACACGTATTTCTGCAGAAACTGAAGGTGTAATGAAACTGACCTCACACAGCTCCTTATCTTTGCCTAGCCTAGATTTTATTTTTATGAAAACATCGCTAAAAATTAAAATTAAAATAAATTAAAGGATTAAAGTCAAATATTTTCTTTTTATAGAGCAGCATTCCTCACAGAAATGTGGCAAAAACAGAACCACCAGCTTCCTCTTCTCTGAGTGGACTCACTTCTCCTCCTGCTATCAGAGTCATATGCTCACGAATCCTGACACCCTGACAACACTCCCTGTGGACAGCCCTTTACCAGAGAACCCTTCTACCTTTCGATATCTAGGTGCGAGAGCCTAGCGAAAGAGAACAGAAGGACCGGAGGCTCTCACCCTCCTTGTCTCATTTCCTCTTAGACCAGAAACCAAAAACTTTAGAAGATGTCTGATGCTCTCTGTATTGTGGGTTCGTTGTTTGGTGAGTAGCGTATACTTTGGTTTTGAACATCTACAGCAATGGTAGCAAAGGAACACAGGACTACCCTCGATTCTTTTTATAACCTGAGGTTCGTTTATTCTTTTTCTCGCAGGCTCATCAGAAGGACAGCAAGGTATCTAGCTTCAACTCTTTGCTCGTGTATGATGTGTGTGTTTGGCTTTTGTATTTCAATCATATGTTGTTGGGGGTTTTTTTTGTTTTAACAGAATGTGGTTCCTGTTACCTGATAAACATGGAATCTGTAATAGGCATTATTGCCTCTGACATCATCTTGACCATCTTCATCACTATTTCTGTATTTTGCTTTGCGACTCATCAGAGGAGAAAGAGGGAATGGGAATCACACAGTGGTGAGCACTGTATTCGTGTGCCTTTCTTTACATGTGTATGTTTGCCTAGTGGTGTTATGTCAAATGGCCATTAACCTGACACTTCTAAATCTCCTATCAGGCAAAAGAAGTGTACCATCATCAATTTCAAAGAAAATGGCAACAGAGGTCACAGAATCTCCATACCAGGTGATGTATAGACTCTTTTAAAAATAAAAAATGACTAACTAAAAACACACTTGAAACAAAACAATACATATAATGTATATTATACGTATTACAATGATGCATTGATTTGACTTTTCTGTAGGAGTTACATGGAGTCCAGTCAGATGTTTACAGTGAACTTCGGCACTATAGGAAATGACTGAATAACATAAAAAGTATCAAAGTGCTGACAGTGTCCTGTTTGTAATTAGCTCCACAATGTAAAATATAAACTAAGATTTGTCACATTTACTCACAAATAATTTGTTTATTCTGCATTAATTGATTGATGTTGTATTCAGTGAGTACTGCCTGGCACTAAATGTAATTGTTGCTGCTTCACGTTCCTGTTTTAGGCTGTTTTATGATATGTATTTGTATCTAACTAATAATAAATGAAACTACATTTTAAAACCAGATTTTTGGCTCAGACAGATCCTGTCAAGTCTTCAAAAGTAATTGCATTGCTTCATTTATGATTTAATTTAAGGTTGGCTTTATTTTCATCACACTCTGACAGCTTACACCAACACACCCAGCACAGGTTAAATCAAAACATATTTATTTTTTACATTTGTTTGTTTGATCAGAGAACAAAAACGTGTGCTGAAAATCTAATTTTGGATAGAAAAAGTCCCTGCAGTATCCGGATGTGGAAGCAAACTGTCTTAAGTTGAGTCTCCTGAGTCAACAGACAGTGATCCGTGATTCATAAGGAAGACATGCAATCTGAAAATAGAGAGGAAAAATGTTAAAACTGCAATCAGAACATGTGGAACACAAGCCAGATATAGAAAACTGGTTCATCTTAAGTGAAGGAAATGTGAGGAATTAAGTCGGGCAATGTGGCATCAGTGGTTTTCTAAGTCAGGTTGGTTACTTGGAGTTATACTTGAAATGTGATTCAAATCCAGAGGAAACTGACCTCTGTGCGCTCATCAAGCGACATGGCTCTTGGATGGAATGGGCAAGCTGCTGGGCCTGTGCTCTTGTGGGACTAAAGCAAAGAAAAGATAGGATCACAAACACTGATATAACCCTCTGGAAACAGTCACTGTGTGCATTACATTAGTAATTAAGAAAACAACAAATTCTTACCAACTGGATAGGTTTCAGAGCTCATATATTCTCTGGTTTCTGTGGGAATATTAACAATTGTATAGCTTTTTTATTTCTCACAGCATAACTCCTGGAAATATGTCATACAGAATATGGTCTTACCATCATAGTCCGTTTGTTTATTGGTGCTGACTCCAGCCAGGCTGTTACTGCTGTCTTCCAAACTATCCCAATTTGGCCTTTCTCTGATTTGGCCATGGACCAACATACCACTCATCCCATTAACTTTTCCTCGTGTGGCCCACCTTTGGAGATTGGTGCTTTGACCGCCACCCTCCCAAGCATTTGTTATCCCTCCTTCCTCACTGTCTCTGCTTGCTTGGAGTTCTCCTTGAATCAAACTATGCTCCCTGCTCCCATGGTCCTGAACCAGGCTGCTGGTCATATCCATCGCTGCCATACCGTCTTTGCCCACTACAGTCACCTTCCTTGACGGAGCCTCATTTTTTGCCACAGCTCCGGGAATCATGATCTCATCGCTGTCAAGGTCTTTGGACACATCTAGGAAGAATGGAAGTCATTGCTATGCCATCTGAATCACCACATTCACCGCACTGATACAGACAGTTTGATTCAATTGGCTAATAATTTTGATTAAAAGCACTGCACCTCTGCTTTCATCTCCATTTTTGTCAAACGCATCAGGTTCTGAAATATTAGAAAATATCTTTGTTTACTGATATAGCATTACATTCTTTTTTACTAAATTTGCACATCATCCAAATTGCTCACGTACCTGAACATCTGTTGGTTTCAGAGCTCTCTGTAGATTTGGCATCTGACATATCTGTGAATGAATTTTTAGCCATTTATTGAAAAAGTAATTGTGCTTTTTTGTTTGTTTGAGTTCTTTTGTTTTGTTCAGTGTGTTTTTAGATGCTCTTTAAAAATGAAAAAGGAAACAACAAAAAAGTATACCGTCTGAGTCTTGCTCATTCACAGTGCCACATAGAGGGGTCCTTTGTGCTGCATTAAACAAGTAAAAGTAAACAACAAAAACAGCACGATTACTAGAAATGTTTCTGTTCTCCTTAATGCACTCAGGATTTTTTTTTATAGAGAACCAAAAGTAATTTGAGGATGTGAGTACATCTGAAAGCTACATTTGGAAGCACTGACCTGTGACGGCTGCAGGTGTGGTCCTTTCTGTAGTAAGTGCTAGTGCATCTACAAATTTGCAATGAACAAGTCTTGTGATCATTTCAAACAATGGTACAAGCATTGTTTAGCGACATGAATAGTTCTTACCATGTAGAAAGCTTAACACACCTTCTTTTGGGGATTGCCCTGTTAGACAGATTTGAATTTTATTACAAAATTAACAGTTTCCTGAACAATATTTAATTATTTACTCTCTTTCAATGGTTTACCTTTGATAGAAGCTGCCACCACCATATCTGCAAACGGAAGCAGGAGCAGGCAACACAAGAGGCTGAAAAAATTATTCAAGATTTCAGTTAGAAAATATATACTTATATCAAAACTAATGCAATATCTCATTTGTGGCTAGTACATGAAAGTAGCTTTAATTACAGAAGTTTAAAATGCAAAATAAATCCATCCAGACTTACATCTTCATTGCTGACTTTGGGTCCTGGGTCTGTCCACTGTTGGTCAGTAAGGGTGCAGTTAGGTGGCTTTTATGTGCTGCTGCTTTGTCTCGCTTTGTGACCTTTAATAGGCCTTGCCTTAGTTAATTATAGATTCTCACAAGAAGTATCAAATTGAGTTTTAGTCAAAGACTGTTTCTTTGTGTTGAACAGTGCGTGAATGGCACATAGAGGAGCAACAATTAGGTTAAAGGCTCTGATATGTTTACAAAGGCCTATTCATTTCAGTTCAGTATGACAACAATCATTCTTAACATTCACAGAAGCCACTGGTCTTCCCCTCATTTATGTGTTAATTACAGGTGGCTGGTTTTGTTTTTTTTTTCAGAGAAATGCCCCTGAGGCTATTCTATGGCCACAGAACATGTATTGTTTCTCCATTGTCCATTTATTCATTGTGGTACTACAAATGTCATGAAGAGTGCAAGATTTCAGGTGAATCTATTTAAATTGCAATTTCATATATATCCCTTCTTTCTCTAGTTCTACAGTACAACCACAATGATATTAAAAGCAGGAAAATTATGTAAATCACATTTAACCCTTACTGTTCATAATCTATATGCTTTCACATTATGATTCAGATCAATTTTGAATTCATAGTAAAAGTTTGCAACAAATTTTGAACAACAGATCAGATTAATTTAGAATATATACAAAACCTGTTCTGCATTAATAAATGAATGATTTATCCTTAAATATTTTTTCACAGATGATCAATATTTATTCAATGTTAATGAACACTTAGAGCAAAAGAATGCTTATTGCAAACTTGTCTGTGCGTTCAAAGCAGCAATAAAAGGTCAATCACACGCATGCCATTATAATCTTGTTCTGCTGCATTCCCTCCTTTAATCTCTGTTTCAATAGTTCAGAATAGATGGATTACAGTTTGTTTATTGTTAGATATTCTCACATGTGTTATCTGCTGGTACACACATTTATATTTAGTATAGCTTTAATGATCACTCGTCTTACTATAATTCACACTTTAACTATACATTCATACAGAACTTTATTCCATACACTTCAAGTATTTTATCTTCTTCATATTGACTGCAAATTCAGAATCCCCAATTAACCTGACAGTCTTTGGACTGTGGGGGAAAAAACCCACTCTAGATACACTGAAGTAGATCAAGCATGCAAATTCCACACAGAGATGCCACAGCAAGCATATGAACCAGGAACCTTTTTGCACTGAGGCAACAGTGTTAACCAGTCTACCACTATGCCCACCTTATTTCAGACCTCATACCTCTGTTACTTACGATCATTCCCCCTGATGTTTTACTATGATGCTGTTTGGCGATTCCACCGTGATGCTTCAAAGACCAATAGGTTCCTTTGTCTGCAGAAACCTGGGCAAATGTGGAGGAAACACTGACTATTCATGTGATAGATAAACATGGCATGTACATTTTCACAGTTTCAAAATTCCCTAAAACTACACATTTTCCTTGATTTGACGCACATTAGTGGACCTAAAAAAAATCTCAATGAATGAAGGTCATATTTGAGTTTTATTTTCGTGTATTTTGGGTCACTTTAAGAAAAGTAATCAAATTTCAACCATAAATGATTACATTTATTATTTAGGTATTTTCCCGATGTCAGATGTGAAAATAACAGTACTGAATTAAGTAAACCGTTTGTGATGCTCAGATAAATATAGGCATTGGCCTTGCTTAAGCCCACACAGGGGAAATTCACTTGTTACAAAAGCACAAGGTACAGGAAGAAAAAATGAATTAGAGATATATTAGAAAAAAATAAAAAATAGAAACAAAATAGAAACAAGAAAGCCAAAATACAATATTATGCACACAGTAATACATTTATTTATATTCATACATTTACTTGTTTTTAACAGATGGGATGTTTTAGTCTACTTGTGGAACCGAACACTGAGTTTTACATAAACTAAAAAGCTTTAACTACAGAGACGTCCGGATCAAAGTTTCCTCCTCTAGCGAGACCTGTTGGTGGCAGACTGAGTTACAGTCTCCCTATGAAAAGGAAAAGAGAGAGCGCCCCCTGCAGGAGAGGCTGTTCGCACTAAGCTCTTGATCTCGAGCATCGCCATATTGACGTCCCAACAACGCTGAGAGGTAATCGGGTTATTTAATCGCAAATATTCGTTGGTTTAGAGCTATTTGTGGGTGCTATGCACACGAGGAAAGGCTATGGATAAGTAACACAGCCGCGACGCCATTCTGCTGTTCGATCACAGTGATTCAAGGGTGTTTTTTCAAGGCGTTGTCAGCCAGTTGCCTCGCCAGCCAAGCTGGCTATTCACTCCCCTAGCTTGTTAGCTTAGCACTTTTTAGCTTTAAGAAATGTATTTTTTCGAAGCTTTTTGTGAAGTTCCACTTTAATAATGGGCAATTGGAAAGTCGTTTTACTACTTTAACGCAGAATTATTATTTTCTTTCCGTTACAGACCCATAGTGTGGTCGAGAGCTTGTTGTGACTTTGTACCCGGCTTTTTTTACTCTGCAGTTGGCGAAGCTAATGCTAACTAGCATGTAAGCCAGCTGCCCGGCTATCTCTTAGCTCCACAGTAGGCCTTGTGGGGCCACAGAAGGCTTGTGCGCACATTTCACCTCTTCATCAAAGTATTAAGCGGGCAAACTGGCTCCAGCTGAACGCGTGTCTCGTAGCAGATAGATCATTTGTCGACTGGATGCTCTTCGTGTGCTCGTAAATTTGACATAACCTTAATAACGTTATATAGTGGTTGGCGTACGTTGGCTAGCACACTGCTCGTGTTTTCCTGATTGATACTGTTGATTTTAATTAACCTACATTTCTGCCCCGTTTCAACAGGAGATACTGGCTTGGTGTAGCCCCCAGTGATGACTGTATTGAACCCCGTACCTCCTGATTAGACTGGTTGGATGCCCCCATTTAACATTCAGGTTGCTCCATTTTATACGCCAGCACATTTCCACACACTAGACATCCCCGGGCTATCCTTAGTTTTGTTTAAACGTGTCTGTTTTACTTTAAAATTGCTCTGTTTTACTTAAGATATTATTACTGCTCTTCTGTAGCGTGTGGGGAATATTCACATTTTCCTTTTGAAAGTTTTAATCAGGCTACCATTGAGAGTCTAAATATGTCTTAAACTTTTTGCTACACATTGCTCATCATTTCTTCCTGTAATATTTAATAAATGC
Organism: Haplochromis burtoni; assembly: GCF_018398535.1. NCBI lineage: Eukaryota > Metazoa > Chordata > Actinopteri > Cichliformes > Cichlidae > Haplochromis > Haplochromis burtoni. The sequence continues at coordinate 482,263 of NW_024582481.1, forward strand.
CAAGAACTGGTATGGTTTTTAACAATATATATATGTGTATATTTTTTTGTCTGTTTTCCTATGTAGCTTACTTACCGTAGAGGCATTTCAGCCAACTTTGTTTCAGTTCACCTTTCACCATTGTCCTGGAGGAAACCTCCCAGGTATGCTGTGCTGTCTTATATTTCAATATTTGGCCAACATTTTATATACAAGGCTGTTTATAACAGTTGGAATGCTAAACCAGTACTCAAAAATGCTTATGTAACCATCAGTATGTATTTGTCTTGCACATTTGTGCCCCTGTGATTTTAATAGAGCTTTATTGTATAATTTCATTTGTTCTTTTTCTGTCTCATCTCAGGAGATTTAGAGAAGACCCTTTGTAGAATATGTCTGGCCCTGTTCCAAGCCGCTCTCGAGTTTACCCTGATGTAAACACACAGAGACCTCGGGAATACTGGGACTATGAGTCCCATGTTGTTGAATGGGGGTAAGGAAAAGGGGTTATTGTTGGTGACCTTGGTTTAGTTTTTGTTTTTGTTTTTTTGTTTTTTTTTGTTTTTTTCCTTTGGTTTTTAACTCTGACTTTTAAAAAATTTTTCCCCAGCAACCAAGACGACTATCAGCTAGTCAGAAAACTAGGGAGAGGCAAATATAGTGAAGTGTTTGAAGCCATAAACATCACAAACAATGAAAAAGTGGTCGTCAAAATACTGAAGGTATGGATGTTTATCGATTGATTGTTGGTGGATTTCACCTTGTCACTTCAGTTGAGATTTTATAAGCCTCATGAGACCTCGTCCCTGTCCATAGCCTGTCAAGAAAAAGAAAATCAAGAGAGAAATAAAGATCCTGGAGAATTTGAGGGGTGGTCCAAATATCATCTCACTGTTAGATATCGTCAAGGACCCTGTGGTAATGTTCTGTTTTTCTACTTAAAATAATTCGAGGCTTTTAAACGCGAAAGACTTTTTGCAAAAACACACATTTCCCTTTTTCTTTTAGTCACGGACCCCAGCTCTGGTGTTTGAACATGTCAACAACACAGACTTCAAGGTAATGATGTTGTTTTTGTGGACTGCTAATTTTGAAATGTTAATCTTACTGTTTTTTCCCCAAACTGCCTCTAATTTGTTTTGTTTTTTTATTCTTTTATAGCAATTGTATCAAACTCTGTCCGACTTTGACATACGGTTCTACATGTACGAAATCTTAAAGGTAAGCAGTTTTTCGTACATGTGGATTGCACCAGCTGTTCTGTTATTTTGGAAACGTTAGATCAATATATATCTTTTTATTTATTTATTTTTAATTTTTTTTAATGGCAGGCTCTGGATTACTGCCACAGTATGGGAATTATGCACAGAGACGTCAAGCCACACAATGTAATGATTGATCATGAACATAGAAAGGTATTGTATTATTATGTTGGCTATTGTCATTATCATTTGTGGTTCACACCAGCTTAGGCTTGTAGCCCGATACAGTTATTGCAGCATATTCTGACTTGTTCGTCTTGTTCAGCTCCGTCTAATCGATTGGGGTTTGGCTGAATTCTACCATCCAAACCAAGAATACAACGTGAGAGTGGCATCCAGGTACTTCAAAGGACCTGAACTGCTGGTAGACTACCAGGTGAAACTATTTATATTACTATCTGCATGTAGAGGCAAATAAATGTCTGTGTTCAATATATAATCAAGTCAGGAAGCCACTTCAATCCAGTGCCCGTCTTCATATTATTTGTAGATGTATGACTACAGCTTGGACATGTGGAGTTTGGGTTGCATGCTTGCCAGCATGATCTTCAGGAAGGAACCTTTCTTTCATGGTCATGACAACTATGATCAGGTATGATCTTTTTTTGTTTTTGTTCTTTAAATATAGTCTTGTCAGTGTGGTCAGGGACCTTATGGCCAAAATAGAGCTGCAGAGCTTTTTTTTTTTCCCACAATACAGAGTATTTTTATTTTCTACACAGTCACACTAGTATTCTCAGAGCAGGCGCTGGTGTCATCATAACCTTGTGTGGAAAACCAGCAGCGATTGCTTCAGGGTTTGTTTATTCTTAACTTTGTGCCAGCTTGATGTATTAAATGAACCAGGAAAAAAACAAAGGGTGCAAGACGTGACGACATATCTAAGGACGTACGTCATGACACAGTTTAATCCCGTCTGTAATGTCAGTTATGTTAGGAGCTTTGCTTATCTACACTAGGACTAAGGTCAAGATGCTAAAGTAGTCCATTAAATTGAAGCCTAGCATCAAGTCCTCTTTATTGTAACTAAATAGTTAGGATCCTTTATTGAACCTCTCTTATAAAACATTAGTATTCCATATTTGATTATTTGTACATTTTAGCTTTTGATCACCTGCTAATGCAGTTTTCAGTTGTATTTATCAGCATTAATTCATCTAGCATAATTCCATTTCTTGAATTATAATATCAAAATGCAGCGAGCGACAGATGATTCATATCGGTATTTCTTACTTACTGAAACAGTCATAGCATTTCAAACCAGTTTAAGGGTCACAAGGTTGATTCATATACTTTCAAAGGAAAAGCTATCATAACGATGACTGTGCTACGATCAGTTAATCATTTCTCTAGATGCTCCACCCAGTTGAAGTAAACCACCATCGATAAATAGGAAACCTTTGGTCATTGCTAATAAAAAATACTGAATCACAGTAAAAGGTTAAATTACACGTTGATTCGCATGGGCTTTTATTTTCTGGAAATATGTGTGACTGATAAGAAAATGAACCACTGGAACTGTGGTTTTTTTTTTGTTTTTTTGTTGTTTTTTTTTGTTGGTATGATGTAGCAAATTTTTATATATATAGAGAGAGAGAGAGAGAGAGAGAGAGAATTTTTATTTTTTTTGTTTGGGGATTTTTCTTTAAAATAAAAATAACGTCTGATTCTTAAATAATTACTATCATCAGGTTTTGAAATTATTTTCCTTTAAGCGTGCTTTGATAAGTTTTATGATTAAAAGCAGAATGAACAGAATGAGTGTCAAACATGCCCAGTCTTAATATAACAAAATGTGTTGTCCTGTATTTGTACTCTCCCACCATTAATTATTGGTCTGTACACACCATGGTCAAACAAATGCTTCATGTAATCCAACTGCTTTTTTTATTATTATTATTTGTAATTTTTTTGTTTGTTTTGCAGCTTGTGCGAATTGCAAAAGTACTTGGCACAGAGGACCTGTATGACTACATTGACAAGTACAACATTGAGCTGGATCCACGGTTCAATGACATTCTGGGAAGGTAAAAGATCATAGCTGCTTGTTCATAATAAAGCATCCATTGAGTGTTTTGGCTTATGACTAAGTTTCAATGGCCAATTTTTTGCCTCTAGGCATTCCCGCAAAAGGTGGGAAAGGTTTGTGCACAGCGAGAACCAGCACCTAGTCAGTACAGAGGCTCTAGACTTCCTTGACAAACTGCTGCGTTACGACCATCAAGCCCGCCTCACGGCCAGAGAGGCCATGGATCATCCTTACTTCTGTAAGTCTTGTATTTCCTGTCTCTGCATGTATTGCTTTTTTTGTTTGTTTGTTTTTGTTTTTTTAACATTTTGTGGTTGCTTACATACATGTTTGTTCTCAGATCCCATCGTAAAAGATCAGGGAAGGGGGGCCACTCCTGGAGGGATGGCTGCCAGCTCCACTCCAGTCAGCTCCTCAAGTATGATGGCCGGTGAGTAATCTTGTTCAAAGTGGCATGCACTTACAGACAACAGTCTTGCTAGCTGCACGATGCTTTTGCAAAGAATTATCTAGAAGATAGATGACCTCTGTTAGATATCTATAATTAGCCCTTTACTGTAAAGTAGAGGTGTGACTTTGTTGACTTTTTTTTTTTTTTTTTGAAGGAGCACCTGACAGTGGCTGCAGTTAAAGTTATGCACTGGTGTTAAAAAACATTAATAAAGTACATCACCGTTTAGAGCTGTGATTTTCTGATTAGTAATGTGGCAACATTTCTTATAGATTGCATCAGGTAACTTTGGTGCATAATAATATCAGCTGCAGCTGCGTTTAAGGCATGCTCTGCAGAAGTTGCTCATATTTATTTTTCTCAGAATGGCACCTGGACAGCTTCACACTTTTTCCTTTTGAAAATAGAAAAGTTCAGTTGAAACAAATTGAAGCAACCTAACAGCATGCGTGTGTACGAAGATGTGTGCTGATTGTATATTATAACTATGGAACATTTTGAAAACACCTGTATTATTCTAGCTGGCTTGAACTTTGTGATTATGAATATTTTTACTTGTGGTGTAAGATCCAGCCCATCGTGATGCCCGTTCTTTGATCTCCCTCCTTTCTGTAATTGTGCATTTTCCGGGTGATTAATGATCCTTCTTCCTTTCCTAGGCATCACCTCAATGTCCTCCACACAGCCCATGGCTAACATTGCTGGATCACCCGTCATCCCCGCCCCCAACACCCTGGCCACACAAGTCCCTGCGGCCACCGGGGCCCAGCCCTGAAGCCACTTCCTCACCCGTGTTTGTGTCCCACGGCCATGACCCACGTAGCTCTCACTACGACCCAGGGCCATGGCTCCCCCTTTTATGTTGGAAAAATAACAAAGAAGATTTAAATTGCTTTTCACATTCAGTTCTATTTTGACACCTGGACTTGACAGAAATGTATTGTTGCACCTGTCAGAATTATTAGAAATTAATTTGGGTGTGTTACTTGACAATGCTATTGTCTAGAAATCCTAATGAGATGTAGACCTGAAGAGAATGGATAATAAAAATTTATTTTGTATGTTTCAAATATACAGTCTTGCTCTTGAAACTGTTTGACGGGGATCCTGCTGTATTACACTGTGAACCTTTGACACGACTTCACGAAACAAGAGTCAGGAATCTGGCGCGCCCCACCCAACAGCGCTCGCTGGTCGCACACGATGTAATGTGCAGGAGTTGTAGGTGTTTTGAAGTTGTTAGACGCTATCGTTCTTTAATTGGACTTTTTGTAGATATTCTACAGTTACTGTCAGGTTGCATGCACCCAATGCTGAGTTTCACAGGGTCAATAGTTTGCCAATTTTATGTTACTTCACTTCTGTATGTGTATGTATGTGTTCATGTTTGTTTTTTATGAAGTCTCTTACACATGATTTTGATTATAGACAATTTTGTAACTTTTTTGTTTTATGTTGGGAGGGGTCATCACCTACAGAAAACAACTTCAAAAATAAACAATTTAAACAGGGTTTTGCAGGCCCTACATGTTATTGAATATACACCAGTACATCAGGCTGGTCATGTAGGTATGTGTCAGTGAATGGAAACACCATAGTCATTGTTTACTGCAAGAAAAGTTTACTTGAATGAATATTTACACCTAATATTAGGTTTCCTTTAGATGGACTAGTGGATATAGGTGTGTTTTTAGAATGTAAGGGTTCGAAATACCTGACGGCAACCTCTGTGTGGGAGAGAACAAATGAATACATATGTAATCGCTCACACACACCCCTTGAGATTATTTCCATATTATATTTTTCTTATCATTTGTCAGATAAAATTCTCAGAACCAGGTAGAGCTGTTCGAGCTTGTCGAGGACCACGCCCCAGTGCAAGCGTGGAATAAAACAATGAATTAGGCTGGGATTTCTGAATATCGCAGGCCATTCTGTTCATGAAAAAAAAGAAAAAACATCACCAGGCTGCTAATTTTGGAAGCTAACCCCATGTTTTTATAACTGGCAATATCTTATTTTTAATATATGATTATTGTGGCTAAAAGAAGTCACTTTAGTCATAGTTTGGGTAGCTGTTATTAAAAAAAAAGAAGGAAAAATAGAGAAATAGTCCTTTTTTTCTGTCCAGTTACACTGAAAATGTGAATGAGTGGCGATAGAAGGCTTTTAAATGGTTATCTTCACTACTGGTTCAAAAAGAGCCTAATGCTGAAACCTTGCATTGGAAGGAAGGTTGTCCAGATTACAAAAGCAAACATTAGTCTCCAAACTGTGGTGTGAGTGCAGATTTTTCAAAGGCCAGGAAGAGAGAGAAGTTTAGCAAGCCATTAGTGCAGGGAGCATGGAGAAAGAGAGTCACACCTGATTTATGAATTCAGAGGGGTCTGTCAACTCGCTCCTTTTTGCTATGTCACTAGTTAAACTGATACTTCACAGCAGGCCCAAACTATCCTCAGGCTGCTCGGAGGCCACCACTTCCCCCGTGGACCTGAAAACCATAAAAACACTTCTCTACTTCCCTTTACCTACTACAAACTTGCTAAAAGCTATATATGAGATTTATTGAATAGCTGACCTTAAGAAACATTAGTAAAACTATCCAATGCCATAATTATACACAACTCATGTTCACATTACTGTTAATTAAGACTTCTGTGTGTTTGCTTGCTTGTTTTTAATTCTGTCTAAAACGTGGGAAGGACCTGCATTCACAGCCCTGATCATGCTGTAACCAACAGCAGCAAACCTGAGAGTGAGTCAGCATGACTTGCATAGTCACCGGCCACTTCATTAGGTACATCTTGCTTGTTCTGGGTTGAGCCCTTTTTTGTCTTAAAATTCTATATGGCATAGGTTCATTAAGGTACTGGAAACATTCCTCAGAGATTTTGCTTTGTGTTGACGTGAGAGCATCACGCAATTGCTGCAGATTTGTTGGCTGCACATCCGCGATGAGAATCTCCCATTCCGTCACATTAAGTTGCTTATTCATTTGAGATCTGGTGACTGTGGAGGCCATGTGAGTACAATGGACTCATTGTCATGTTCAAGAAACTGTTCGGCATGGTTTGAACTTTGTGGCACGGCACGTTATCCGGCTGGAAGCAGCCATCAGGAGATGGGCACGCTGTGGTCATAAAGGGATGGACATGGTCAGGTAGGCTGTGCCAGTTAAACAATGATTCGAAATGTGCCAAGCAAACATCCCCCACACCCTTACACCAGCAGCAGCCTGAACCGCCCATACAAGGCAGGATGGATCCATGCTTTCATGTTGATAATGCCATATTCTTTTCAGTTTCATGTGTTATACCAACAACTGATTAACTGCCAGAAATTGTGTTTTTTATGTGTAATCATTTAGCATATTTTAGTAAATAGACTGTAGTCAGCAGGATTTATGAAGAGTTTATATATAAAATAAAGAACGATCTGTTTAATCTTCATCACTCTGTGTGTTTGTAGCTGCATTACAATCAGTCCAATCTTCTTTTGGCTCATAAGATATCTTTGCAGAATGGTGAGGTTATACTTGTTGCAATTTCTACTGCAATCTTGGCCAGATCTTTCTTGAAAAAGACATTTTTAATGTCAATACACTTTTTAAACCTTCCCCCGTGCATTCAGCAATTTCGGTGACGGAAATTACTTCTTGGGACTGCACCTCTTCTTAGCTCACAGGCGTGGCAGCCAGTAGTGTAGATTTAGCCCATGTGCTTCAGTCTTCAACATGCTGTGTGTTGAGAAATGCTCTTCTGCATACTTTGGCTGAAACAGGCGTTTATTTGAGACACTCTCCTCTGACTTCTGAGCCATTTTCACCCAAAGAACTGCTCCTCACTGGGTAGTTTCTCTTTTACAAACCATCCTCTGTAAACTCTAGCGATGGTTGTGTGGGAAAATCCCAGCAGTTAGTGAAATAATCAGGCCAGCACCAAAAACCATGCCGCTTTCAGCCACTTAGATCACCTTTCTCCATCATTCTGATGCTCCGTTTCAACTTCAGCAGGTCATCTTTACCAGGTCTACATTTCTAAACGCACTGAGTTGCTGCCATGTGACTTGCTCATTAGCTGTTAACAAGGGGTTAAAAATGTGTATCTAATGAAGTGACCAGTGAGTACATATCCCCTTACAGAAAGTGAAATTTACTAAAAGATGATCCCATACAGGTGCACTGGATGTTCCCAGAGGGCTCACAAAGGTACATATTACACACAAAGGTGACTCCATTGCATGTGCAGAGTCAAGAGGCCAAATGTTAATCATGAGGCAACTCTGCTGGTAGAATGTGTTTAGAATATTAGGAACAAACCTGCAGGCTGTGTGCACTTCATCGTCTACTAAGGGCAAAACATGCAACATCTGTCAACTTTCAAAATACCCAACTTTCATGCGCACAAACAACATAGATCTGTCTTTTAGATGCTAACTCTTTGGATCTACAGCAAATTTACGTGTTTATCAAATTTAGAGATTCACAATGCGATATATATAAGTGATGCATTTCTTATTTCACATGGTAAGAAGCGGTATTTCGGATTGTCCTGAATGCAGCATTTCGGGAACGCCCCGCTGTTGCAGTTTTTAAGTCCGTTTGAAAACCTTTCCTCCTCCAGATTTCAAAATGGGAAAGCTGGCATACATTTCACTTTTTGTAGCTGCCTTGTCGGTGCTGTTAGGAGAGAGATTTATCAACCTCAGGTACTACAGCGTTCATGTCGAAGCACTTTTGTGCGCTCGGACTGTTTCAAAATAACTTTTTTTATGCAAACTCTGCAGGAAAAGGTGCCTTGCTACTAGAGAGATCATCCCGAAACACCTCCCCAACTGTGTTGCACTCAAAAATCTGGGTAAGCCAACATGCAAGAAAATGCAGCCGATACTTTGATGCAGACTAGAAACCAGAAAAATTAACAATATGTGGATATTGTGCTTTTAGATTATGGATCGGAGGATATAACGATCCTGGAAAACGGGCTTGCCCTTATCAGCACTGTAAGTTGTTTTTGCTGTAAAGCAGCCAAATCTCCACCTCTTAGGTTAACAGCCTTAAAGCCCATAGCAATCGTGTGTAATAAGAATGTTAATAACATCAGGAATTTATAATGTAGCAAGTGTTATTACACTTTGTATAATTACAGTATTTTTCATGCTTTGTGTGTGCAGGGTCTGAAGTTTCCTGGACTGCCTTCCTCAGATGTGCCTGGAAAGATATTTCTGCTTGATCTACAGGATTCTCAGATGAAACCAGTAGAGCTCCGCATGCCAAGGAACTTTGATCTTGACTCTTTCAACCCTCATGGCATCAGTGTATACATCGATCCAAGTGGTAAACAACCCTACAGTTCATATGCATTTGCACACATCGCATGCAAGTGTCCACAGAATGGCATCTGGAAGGCAAAAAGTCTGATGTCCTCGATTTGAGTAAACTTTGCAATTTATTGCTCAACTTAGGGCACTGAGGACAATGTTTACTTTTTTCTTTTGCTTGTGTGTGCTTGCCAAGCATGTGGTCAAACCTGCTGTGATACTTACAGGTGGTACCATGTAAGTACAGTAAGAATAGCCAGGCTTTTCATGAGTGTGTTTGCAAAGCCTAGTGATAATTTTCTTTTTATTTAATTTCAAGTTCTGCATGCTCCTCAACTTTGACACAGTCACACACACACGCCTTATAGACATTATTATTGTTCTCTGCCTTTCTTATTGTTTTTTCCAGATAGCACAGTCTACCTGTTTGTTGTCAATCATCCTCAACATAAAAGCCAAGTGGAGCTATTCAAGTTTGTGGAGGAGGACCGTGCCCTAGAGCACCTGAAAACCATTAAACATGAACTTCTCTACAGGTAAAGTAATATGACAAATTTCTGTTATAAATGACATTTGAGATTTACTGAATAGTCAGCCTTAAACAATATTTGTGCGACCATCTCATGTCATAATATAGTTCCATACAAATCATGCGCATGTTAATGTATAATAACACGACAAAACATTTTTTGTTTCCTTTCTATTCTAGCGTAAATGATATTGTTGCAGTGGGAGTGGATAGCTTCTATGCAACAAATGATCACTATTTTAACCAAGAAATCCTGAAAGTATTTGTGGAGCCTTTACTGCCTCTGACGTGGGCTAATGTTGTGTACTATAGTACTGAGGAGGTAAAAGTGGTCTCTGAGGGTTATTTCTTTGCAAATGGAATCAACATGTCACCAGACAAAAGGTAAGAATGATCACGAGGCCCTTGCACACGGTTACATATGTTTCAAATATCTGAATGTCTTTATTTTAACGTTCTCTCTTTTATAGGTATATTTATGTCGTAGAATTTTTTGATCAAAAAGTGCACGTGTTGGAGCGGAAAGAAGACAATTCATTGGCCAACGTCAAGGTAGCTAATAAAACTGACTTACCACAACAGTGTGGAATTGCTTTTTTGACAGTTTAAAAAAAAAATTGAAATCCATTGAAAAATACTTTGATAATTTATCAACATTTTTTAAATAATATTGCTATATTTACAAAGTCCCTTTCAGTTCTCTTGCCACAAGGGATTCGTGTCTGTGGCTTGAATTGAACTAAGGCTGAACCATAAATTAATTATGGTCATGATAAAATCATTACATAAAAATTCAATTTAAAAAAAAGTGTTTTATTTTTTGTTGTTGTTGTTGTTGTTGTTGTTTTTAATTGAACCTTCTAACTGATTTATTTAAAAATTAATATAAATTTGCATATATGAGTTTTAACTTGAATCATTTTGGCATATCCAGCATTTTTCCCCCAAATTATTGCTTAAAAATTTATCGTGCTATTTATTTAGTCTAAAAAAAGTCATGTATTAAATATATCTACATTTGGTGTTAAAAGAAAATACAAACGCTGAATATGCTCACTGCAAGTACTTGCAGAGTTAAAGTCTTTTATTTATATATATATATATATAGTGTGTGTGTGTAATTGCAGTCTTTCGTTTCACATTTAACCAGTCTGTTGCTGTGGGTACACTCTGTGACAACGTCGAGGTTGACCCTGAAAATGGTGACCTTTGGTTAGGCTGTCACCCTAATGCATGGAAGGCTCTCATGTTTGACCCCAAAGACCCACCAGGATCAGAGGTCTGGTGTTTCTTCTTATTTGTGTTTCTTTTCTCACTATATAACAGCACATGCACCCATTTGTAGAGATTGATCTGATTATGTTTAACATCTTATGATTTCGTATGTTTGCAGATCATCCGTATCCAGAATGTTCATTCTGATCAGCCTGTGGTTACACAGGTGTATGCAGACAATGGACATGTGATCATGGGCTCTTCAGTAGCCGCTTCGTATGGAGGGAAGTTGCTCATTGGCTCTGTGTTCCACAAAGCCTTGTGCTGTGATTTACAGTAGACAATGAAAGCAAACACTGCCACTCACTTTAACACATGAGAGGGGGAAAAAAAAAATCTCAATTCAGGTGTTTAAAAGGACAAAAAAAAAGGGAAAACAAATATTTGTATCTGTTCTCAACTGGGACAGTTTATACTGCACTGCGTTCAGCCTACAAAAGTGGTATTAGACACAGAAATGACTGAACTATCAAGATATTTGCTTCACTGTTAAATAATTGGAACAATTATGAAAATAATGTTTTTAATTTGATAATTTGTGACTGTCTGTATTTGGCTTTAAATAAAAGGTGAAATGTGAACTTTAATAAATAGATTTGTTGTGGTTCCACAATGAAGTTGTCCACTGTGTCCCCAGTAAGTAAATGCACACTTGTCAACCGGGGGGGGGCGAGGAATGTTATTTGATCCATCACCCTTTTCACAATCATCCTCACCCATGAGGCAAGATCTGGCTTGGAGCTCCAGAGCGAGGGCGATTGATGGTCATTTTATATTTCTTCCATCTACAAATAACAACACCAACACTTGTCACCTTCTTGCTGATTGGATGGAATTAAAGAAATTGATTCTGTGGACAGGTGTGCTTTTTGTGATTGATTGCTTGATTGAGTGTTTGTGCCATATGGGCATGCAACCATTCAGTGGGAGCCAGAATTCTTCCTGGGTTTTAGGGGATCATATACGTTTTTCACTCAATGACGTGCAGGTCAGTTTTAAAGTTGTATGTAGTGTGGGGTTTTTTAGTTTTGGGGTTTTTTTGGGGGGGGGGCATAGACTGTTTATGCCTTTGTAAGTGACAGAACTTAGGAATTCAGCAGGGAATCACATAACTGTTTCTCCCACTGTATACACACTGCCCCCAAAATAAAGAAAGAGATAAAGGAACACCTTTTAATTAGATTATAGCATCACATCGCTTCTGGGATATTGATTAGGTCTTGTTAATGAGATTAAGAACAGGTGCACTAGATGGACAACAGTAACTAAACTTCATGAGGGTGGCCTGAGGGCCCGACGTACTCTAGGGGAGGGGGGATCCCTCAGGACACCATCCATCATCTCATTAGCAGGATGTCCCAACATTGTCTATACTGATATAGATTTCACAAAGTTGTCCTTAGGCTTCTCGGTTATTCTCTCAGAAAGTTAATGAACATGATTGGTATTCTGAGTACTGCATTTCATAAATTGTGCTTGTGTGTTGATATTGTATTATACTTTAATTTGTCCACACATAATATATTGTAATAGTGTTTGGGGTGCTGTGTCTTCATAAAATTATATTAATTCAAAAGACATTTTTGCAGATAATGAATTTTTCAAATAGACTTTCCTCTTTTTGTAAAATACTAAATCTTGACAACATTTAATGTGAATAAATATTGCATATCTCTTTTTATGTATAAGTATGTATATTTAATTGGTGATTTACTAGTTGTTTTGCAACATTTCTTTTATGTCTTTTTCAGATGTACATACTTACTAAACAAGACACCATGGTGATTTTTATTTACCCTTATGCAGAAAGCAAAATACACATCAATATTGAGAACCTCTTTATTGGAACAAACTATCACCAGTTCTTCAGTTCACAACTGCATTTTATTCTTTCAAAAACAATTAAAAACTATGTTTATTTCTAATAGCACAAATATATATTTATTATATTTGTAAATGATTGTATGTAACTTGTCTGTTCCAGCTGCTTACCTGTTCATGTTATAGGGAAGGTGGTTGTTCTTATTCTTAAACTGTACATTATTGTTGTTGTTGATTCTATGTGTGTGCAAATAAAACGAAACAGAAAAAAAATACACCATGATATTTTTCCAACTGAGATTTGATGGTAGCAGTGCACACGTACGTGCGGTGTGTTCGGATACAGTGTAGCTTTTAAGTTGTGCTGCATAAATAATCCATTATTCATATACCGTGTGTAGCTATGCATTTATATTCACTAAACTTTGTTTCTTTCTTTGGGCAAATATTTTATGTTATAAATACCCTAAAATTAATGCTACCTTGACTTGTTACAAGGAACAACAACAACAAAAAAGATCCATGTTTTCTTTTCTTTCTTTTCTTTTTTTTTTTTTAGTCTTAGCAGCTGTTTCTAATTTTAACAGATCAAACTAATTTTAGCACTCTGTCTCCATCTTTGGGGCAGTTGTGTTAATGCACATTGAAAATCATGGCACTTCCATAGGTAACCCCTGACACTTATAAACATGGCTGCCATGAAGAAAGTACTACTTGCTGTTGCTGTTGCTGCCTTTGCAGTTTTCAGTGGACACAGGTTCCTTAAACTGAAGTAAGTTCTGTTCCGACAAGAAAATCTGACGTCATATGTCGCATTAAATTTGGGGATTGGCAGCACAGATTGTAAATGTTCACAGCTGTTGTTTGCTAAAGCACGTTGAAGTGTGGCCAATGTTTTCATGGAAAGACTTAACAAATGTATCCTTGGGCTTCTCGAGCAGACTTTCAAACTGTAGTACTGATTTGTACTGCTTCTTTGTAATGGCTCTGTAAACTTCTTCCGCAGGGAAATCATGCTTGCTTCCAGAGAGATTCCAGTGAAACACCTCAGCTGTCATTATTTGCAGAATATTGGTATGTAATCTTTGTATTCATGCTCATATCTTCGTTCTGGGGTTTGCATCGTGAAAATCACGTTTAAACTGCGTTTAACATGTGGCATTAGCTGAAGGGTCTGAAGTTCACACAACTGTCTGTAGAGCATGCGTCACCAAGGCATGACATAAGACTGTGCTCTCTGTAAGGACTGAGAAGGGGAAATATATTTATTGATTTGTTTGTTTGTACAGAATATGGGGCAGAGGATATCACAATACTGAAAGATGGACTGGCCTTCATGAGTACGGTATGTTATTAATTTCATGGGCAATTGTTTGTGTGATGACCTCTTGAGCAAAGCCCCACATTTAGAAAAGTTTCTAACATGTAGTGTTCACGGCTCAGGGGTTGAAGTTTCCTGGATTACATTCGTTTTCTGATGAACCAGGGAAAATGTATGTTTTGGATCTGCTGCACCCGAAACCCACTCCAGTGGAGCTGCAAATCAGCGGAGAACTGGACCTCAGCTCGTTCAACCCACATGGCATTAGTGCATACACTGATGAAGCAGGTGAATAATGGCATCAAATTTGTTATTATTTTAAGTAACAGAAATGTATTCGGGTTGTTTTTTTCCATTGTACCCTTATGCACGCATGCATAGGTTTGTAAAGTTAGAAGGGCTGATGTTTTTTTTTTTTTTGCACACCCACGTGCTACACACAGTACTTGTATTTACATAAGGCAGATATACAATGTAACACAGCTTTTAACTGCAGCTAATTTTGTGTAATATTGTTGTTTCTCTGGAAAGTCTGTGAGCCATGTTGTTTGTCGTCTTTTTTTTTTTTTTTTTTTTTGTTTTGATCATTCTCATTTGGAAATGAGATCGCACATAAGTATGAAGGGAGGGGTATTTTTTGGTATGCCAGTAATTCTGGACTAAATGACATGAATGGGTCTTTGAGTGGTGACTGTGCATTCTGTCATAGTACATTTAGGGCAGTATACCTTACACTGTTACTGTGACTTATAAATGAACTAAAGTCGTCTTGGTTAAGTCTCTACAAGCTTTGCACATGTAGGTTTTGGAAATGTATCTAATTTTCCAAATGGATCTTCCCAGACTTGTTCAGGAACACGTCTGAAGCTCCTCTAGTATTGTCTTGGCTGTAGTCTTTGGTTCTTCATGCTGAAGGTTCTCCATGGCCATAGGCTTAGGACTTTTGTACCTTCATCCAAGTTTTCTTCAAGGACTTGCCCCTTGCTTCTGAACAACACCCCCTATAGCATGATACTGCTAATATCTTTCACTGGTATTAGCGTGGTGATGTTCACCGTAGTGTCTAGTATAAATTTTGGATTCATCTGGCTAGTGATTATGTGTTGCATATCCATCTGCTTTATGAAACATCCTATTGTGTGGACCAGTCTTTTCTGGAATATTGTCTAAAATGAGCAGAATACTTTGTATCAACAGTGTGAGATGCCAAAGGTTAAAGGCCAGTGACAGTGAAATGCATAAAGAAATTTGGGGCCTTATGTTTACAGCTAAGGAAAACAATAATTTTAATTAATGTAATGATGCAAATATGATCAGTATTTTCGTTGCCTTTATTCATTTTACTTGATAACAGGTTTTGGACAAATGAATAAGAGGAGGCAGTTACATTACAGTGTCCTTGATACACAGCTGAGATTTTCCTATATGTGCCAAAAACATCTCTGTGTACTAAAAGTGAGTTTTGTGAGGCTTTGATATTTTGTCTGCATTTAGCTTGTCCCCTTACTTAAGCATAAGTTCCTGTTGGGTCAGGCTATAAAAAAGTAAATTGCTCCTCACTGCTTTAGGGAAGGAAAGAAGGTGACAATTTACTATGAGTCTGCAGCCTAAATTGGTGTATGTGCGTGTCTGCTTTATTTTTATTTTTATTTTTTTAAACAATAACAAGCTATTTTAGTTGTTTATTTCCCTGAGCACCAACATGACTTAAACACTAAGGGAAACCTACGTTTCCTCCACACAGCAGGGTTGACAAGACTTTTCTTCTTCTCTGCAGATGACTCTGTGTACCTGTTTGTGGTCAATCACCCTCATCACAACAGCCAAGTAGAGATCTTTCGTTATGTTGAGGAAGACACACTCGTGCACATAAAAACCATCACCCACCCCTTACTCCACAGGTATGAACTGTATGAGAAACCTTTTAATGCCTTATTTATTGGGGTGGCTGTGGCTCATCCCATCATGTAAAGCCTGTGTGCCAAATGTCCTTGGGCATGATACTAACCCCAAGCTGCTCTCCGATGCATCCATCAGAGCATGAATGTATGCAAATGTTAGATAAAAAGCATAGGGGGGAAAAAAGTGCTTGTGTAACCGAGGCACGTTTTATAAAACGCTTTGTGTGCTTGTTGTTCCATGTTTTTCAGTGTGAATGACATTGTTGCAGTCGGAGTGGAGAGCTTCTACGCCACAAATGACCGCTACTTTCACAGTGATGCACTTCTGCTTATTACTGTCTTTTTGGACTTAACCTGGTGTGACGTGGTGTTCTACAGTCCACACGAAGTGAGGGTGGTGGCCGATGGTCTGCGGTCCCCAAACGGCATAAACATATCTCCTGACAAAAGGTTAATCTCAGTTCCTTCCACCAATCAGTGATCATGTATGTGTTGATTGAGTTAAATGTCTGTTTTATTTCAGACAGAAATACAACAGAAATAACAGAATACATTGTAAATTAAGTGAAGACATCGAATTGTCATCCACATCTCTATATAAAACACAATTTAGATGCTTGAAAAGGAGTGGGATGAGATTTACAGTTTGTTATTGTAACATGATTTTTATTTTATTTTATTTTTTAAACACAGGTACATATACGTTTCGGATATTATGGATCATGACATAGATGTTTTTGAAAGGCAAGAAGGGGAACAATTGAGGTACATCAAGGTAATAGTGTTGTGTATTCTAAAGTCAGAAAAAACAAAAACAAAACAACAACCCAAAACTCTCATATCTGCGTGCTAAATGTGAAGCTAAGCCCAGCCTAGTGTTGCAGTTTTTACCCCTCAGCCATGAGAGGTTGAGGGGGTATTGTCATCACCCCGTCCTGTGGGCAGAGTGGATGCCCAAGTGGAGAATGAGGTGACGTACGATACCTTAGGTGAATCTAGTAAAAACGAGTTTAAATCTCAATGACCTCGAGGTCAAAGATGAACTTTCCTGTAGCCTAGAATTTTAAAAATGTATACCATAGGTACATCTGCTGAGGGGTATCAGTGACAGCTGCCTGTACATTTTTCATAATACTGTAGCTTCATATTTAACATGTAGACATAAAAGTAGCACTAATCGTTTGAATTCTGCTGAATAAGAAAGAAGTTCTGTTGCAAGAAGAAAAAAGAAAAGAAGGTTGGATTGTTGCTTTAACGTCATACACAAGGACAGAATAATCAGGTTTCATTTACAGCATGTAAACAACATGTGATGCTTTCAGTCTGTAGCTGTTGGATCACTTTGTGACAACATCGAGGTGGACCACAAGACAGGTGACGTATGGCTGGGTTGTCACCCAAATGCCATGAAGTTGTCAAGCTATGATCCTGAAGATCCACCTGGCTCTGAGGTTAGTTTGTTTAAAAATAAAAGAAAAACATTGCAGCTAGATTTTTACCTATTCATTTTATGAATGTGTCCTTCAGGTGCTCCGGATCAAGAATATTCACTCAAAGCAGCCAGTGGTGAGCATGGAGTACGCGGATGATGGCCATGTCCTTATGGGCTCCAGTGTAGCAGCTCCTTATGAGGGAAAGTTGCTTATTGGCTCTGTTTTCCACAAAGCCTTATACTGTCTTCTAAAATAATGCCATTGATCACTGTTGCTTAATGAATACAAATGTTGTAAAGGGATGAAAGAATAAAAAAATAAAAAAATAAAAAAAAAGTAAACATGTTTTTTGCTATTTATAAAAAAATAGTGACCTTGTAAGACAGGAAACCATTCGACTGTCAGCTTTTGTTCCTGTAGATGCCATATGCAGTGTCATTTCCACATTTTGTTCTTTCGGTACATTAAAGCAGCATACGCCTTTGGACAATTCTTTTACCCTTTCTCATCATTTTCCAACAGCAATTCTTCTTCAGCCACCTTGGAAATCCTAAACCTAGTCTCCCCCCCATCAGGATGCTCTACAGTTTCCTCTTCTATTTTGGCAGGTCCACTGAGGGCAATATCACAATCTTCTGAATCAGCAGCACAGCTGTCCTTTTGTTCCTCGTCAGTTTCCACACGCACTTCAGGGTCCCCCATGCTTTCTTGCAATAACGGGAGCATCTCGTCTTTTGTGTCATTGTCCCCCTCGGCCTTTGCATTGAGGAATACTTCGCTGATACTGATCATACGTCTGCGCCTTGGAGAGTGCTCCAAGTTGTGGATAGAGGTGCCGTGGAGGTCACTGCAGCTCTTTGAGCGATTCATTTTGTCTGCTGGCGCTGGTTTGTGTCTTCTCATTCCAATCTCTTTTATGACAGTATTGTAGTCTTCCTCCTTTTCAGATAAGAAGCCAAAGATGTCAACAGCGTTGGGCTTTACATTTCCATGTGGCTTGTCCTCTAAAGACACTAGCTCCTCATGATAGAAGTTTCTGTGCCTGCGTTTTTGCCATTTTTTCTTTAGTACTTTGGAAGCGTCAACTACCATGTGGACATTCCAGCTGAAGAACAGGGACAGCCAAGCTAGGCCCATGCAAATCCATAATTCTTTACCTACTATGTAGAGGCGGGGGTAGTTTATGTCTGGATTTACGCCTAAAATGAGAGTTATGGGCTGAAATTACTTGGATATCCTCAATTCAGCAATTCAAATTGTGCCAAATGTAAAAACCTACCTGCCACATAATCTCCAAAGCCAACTGTTGTGAGTGTGATGAAAGAGAAGTAGAAACCTTCTAAGTAGGTCCATTGTTCCATGGACATGAAAACAAACGGCGGAATCACCAGATGCACCAACAGCCCCCATAGAAGGAACAAGGCTATACAGGTATACTGGACTTTTTTCTGACAAAACAGAGGGAAAAAAATATTATTTGACACTGAAACTTCATAATTTCAGATAAACACTAATTGTTAGTCAGACCTTACCACTGATATGCCTTTGTCTATCATCACCCCAGACAGACGCTTGGCCCGGTCTCCAAAGAATGAACCCAGCTCACTTATCCATACCAGACACAGAGGGATCCCACACAGACCATAAAGGATGCAGAAAATACGTCCACCTTTTGTCCTGGGGGCAATATTACCATAACCTGTAGATACAGTGAGAAAATATTCAATCACACCAGTCCATGATGTGATAAGTATTTTAGGAAGATTTTCCTCTTCTGTTTGTTCTATCAGGGTCATGGGGAGGGCTGAAGCCCATCCCAGCTACCACAGGGCGAGAGGCAGGGTACACCCAGGACACACTGCCAGTCTGTTGCAGGGCTAACACAGAAAAACAACCATAAACCCAACAATCATGCAACCCTCATGAGCAAGCACTTGGCAACAGCGGAAAGGAAACACCCCCTTTTAACAGGAAGAGCCTTCAGCAGAACCAGGTTCAGGGAGGAGCAGCCAACTGCTGTGACCGGTTGGGGGTGAAGGGAGGAAAATAGGACAAAAGAAACACTTTGGAAGAGAAGCACAGATCAATAAAAGCTAATGATTAAATCCAGGGTGGTGTATAAACACACAGTGAGTTAAAAGAAAAAAAGTGACTGAAGAAAAAAAATACCCTCAGTGTATCATGGGATGCCCCAAGCAGCCAAGCCCTGTTGCTGCATAGCTAAGGGAGTATTCATGGTCACCTGATCCAGCCTTATGATAAGCTTAAAAGGAAAAAAAAAACAACTTTCCTTTTTGATAAAGTGTAATCTAAGTGTAGGAAAAGTAGGGAGGGTGTCTGTCTCTCTGCTGCTTTATATATGGAAAACAAAGTCCTAGAAGACACTTGAACTAAAAAACAATGAGGATTAGGATTTACCGTCTCAGTTATGCTCTGGTTTCTCTTTATAACGTTCTTTATTGGACATTTTGCAGGAAAACTCCAGTGCACAAACATTTCAGATCCAAATCACGATAATTTCCCAACTTTTGGGACAAAGCATTTCCTGTTCTGAAACAGTCACAGCATCAGAGTACCCATAGCTTCATCCCTGTAGTAACTGTTGTGAAGCTTATAATGTGTCTTATAAACAAACAATGACAATTAGGCCCAGAGAAATGCAGCTTTTAGTGAAGAGGCATCGTGTTACATGAATATTATCCCAGCCTATCCAGCTTCGAATATAAGAGGCGGGGTACACCCTGGACACATTGCCTGCCTGTGGCAGGGCCAGACATGTTGTTAAAGCAAGTCGATTGGGCGTTCCTGAGCCAACCCTATTGTCAAAGAAATGGCAGCAACCAGAAGAAGAAGAAGAAGAAGAAGTGGATGCTATTACAACATGAACATGAAGTGTGTCAACTTCTGAGTCTTTCATACCTATAGTGGTGACAATGGAGGCAGCGAAGATGGCAGAACTCCCCCAGTCCCACGGACTGCGATCCTTGTCCCCGGAGATCGCCACGCCTTGCCCGGCAGCCTCTGATACTACCTTTAGAAAGTTAACACAATCAATCAGTCCCAGAAAAAAAAACATAAATCTAATACTTCTGCTACTACTTTACTTATTTATTTGTAACCGAATAACTGGAAATATTTACAACTCCTCAAAGTCTTAACTAAAGGCTCAGGCTACCGACGGGCACGCGTTGTGCCAGCCTTTATGTTTTTGTTCTGTCCTTGATGTTGCATGGCTGCTCCACACCCAGCGCACACATCAGTGTTTTGTTTGAAGTTTCACAACTTTTCTGTGCTGTTAAATAAGAGGATTTTCACTTCCCCCGCTCCCTCTGAGAATGTTTAGCTTGATAGTTACTCTTTACACGTTTGCATTTCTGTTCAAAATCACGTAAAACTGGTTTGATACATCCGGACATGTGGAGGCAATGACATTTTCCTTTCCTTTCTAATGTCCACGCTGGAATGTAAGATAAGCAATACAGTATGTAACGAAATGAAGCCTCTGTAAACAAAAGCTCGACTTGTTACCTTTACATAGAGATGGGTTCATCATACCTTCAGTATCTCAGTCAGATTCTCTTTAGTCAAGTTAAATTTCTTCAGAATGTCTTCCTTTTCTTTGACATAGAGGTCTCTGGCTGATTTCCAGTTTTCTTCTTCAAAAATTTGGAATATCGCGCCTCCAATCGACAGATAAAAAATTATACACGAAGTTAAAAGCGGACCTTTATCAGCCATATTAAAGTCATAACTTCAGTCCGAGCACGCTGACTAAGTCACATTCCCGCAGAGGGCTGTCCTAATCCTACCTGGCCTTTTCCTGGTTAACATAATGGGTTCACAGCTGGGATGGAATTAAACTCAGAACAAATAAAAAACAAAACATATACATGTAAAAAATATATGTACGTGTCTTCTAATTAGATCAAGTATAGAAAGTCTTAAAAAAACAAAACAACAACTTAAAAAACCCAAAACAATCGATCCTGAGTTACTTCTGTTTATAACAAGAAGCACTACGACAGTACACACCTCCGCCGCTCACTCTATGGGCAGGATCAACTTTTAAGGGAATAGTACTGTTTTGTTTCTTGTTGTATGCATTCATTTTGTTTTCTCTGTTCTTTTTAAACGCACTTAAATGTACTTGACATAATTTTGAGTGTAATTAGTTTTTTATGCGAATATAGTACATGTGCATAGTGCGTCTGATTGTGTAGTGATTTTTTTTAGATGTTTAGTAAATATAAAATGAAAAAAGTTTTTGATCACAAATTTATTAGGGGTTGGTCATAATCAGTTAATGTGATATTATAGGTTACGTTCTGTATAATGATAATACACACACCACTTTTATAAGAATCATAGCTTCTAAGCTGTTAGGCTTTCTTAAAAAATGTGTTTATTTTTGTTGCTTTCTCTTTATTTTTTGACCAATAGATCTTTAAGTTGATCTTGTAGACCTTGCTGAGTGTACGTCAAATTTTAATAGATTGTTAAATTGACCTCCCTCTTTATCACCACAAGGTTTTTCTTTCATTTTTTTTAATCAGAATTAATTCAAAACATATAATAATAATAGATTGGATTTATATAGCGCTTTTCAAGGCACCCAAAGCGCTTTACAATACGACTATTCATTCATGCTCACATTCACACACTGGTGGAGGGAGCTACAGTTGTAGCCACAGCTGCCCTGGGGCAGACTGACAGAAGCGAGGCTGCCATATCGCGCCATCGGCCCCTCTGGCCAACACCAGCAGGCAAGTAGGGTAAAGTGTCTTGCCCAGGGACACAACGACCAGGACAGAGAGCCCGGGGATCGAACCGGCGACCTTCCGGTTACAGATGCGATTCCCAACCCCCTGAGCCACGGTCGCCCTTTATATCGAGCTATGGTGTTGACAGATTGAACGACACGCGCGCAAATAATACCAAAATCATAACCTTCTTGTGGGGGAAGTAATAGCTAAAGTGGAGAACTAAAACAAAATTATATTATCTAACATCTTCCGCTTTAATGAAAACGTTCAGCAGGGGGCAACATGACTTCATTAACGCCGTTCCACAGTGTGTTTAGGGAAACGGTCGCTCTTATCTTGTGCAGGAGTTAAATGTTTCCACACTGGGCGGATCCTGGCTGCTTTGTGTGATAATAAGGGTTGAAATATTTGCATTTGAAAACTAAATAGAATTTCAAGTTTCCTTAAATTTATAGATTACAAAAATCGAATCTGAATTCAAGCTTCTTTTTTAATGTTTAAAGTCGTTTGAAGTGAATGTTCCACTCCACATCACTGGAGTAAATCTATAAGGGTATGTTATAATATCCTGCTGGGACAGAGCCAGCATAGACCTCTGGGCTTTAGGTAACGCGGCGACAGATGCTCCAGCT
This sequence comes from Haplochromis burtoni, assembly GCF_018398535.1. Lineage (NCBI taxonomy): Eukaryota > Metazoa > Chordata > Actinopteri > Cichliformes > Cichlidae > Haplochromis > Haplochromis burtoni. Next base: position 504,978 of record NW_024582481.1, read on the forward strand.
GCATCAGCTGTTAGATTGAGGTCTATTGCACCTTTTGGGATTTCACTCTGCATTTTAAAGAAGACATCCCAGGTCATCAAAGGGCGCTGTCTATTTGTGAGGGCTGATTTAGTACTCTGTGCATTCACTTACTCTAGGGGACCAATGCAAACCCATGACAGGCCGTGACAAGAGGGAGCCATTTATTTATTTATTTGTGTATTTTTTAGAGGACACACGATAACACATGAGATCAGAGGGACAAATCATGCAGTAACACGACTTTTATTAACTCCTGATACATATACAGGAACACGTCTCAGTAAATATAAAAGTTCCTTGGTGACTGTAAATACCACCATTACCTGCACTCTCACACATGCATGCACAACAGCGCCTCTGTGTGGAGCCAGCTGTAAAATAAAAACAAAACACACACAGACACAAATAGCTCTAGTGACTTATGATATCACATTGAAAGTTTCCAACAGTTTACTAGAAGAAGCTGTTCAGGTACTCAGGCCCTAAAGTTGTCATATAGTTGGCAGAGCAGCCCCGAGTCAGTCCCCTCAGCAGGGCCGCTTACACTCATCTGTAAAGACAGGCTCAAACAAAAATGTCTTTGCGTGTGAGAAAAAAGATCTTTGCTTTACAGACTGTGTGAGAACTAAATAAGAACCCCATGAGGATTTTGAGCAAAGCTCCCACCTCTGATCTCCACCCATCACCAGTACTTAGTGCTTCGTCATTGTGGCTGCGTCACCGCCTCCCTGTGGAAACCCCATCGATACTTTCCAACTAGCCTTGAAGGTAAACACCGGAATTATGGCAGCAAGCTGAAGGTGGAGAAGACGCACAGAGGAGACTGCTACGTGTTCAGGTATGACCCGCAGTCTTAGACACTGCTTGTGTTTAGGTTGCACACCTTTTTTTCACCTGCAGGAGCTTTTCTCCACGGCGTGTTTTCTTCACGGCGGTGGTTCGTGAAGAGTTCACTGCAACGCATTTAGAAGGATTATGCGAGGTCAGGAGTATTTGTGGTAAGGAAAACAAAAAGATAAGTAGAACTGCTGACCTACTGCAGTAATATGACTTCATAACAAGAAAGAAAAATGCCCACAAATGAATGCAGAGGTGTGTCGTTAGGCTGCTCCCAGTACCTCAAAGCTCCCGGGCCCTAAATACTTTACATACTTAGCATAATAGGAAGAATGCAGGTAGCAGCAGTGGTGTAGTAACTGTGTAAAAACTCAACGCCTGTTTGTTAATGTGGAGAAAAAGAAGCCGAGAAAGAAAACATTTGGTGATGTAATTACTTTGAGCGGACAGCTGATAAGTCACCTATAACCAGGCCCATTCCCCTTCCTTTCATGTGCTTCAAATGATGCTAGCACTGCATGCTACTTCTTAACAGGCAGTGCCATTTATTAATATCATGTATAATATTATTGTCTACCTCAGCTTTTAAACTAAATCCTTAAAATCTGTACTGTTTAAACAGAAAAGTGTTTTTTTTATTGATGCACTTTTGTCCCCCTCTCCCTCTTTCTGTCTTGACCTGGTCACTCCATCTGCGACTGCGCATGCATTATGAAATGACCTTCTACGTGGATATAATGTGAGTATTATCCCATTTAATTTGAATGAAAGGCATTCGTGCTGTGCTTTGTGAGTGCGCTGCTGAAGCCCTACAATGATTTTTATTTTTACCCTGTCATGTGCACCAGTGATGTCCTCCTAATGCACCTGAATGCAATTCATAGTTAATGCAGAGTGTTTGTATAATTAAATAGCTGCACAGATGCTTTTCACTTATATTGAGGAAGCATTTCCCTAAAGACGTAGCTCATCAAGCTTTAGAGAGATGATTAAATATTCATTTATTCATTATTTCTATTTTAAACCATTCACTTTGGGTTCAGACTTCAGACTCTATCAGTATTTTTTGGGGTAGTGGATGTGAGGGAAGAGTCAGCTCTGGCACTTTCTTTCTATCTGGGAAAAATAAAATTTGGGGGTTAAAAAAATGTTTTAGAATTGAGAAGATTGCTTTTGTTAAGGCTTTGATCTGAAAAGGCTATAGTGTACTTCCTGTCAAAAATTATGCCACATAGTTTTTGTTTTACTGCTGGTTACTCGAAGCCTAGTTAAATTTTGGGAGGAGTTGTTTAATGGTGTCACCCTGAGGTATCTGGACGCAAACAGGTCTTTATCTCTCATGAACACCCGCTCCCAGCATGCATTACACCTCTAGAATTGGCGGTGATCCTCTCTTACTCATCTGATATAATTTACGCTGAACTGCTTGGACTAGCTGATCTTCCGCCTCAGTGTCTTTTTTTGTTTTTGTTTTGTTTGTTACTAGACTCAAAATATGACTTACACATGGATAAAAGTGAATAATGGAAAGATGATTTTAGTGAAAGGTTTACTCTGGTTTATGATACAAAGATGAGACTGGTTTTACCATCACACTGTTACTGAAATTAAAAGCTTCCATTCTGGGAGTTTACATGCAAAACTACATTGAAGTCAACCACCAGGTGGCAGTGCAAACTAACCCAACACACCTTTGTACAGTAGCTTCAGCAGATCACATCTATCCTTCGTTGGCTGAGAACACATTTTTGCCACAATTTGTTCAATGTTCAAACCGGCCATTAAAATCAGATGACATCCAAACACATGTATGTAAGCATGTTGCTTCCAATCTGACTTCCTCAACAGTATCTTTATTAGAATTTTCTCTTTTTTTTCTCCTTATGAAAGGAGATTGATTGTTATACTGCATTGATTAGCAGTATAACATGATTGAAGCAAAAAAAAAGAAGACATTTTTAACTCTTGTTTTTATAGTTAAGATTAAAATAAACAAGTAAATACATTCAAAGTGAAAATTGCACCACAGAGGGGCAGAAGGATAGAGCATCACTACAAAGTGGAGTGCAGAGCACAACAATCGTTTTACCTTCATTAATAATAAATTGATCATTTAAATTCACTCTCGTTCAGCTGTTTTCCTGCTCTGTACCTTTCATAGCGTAATTTATTGTCCTTAAAGTGCAAGAGAGTCAAATGTGTCCTAGTAGAATAAGAAGGGGCAACTTGTCCGTGGGAAGGAAAGGGCAGACGCATGGAACATTCCCGCTTCATAAATTCTTCATAACATAATGGTGCAAAATTAATATTGATGTACTCTTACCATCTATCACGTTAGTGCTTTTGAGAGCTCAGTTTCTGAGCTAAAAAAACAACAGAGAAAACCTCCTGCAACTGTGCCTCTCTCAGATGCACTCCAACTTCACATTTTAAAGCATTTTTTTAAGCTGCACATATTGTTTTACATAAGATGTAAATGGAAGGGTACAGGGCGTG